>NW_027555958.1:108587509-108925009 GCF_003287225.1 Phascolarctos cinereus | reverse complement strand
AAAGACTTACATGAACTGATGCTGAGTGAAGTGAGAAGAACCAGAACACTATACACAGTAACAACAATATTGTTCATTGAAGAGCTGTGAATGACTTAGCTATTCTCAGCAATACAATGATCCAAGACAATGCCAGGGGACTCATGATGAAAAATGCTATCCATTTCCAAAGAAAGAACTGATGTTATCTGAATACAGACTAAAGCATACCATCTCTCTCTGTCTTTTTTCTCTGCTTTCTTCTCTTTCTTTCTCTTTCTCTTTCTCTTTCTCTCTCTCTGTCTCTCTGTCTCTCTCTCTCTCTCTCTCTCTCTGTGCCCCCTTCCTTCCTTCCTTCCTTCCTTCCTTCCTTCCTTCCTTCCTTCCTTCCTTCCTTCCTTCCTTCCTTCCTTCCTTCCTTCCTTCCTTCCTTCCCAAAATGGCTAATAAGCAAATGTTTTACACAATTGCACATGTATAATCTACATCAGATTGCTTACCATCTCAGGAAGAGGTGGTGGGAGTGGGGAGGGAGGTATAGAATTTGTAATTCAAAACTTAAAAAATGTTAAAAATTGCTTTATATGTAATTGGGGAGAAAAACAAAATATTCCTTTTAAAAAAAGAAAAGTAGCAGCTCAGAGGAAATTGGCATATTAATACACTATTGGTAGCACTGTATCTGTCTAACTATTCTGTAAAACAATTTGGAATTATGATTTTATAAAGCAATTAAAATATCCATACCTTTTGTTCCAGAAATGCCATGATTAGGTACATATTCCATGGAAGTCTAAGACAGAAAGGTCCCATAAACACCAAAATATTCCAAGTAGCACTTTTTGTCATCATAAAGATCTGGAAACAAAGTATATTGTAATATATATATGTATATGTATATATATATATATATATATATATATATATATATATATATATATATATGTATGTGTGTGTGTGTGTGTGTGTATATGTATATATTATATATACCCAGGAGATGGTTAAATAAATTGTTCTACTTGAATTTGTGGAGAATGATACTACCCTAGCATACACTGTAAGAACTAATAAGTATGAATAATTCAAAGTAACATGAGAAGAATTATAGGAACTTATTATGGGACAAAATCTCTTCTTTCTGAGTTCATATGGTAGGTAACTGCTGCCAGTTATATATTTATCACAATACAGAAATTATAGAGGCAAAAACCTAGGTTTTATTATTAAGCATAACTTCAGGCCTCAAAGAAAACCTGAACTGCTATTAAGATTTTCCCAAGCCCTCTTATAGGCAAATTTTTTTCAGACTGACAAAAATAATTCTTTTACATACTGCAGTCTTGTACATTCTTCTTAAGCCATTAAAGTTAAAGAGGAGATAGATCTATAAATGCACACTAATTTCAGTGTCATAAAAATTGAACAAACTTAGTCAAGCAGAGTCATAATCTCATACATCCTCTGAGTAAACAAACCTCATCCAACAAACGTGGTAGGTAAACTAAGTCAGGTTACAGATTAAACTACATTTAGAGGATATACAAATAGACTGATTGAAGGGGAAGATTTACAAGTTGCCAAGGAGTCAGGGACTGTTGAGTGTTGTATATAGGAATGTTTAAGGCTTTAGGTAAATTTTCACATCCCATGGTGCAGGTTCTGGTCAACCCAACAACCTTTTAATTAGGCAAAATGTTCTTGGCCTTCTTTTAATGTTATTGTTCTATGAGTCAGGTTTTGGTCAGGTGATGTTAATATTAACACTCTTTTAGTTAACCAAAATTTGCAGGAGGAATGGCCCTAAGTCCTGAGTAATAAAAGGCAATCCAGAATTCCCATAATAAACTAACTCATGAAATGATGCAGAAACAAGGAAACAATGTAATCAATGAATCAAGAAGCATGAATTAAAGGGGCAGCTAGGTGTTGAAGTGGGTAGACCACTGGCACTGGATTCAGGAGGACCTGAGTTCAAATCCAGCCTCAGACATATAACACTTACTAGCTGTGTGACCCTGGGCAAGTCACTTAACCCCATTGCCTAACCTAAAAAAAAAAAAAGAAGAAGAAGCATGAATTAAGTATGTTCTAGATACTCTACTAGGTGGTATGGGTATGAATACAATAAATGGACCAAACCCTACTTACAAAGAGCCAGCATGTACAATAATGACAACAATGTAAATTTAAAGAACAGTCGCAAGGAATTGATTGCAGTTGATAAAATGAACCTACCTCTCTTCTTTGCTGAGGTGTAGGTACTGGTATTATGGAGGTAGAATACTGGCAGACACAATTGATGTTGGTTGGTGGCTTGTCTGAATTTTTTTTTTCATTCTTTATAACTAGGAAGGGCTTACTAGGTAGTCCAGTGAGGAGGAATATATTTGGGAATGAGAATTATATGTTAATAACAATTTTTTTAAGGAAAAAAAAGCAGAAGGCCTTGATTCAGCCATATGACTAGTGAAAGTCTTCCCTGGAAGAAACTTTCCTGCTTTTCCACATCTCCTTCTTTTCCTATCCTTGGCTCTTGTTTCTGTCATTTTCACTAAGAATTTTTTTTTTTTTTGCCAAGCACCCTAGAACAAAGAGCAAAGGAACTCTTAGCCAAATAGACTCAACTCTCTCTCTCTTCAACTCAGCTTCTTTGTCCAGGGCCATGAGTCTCCATGTTGGACAGCTTAGTTTAGTTTACAAAAAGCATTCCCTATGCCTTTTGATTTTATTCTCTGAAGGTTAGACCATACCTAGTCATCCATGTGGGAACTACTCCCCAATAATTGTTAGAGTCTCTGAGATTCCAAGGTTCCCTTGTTTCCCAACTCAAAAACCCCTCCTGCTCTTTCATGCAGATGAGTTGGAAAAGGGTGCAAAAGGCACAGAGATAAAGCTGGCAATGGAGAGTAAACGGCAAGGTCATTTTCTCCCCTACCTATCTAGCCACATACCTAGCTTTTTAAACGGATATATGGCAGCAAAGCCTAAAAAGTCTTTGAGCTTACCTTTACTATGAAGTGAAAATAAAATTATGAAAATAGGATCATAAATTTAGGGTTGGAAGGGGCCTTAGGAGTCATCTAGTCAAGTTCCTTTATTTTACAAATGAAGAAACTGAGTTACAGCAAACCAAGTGGTTTGTTAAGCAAGAGGTAGAGCTGAGATTCGAATAGAGGGCCTCTAATTACAAAGCCAGCACTTTATTGTGCACCTTTCAGCATCTATGAGTAATTCCTAACATTTTAGATAGAATGTAAACTCCTTAAAAGTAGATCATATTTTTGTTGTCTTGGTATTCCCAGTATCTTATACATAACAGGCATTTAATAAAGAAGATTTTGTTGATCAATTTGTTGATTAGCATATCTACTTTCTGAATTTGGGAGTGATTCCAAGGGAATGGGGTAGCTAGTGTGAGGTGTGAAGTATTACTCCATTCATTAGCTGCTTAAAGAGTCATACTTCTTCTTATAATGTACTTTTATTGTTATTTCCCAGTCATCTTCACACTCTGCTACTTGAATTGTGGTTATCATCACCTACCTTTGGATTCCACCCTGGAGCACAGGGCTCTGATAAGGGAGCTTTTATTTAATCTTTCAGGGTGCCAGGCCACCATACCCCTTCTTAGATTTCTCCGCAAGCTTGCCATTCAGCTTCCCTTTATATTTTATCTTCCTGCATTAGAATGTAAGTGCCTTGAGTAGAGACCTGTCTTGGTTGTGTCTATTTGTATCCCAGTATTTAGCCCAGTGTCTGGTACATAATAAGTGCTTAATACATTCTTTATCTTGGCTTATTATTGTAGGCCTTTATGGCTCTACTAGCTTTCTTTTAAAAACAATTAAAATTTTTTAAAATTTAAAAAAGTTGATCTTTTTATTCTGTCCTCCCCTCTAAAGCTCCCTCTCTTATCGCGTCATTCCCTAAATCTAAACCCCCTTCCACATCCCCCTTTTAACCTATTCCTTCAACTCCCCCTCTAAAGATCCCTCCTTTATCCTCTCCCCCTCCCTATCCCCTTAGAGTTTCATTTCTTTCTAAATTGAGAAGACTTTTATACTCTTCTAAATGTGTGTGTATTTTCCCCTCTTAAATCCATTCTCGATGAAAGTAGGTTTCCAGAACTAACAGCCCCTCTCCCCCATCTAATTCTTTTGTGTCACTTCTTCCTCTTGCACCTCATTTGTAAAAGATAATTACTCTGTTAGCTGTTCTTGAATGGTTTTACTTTTTGAAGTCATATCATACTCGGGTCTACCCCCAATCTTTCTTATAAGTTACCTAATTACTAGTAACAATCTTAGACAACAGTCTCACATTTTCCATACATAAAAGGTAAACATTCTACCCTAATTTAGTCACTTGTAATTGGTCATTGGCATGTACCTTATATTTCTTTTGGCTCTTGTATGTAAAGTCTTCCATTGAGTTCAGGACTTTTTTAAACAAAGTCTTGAAAGTCTGACAATTGATCAAATGTCCATTTTTTTTTTCATTCAGAATTATGCTTAGCTTTGCTGGGTATGATATTTTTGGCTGGAAGCCCAGTTCTTTTGCTCTTCAACATATAGCGTTCCAAAACCTGCAGTCTTTTAGTGTCACCACTGCTAGGTCTTGTGTAATTCTAATTGTGATATAGCCATATGTAAATTGTTTTTTTTTCTTGTTGCTTGTAATATTTTGTCCTTGATCTGGGGGTTTCAAAATTTGACTATAATATTCTTGTGAGTTTTCCTCATAGGATCTCTTTCATATGGTGATCAGTGGATTTTTTTTCTATTTCTACTTTCTCCTCTTGTTCTAATGCTTCAGGACAATTTTCTTTAATTGTAGCTTGTATTACTGTATCAAGATCTTTTTTTTATCAAAACTTTCAGATAGTCCAATTATTCTTATGTTTTTCTTCTTTCTGTTCTCTAGATCCATTCTTTTTCTTATGAGATGTTTCACATTCTCTTCTATTTTTTCATTCTTAATATTTTTTTCTTCATCTCATAACTTCGATGGCTTTCCCTTGCCCAATTCAGATTTTCAAGGAGTCATTTTTTTCCTTAAGATTCTGGATCTCCTTTCCTAATTGGTCGATTTTATTTTCATAATCTTCTTGTTGTTCATGTATTGTTCTTATTTTTCTTTTTAGTTTTTCCTCAATTTCTCTCATTTGATTTTTAAAGTCCTTTTAAAGTTCTTCAATGAATTCTTTTTGGGAAGGTGACCATTTGATCTTACTCTTTGGAGTAGAATAGAATTTTTTTGCTTCAGTATCCTCCTTTGAAGATGAACCCCCATCTTCTCTATTCCCATAGCGGCTCTCTTAGTGGTTGGATTCTTTCTCCTTTGTGCATTATTTTGGTAATAATTTAGTTTTTATAATCACCTCTAGTCCTGGGGTATGGAGGATGGTGCCTCTGGCCTCTGATCCTCTTTAGTTCTCCCTTTTAACCTTGAACTCTAAGCAAGACTTCCAGCCTCCTATAAGTGCCCATAGCCAGCGGTATGTCACCCCACTGCTTCTGCACTCACCAAGTGTGTGCCGGTTCCTTCTTTCCCCACACCGTGTCTCAGTACAGCTGGGTCTGGCGTTTCTTGTCAGTAGAGATTCCCTAGATCTTTCTCAGGTCAGATGCCCAACTCCCCTCACTGTCCCAGGGGTTAAAGTTCCTGTGGCTGCGGTTGAGGCAATGTCTCAAACCAGCGAAGTCCAGGGCTTGCTGCTTGTTGTTAAAGTGGGCCCTAGCCTGGAGGTATTTACTCTTCAAAAGGAGGAATTCTCGTCCTGGGATTTTTCTTCAGATCTTCTCCAATTGTCCCATGAGGACCTCTGTTTTGCCCCTACTCTTTTTTGTTTTCATGGCTCTATGTTCACCCAGAGGCGTTATTTTATCTCTTTTGTGGAGGAAAGTCTTGAGAGCTTGACATTTTCTGACCTACTCCACCATATTCCCAGAATCCTCTCCCCCAGCTCTGTTAGCTTTCAAAATGAATTGGGAAATCACATCTCTATGCATCCAGTTGTAGGAAATGCTGATAAATGTGATTCCTTTTGGGGTTCATTGATAGTCTTATTTATTTGTTTGTCTTCTGTGTTAATTGCTTAAAGGAAAACAGTTTATCAAAATATCAATGGGATAAAATAATTGGACAAATGAGGGACAAGTCTAGGCATTGTGAGAAGCTCCCATCATGGGTATTCCCTCCACTAATGCAGATTGGAAGAGAATTTCCGGAGGTCCATAGAGAATAAGTGATTTGCTCATGATTACAGAGCTTGTAGGTGTCAGAAGAAGATTGTGAACTCAGACCTTGCTAACTTCAAGCCTGGTACTTTATTCAATATACCATGCTGCAAGTGTTTTTTTTTTTTTTTGGAAATTTAGGGTGTGTGTGTGTGTGTGTGTGTGTTTGTGTTTGTTGATGAAAATTGATATGGGGAATTCCTGGTGTGGTCTTTTGCCACACACATTGATAAGTAATCTATCAACACTGATTGGTATTTTATTGGCAAATTGTAGTCTTAATAAGGACTTAACAGGTGTAAAAAGCTTTCTGGGAAACCTGAGCATTTAAATGATTTTTCTAGAACCACAGAGTAGGAGTCAGAGACAGGATTTGAGCCCAGGTCTTATTGGCTCTTTATCCACTATGTCAAGGATGCAGTGCTTTAGTTTACAGTTTTTGCACCCTTTACATTCATTCTGTGGCCATTGTTGGTGTATGAGAATGCCATCAAGACAAAAAAGAGAGCTAGAAATTCTATTACAAGCAACAAAGTTTGACAGCTCAGTATGTTATTTTTAAGGTAATTAATTTTTAAATACTTGGAAATGCCAATTTTTTTTTCTTGGTCTGACTTAAGATGTGTATTGGTCCAGATATCTTCTTTAAAAGATCTAAATATGACTGGATAACTTACCTCAATCTCACCCTTTGACCACAGCAAATTTATTCTAGGTCCCTAGAAAGAATTTAAGAGCAAACTGCCTACGGATGGCCCAAGTTTCGTCTTATCAGCATTCATGTATACTAATACAGCAAGAGGAATTAGCTAAGAAAGGTGAGCAAAAGTTCCTCAGATGAATTGTGAATTCTTTCTCTTTTTCTCTGATGATTGTCTTCAGGAAAATCTACAGTATCCTGAGTCAAGCAATTAGCACCTGGCACTTCCTGCAGTTCATTGACTTTAGCAGAAGGGAAAATTATACAGACAAACTAAAACTGCTCCTGACCTAAGCAATGTCTAGTTTCATGCTGTATGTCATCTTTTATTCTAATCATTTTGTCTAAGAATAACCATAATCCTTAAAAAGATTAGGCTGCCATCTTATGGTAGCCTCCAACATCCAGCCAACTCAGTTTAAAAAAAAACATTTAAAATTAATAGTTATCTCCCTTACAACTATGTTTACTATCAATTTTTCTGGCAATGTTAGGAAGAGGGTGCTAGCTTTAGTGTGGGGTTGTGAGGTATTTGGAGATGCTATACTTATCATTACAGGTGCCACCAGTTCTCCTAAGAGAGACTTTTGGACTATTTTCCAGCATCTCATCTATGCCATAAGTCATTTAACATCTTTGGACCTCAGCTTCTTTATCTGTAAAATGGGGAAATTGGAAATTTAAAGGCCTTTCCAACTCTAAATCTATGGTCCTATGTTTTAGTCCCCATGTTGTTATATTACAAACAACTGGAAATACTTTCCAAAGCCAAGAAGTTGTATACTTAAACTCTGAGTGTTATATAGGAATAGAGGGTGTTTTGAATTCGGTGAAGACAGTAGCCCCATAGTGTGTGTGTGTGTGTGTGCGCACGCATGCACCCGAGCATATGCGTGCCAGCATCAGGCATGCATCTCAATATCCAGCAAGGCTAGCAGCAGCCCCCTATAGCCTGAAGGTCCTCTAGCAAGAGATATCACTTAATGCCAGATGAGGCTAGTAATAGCAGGAGCAAGCCTGAGCCCTTAAGCATCACAAGGCATTTAGGCAAAAAATAGCACTAGCTCTCACTTTGAAAGCTTTTGGGTTCATTTCTTTATCAATTTGTCACTCTGAATTTAAAAGTAATGTATCTAGGATGTGTTCTGAACATGTATGGACTCTGGAAGACTATTAATATCTAGTATAATCTCATCAGCTCTCATCCTCAGATCCAGTGATACCTAATGCCTCCTTGTAATACCTTGCACAAGACTGTCTCCCACACTCCCAGCCATTTTTATTGACTTCCCTCCATGAGTGGAACTCTTTTACTTCTTATCTCTACTGTGGCATTAAAAAAGTTTGAGAGACATAATTTCTAGATAATTAATCATTTTATTAATAATTTTAATAGAAGAGGTCAGTGGCACCCTTGAATGCCAAAGACCCTCATGTCAATGGGCTCACTGTTTATATGGCCTTGGAAAAGTGGGTATTCGAGTTCAATACTGATTAGTTAACAAGTAATGAAAGAATGAATATTACAATGAGGGGTTGGATCTATTCTAATGAACTTAGATTATGTCATTTACTTCTAAATTATTTCCAGCCTTGGGCAATCTAATTGAAGAATTTATCCCCTTTCAAACCTGAGTAGAACACAATGGTATTAAATTCCTTGTAAGGTTGGGTGGGACCAAGATTGAGGAGACTTAATTCAATATCCTTCCAGAGACTGAACTTTGAAATGAGGACTATAGAAAAATGGGGGAAACTCTGGATCTCTCCAAATCATTGATTATTAATAATAATTTCTCTTACTACCTCCTGGCTTCCCTAGATTCCATCAAGTCCTAGATAAACCAACTTCTATAGACACTTTTCCTAATTGTCCATAATTCTAATGCCTTCCTTTTGTGGATTATGTTCAATTTATCCTGGATATATCTTGTTTGCCCATAGTTGCTTGCTGTGAACTCTTTGAGATCAGGAATTATTTTGTCTTTCTTTGAATCCCCAGAGCTTAGTACAGTACTTGAAACTCGGTAGGTGCTTAATAGATGTTTATTTGCTGACTGACTCAGGCCCCATTCAGACTGAACTAGGGTGAAAAAAATCTCTTCTCCTTGTTAGTTTTGGTTTTCCCTATCTGAAACCTACTTTAACATAGTTGTCTTCAGGAAAAACCTAGGTTTAAGTGACTTTTTATTGCTGAGTCATTTCAGTCTTGTCTGATTCTTTGTAACCCTCTTTGGGGTTTGAAGCGGTTTTTTCTCCAGCTCATTTTACAGATGAGGAGCCAAGGCAAAGAGAGTTAAATGACTTGCCCAAGGTCACACAGCTAGTAAGTGTCTGAGGCCAGACTTGCACTTAGGAAGATGAGTCTTCCTGATTCTTAGCCCAGTGCTCTATTCACTCAGCCACCTACCTGCTACCTTAATGACTGCCAGAAGATAGAAGGAGCATGAGGAAGAGATTTAATCTGAAGGAGTCTGTTAACAATAGAAAGTTACAAATGGCACTCTTTATTTGATAAGAATTTCTGGAAATGTTGGAAAGTAATTTGGCAGCAACGATACTTAGACTAAGATCTTCCATTATATAATAAACTGTGTGTGACCTGGGTATTAAGGGTCACAAAATAAAATAAAAAATTGGAAGAAAAACAAATTACATATCTTTCATGGCTATAGCTAGGGAGAAAATTCTCACCTAAATAAACAACAATGATGATCACAAGATAACATATAATTTTGATTAGATAAAATTAGAAAACTTTCAGAAACAAAATTAATGCTTCTTTTTACATGTCATTTTTATTTTTCTCAATTATATGCAAACAAAAAATTTTAACAATTTTTTAAAATGTTGAGTTCTAAATTCTCTCCTTCCCTCTACCAATTTGATATAGATTATACATGTACAATCATGCAAAACATTTCCGTATTAGCTATGCTGCAAAAGAAAACACAGATCAAAAAGACAAGAATATTAGAGAAAGCTAAAAAAAGTATTCTTCCATTTGCATTGACTATCTTCTTTCTCTGGAGGTAGATAGGATTTTTCTTTTTTTTTTTTTTAAGTGTGTGTGAGGCATATAGGGTTAAGTGACTTGCCCATAGTCACACAGTTAGTAAGTGTAAAGTGTCTGGTCTGAGACTGAATTTGACCTCAGGTCCTCCTGACTCCAAGGCTGGAACTTTATCCACTGCACCGCTTAGCTGCCCTGATGACATTTTTCTTCATAAGTCCTTCAGAACTGTCTTGGTTTATTGTATTGCTGAGAATAGCTAAGTCATTCACAGTTGATTATCATGCAATATTGCTATTACTGTGTACAATGTTCTTCTTATTCTACTCTCTTCACTTTGTGTTAGTTCACATAAGTCTTTCTAGGTTTTTTTTTTAAATCACCATGCCTGTCATTTCTCATAGCGCAGTAGTCTTCAATCGGAATCATATACAACAACTTATTCAGCTATTCCGCAATTGATGGGCATTCCCTTAACTTCCAATTCTTTGCCACCACAAAAAAGCTGCTACAAATATTTTTGTACATATAGGTACGTTTCCTTTTTCTTTGATCTGTATGGGATACACACCTAGTAGTAGTTTTGCAGGGTTCAAAAGGTCTGCACAGTTTTATAGCTCTTTAGGCATAGTTCCAAACTGATCTCCAGAATGGTTGGATCAGCTCACAGCTCCACCAATAGCACATTAGTGCCCCTGTTTTTCAACATACCCTCCAACATTGGTCATTTTCCTTTTCTATTATATTAGCCAATCTGATAGGTGTGAGGTGGTAGCTCAGAGTTGTTTTAATTTGCATTTTTTCTAATCAATAGTAACAGAGAGAACTTTTTCATATGACTGTAGGTAGTTTTGATTTCTTCATTTGAAAACTGCCTGTTCTTATCTTGGACCATTTATCAATTAGACAATGCCTTGTATTCTTATAAATTTGATTCTGTTCTCTATATACTGTAAAGCTTTCTGCACAGTTTCCTGTTTTCCTTCTAATCTTAGCTGCATTGGTTTTTGTTTGTGCAAAACCTTTTTAATTTGATGTAATCAAAAATATCTGTTTTAGGGGGCAGCTAGGTAGCACAGTGGATAGAGCACTGGCCCTGGATTCAGGAGGACCTGAGTTCAAATCCAGTCTCAGACACATAACACTTACTAGCTGTGTGACCCTAGGCAAGTCACTTAACCCCATTGCCTAACCAAAAAAAAAAAAAGATAAGAAAAATATCTATTTTACATCCTGTAATGCTCTCTATCTGTTGTTTGGTCATAAACTCTTTCCTTATCTGTAAATTTTATAGGTAAAATAGTCCATGCTCCCTTAATTTGCTTGTGATATCACCCTTTACATCTAAACCATGTGCTCATTTTGACATTATCTTAGTATGTGGTGTGAGGTGTTGGTCTACATCTCGTTTCTGCCAAACTGCTTTCCAGTTTTCCCAGCAGTTTTTGTCAAATAGTGATTTCTTGTCCCGAAATCTTAGATTACTGAGATCATTTACTACTGTGTATTGTGTACCTAATCTATCCCACTGTTTCATCACTCTATTTCTCACCTAGTACCAGATTGTTTTGTTGATTGCCACTTTGTAATACAGTTGGAGGTCTAGTACTACTAGGCCACCTTTTTTCACATTCCCCCCCCCCACCCCTTTGACTCCCTTGATATTCTTGCCTTTGTTCTTCCAGGTGAATTTTGTTATTATTTTTTCTAGCTCTATACAATGATTTCTGGTCATTTTATCGATAAGGCACTGAATAAATAAATTAATTCAGGTAGAATTGTCATTTTTAATATATCATCTTGGCCTACACATGGGCAACTAATATTTCTCCACTTGTTTAGATCTGACTTTATTTGGGAGAAAAGTGTTTTGTAATCGTGTTCATATTTTTCTTGGCAGGTAAACTCCTAAGTCTTTTATGTTGTCTGAAGCTATTTTAAATAGAATATATCTTTCTATCTCTTGCTGCTGAACTTTGTGGGTAATATATAGAAATGCTAATGATTTATGTGGATTTATTTTATATCCTACAGTTTTGCTGAAATTGTTAATTATTTTAACCAGGTTTTTCAGTTGATTCCATAGGATTCTCTAAATATGCCATCCTATCATCTGCAAAGAGTGATAGTTTTATTTCTTCATTACCAATTCTAATTTCTTGAATTTCTTTTCCTTGTCTTATTGTAATAGATAATATCTCTAGAACGGTATTGAATAATAGTGGTGATAATGAGCATCCTTGCTTCACTCCTGATCTTATTGGAAAAGCTTCTAGCTTATCCCAGTTATAGATAATACTTGCTGATGATTTTAGATAGATGCTATTTATTGTTTAAAGGAAAGTTCCATTTATTGCTATGCTTTCTAGTGTTTTCAATAGGAATAAATGTATTTTGTCAAAAGCTTTTTCTGCATCTATTGAGACAGTCTTGTTATTTTTGTTGCTTTTGTTATTGACGTGGTCAGTTACACTGACAGTTTTCCTAATATTGAACCAGTCCTGCCTTCCTGATACAAAACCCAAATGATTATACTGTATGATCTTTGTGATATATTCCTGTAATCTCCTCACTGGTATTTTATTTAACATTTTTTCATCAATATTCATTAGGGAAATTGGTCTATAGTTTTATTTTTCTGTTTTTGAAAATTAATGCTTCTAGGATCAGAAGGAAGGCAGTCACTTGTGGAAAAAAGAAAACTTTCCATTGCATATCTGATAAGGGGCTCAGATACAAGATATAGGTGAAATTAACAAATGTGTGTGGGTGGGGGGTATGTGTATATGTTCAATGGATATGAACAAAGAGCTTTCATTAGAATTGCAAACTATTCTCCATGTGAAAGTGTAATAATATGAGAAAAGCAACTCAGATTTCATTTTGTATCCAGTGAATTGTCAAAGATGACAAATGCTGTAAATAGTCAATCTGCGAAGCCTATAGAGAGGCAGACACACTAATATACTATTAGATGAGTTGTAAATCGATTCAACTATTCTGGAAAGCAATTTGGCATTATTTTAAGAAAAAGACAAAGGTTTTCATACCCTTTGATTCAGAAATTCCACTGTTAGTCATGTACTCCACGGAGGTCCATGATGAAAATAAAGGGCTAATATGAACATAATATTTATTGAAACACTTTCTATAGCAGCAGAAAAATAGAAATAAAATAGATTGGATATTGATTATGGAATGACTATCATGGTAAATGAATTAATGAGAAATTATATTGTGCTCTAAAAAGTTATATGAATTAAGAGAAGCCCAGAGAAGAATTATATGAGCAGATGTATCATGAAGTAAACAGAACCAGGAAGATAATATACAAAATGATTATAGTAGTATAACTGGAAAGAACAACAACAACAAAAACCAACCCAGAAAAAACTGAATGCTGTAAAATCATAATGACCAGGTTTGGCCCCAACTTTGTTCTTTATGTGATGGTGTACACTCTGGGTGTGGGATGCTGTAAATAACATTGCATTTGTTGATGTGTTAGTTTTGTTGAACTGTTTTTTTTCAATTCTTTTTTTATTTTGTTATAAAGAGTGGTCCTCTGGGATAGAGAATGGGAGAGATAGAGTGGGAAATGAAGGTGATATAAAAATAAAAGCTTTTAATTAACACATAAAAATAAAAAGTAAATGTTATTGAATTGACTTGATGGCCACAGGACCTGAGTAGGAGAACAGCCTGGGATGGTCCAGTGAGTGGGTTGATTGTGAGGGCCAGTATTCTACTGGGGTAGGGAAGAGAATTATACCTGTTCCGAAACCCCATTGACATCTAGCAAAACTTTTACATGTTAACTCTGCCTCTTGATGTTCCTATAGAAAATCCAAAATAAATCCTTTTCTGTTTTGTTTGGCAAAAAGAGTTAGAGAGCAGGCAATTCCTGGGTGACTGGTATGAGTCATATGATGCATACCAATGCAGCTTCATGAGATTTAGGAGGTATTTTTTTTTTCAATAGACCAGCTTCATTTAAAAGATACATCTTTCCTAGAGGAATCATTAATCTAGGTCTCACTATAGTACCATGTACATGGTGGCTATACCATAAATACTTTTGGTTATGTCTTGAAGGAATTATCTTTCCTAGAATTAGAACTTAGAAATTCAGTTAGATATTTTCACTCATAAATCCTGGGTCAGAGACACTTTTGGCGTAAAGGTTCCATATTTCTCCTGGCTCAAGGCCTCTACCTAGAAATCAGAAGTAAAAAAAAACCCTCTTACCTGGAGAGTCTAGAAAACTGGTACCAAAATTATACCTGCAGATATGATGGTCATATTATATCAAAGAAAGTTTTATTAGTAAGGAAAATGGAAACAAAAACTTTAATTCACCTACCATATCCAATGGATTATAGGATCCCCAGTTCTCATAAAGCTCCCCAACATAAATTTCCCAGGATTCCCTTTGGTCTCAGTTGCAGATGCTCCTCTAGCTGAAGCTTTCCTTCAGTCTTTTCAATTCCTGCTAACTCTGTTGCTTTCAGGCAGCTAGCTGGTATGGTGGGTAAAGCATTGGTTTTCGAGTTAGGAAGACCTGAATTCAACTGTGACTTCAGACACTTATTGGCTGTGTGACCCTGGGCAAGCCACTTAACCCTGTTTGCCTCAGTTTCCTCACCTGTAAAATGAGCTGGAGAAGGAAATGGCAAACTGCTCCAGTGTCTTTGCCAAGAAAACCCCACATGGGGTGGGTCACTGATAGTTGGATTGGACTAAAACAGTTGAATAACAACAAACAACTGTTGCTTTGAAGTGACAGCTTCTTGCTTTGCAATCCCTTTGGGGATTCTCACTCAACATGGTAGGCTTTTGTCTTCTTTTGAGGCAGTATTGACCAATGGTACATATTTTTTCTGGGTATTCATAATGTTGGGGTATGTGGGACTATTCCTCCTATCTGGCTTTGGGTCACAGCAGTTTCCTGCTGAGCTCGTGGTTCTAAGAACAAGATGTTGGAAAAGAAATCAAGGACAGTTAATCTTAGTGAAGAACTATGGACTTAATATCAGGAAGTCCCAAGTTCAAATCCACTGTGACCTGGGGGGCTGAGTCACTAAACGGCTCCAAACATCAATCTTCTTCTCTTTAAAATAGAGATAATAGGAACACTACTTCATAGGGTTGTTGTGAAGATCAGATGAAATATTCTGCATAAAGCGATCTGCAAAACTTGAAAAACACAAATGGCTTTACTACACCCTATGTAAATAAATGCTAGTTATTACTGTTATTAATAATTACTATCATTATTGTAATGGCATCTCCTTTAGCAAAGCTTTCCCCCCTAAACACTGAAACACAGGCATACTCACTCATCCATCGGTCAGAACGTGTCTCCTTTGTATCCAGATAGATGGGAGATCAGTAATATTCTCCCAGTTTTCATATAAGGTGATGAACCTCAGCTCAGCTCTAGTGTCCTTCCTACTCTCAGTACTGGGGATGGTGTTTCCTGCAGAAAAGCATTATTCCCAGAAATGTAATGAAGAGGTTTTTTTTTTCTATCTAGGGTAAAAAAATAGTTGTAGGAGAGAGGCAGTACAGAGGACAGTATTACAAGGAGGGGGTGTGAAGTGGTAGCAGAGGACAGTCTGGTGGGAGAATGGGGAGTTAGTGACATTGGTATGAGTATGCAGTCTGATGGGGGATGGGCTGGCATTCAGAACATAATCTGACTATGGGTACAGTTGTTCTAGGGGAGGGGGGGCAACCTATCCTTTGAAGCATACAATCAGTGCTTCCAGCGATTTTGGAGGAATGTGGGTCTGGGGAGAGAAGTGCTATGGTGACAGGACCCCTGGGGTTGTCAGCTCAGGGCTGAGGAAAAAACAACACTGAATTACATAGCACAAACCAGCAGAAGAAGAGCAGCGTGATGTGCAAGGATAGTGGTCTCTAGGCTACCATGGGGAGGAAGTATCAATCTCTCCCTGGGAGATCTCCGTGGGGGAAAGTCCCAGCTGCTTTATTGTTGCTATGGCTCTGACTATTCCTGGCTGTTTGGGGGCTATAACCTTGTGTGAAGGTGAGAGATCCTTGTCAGGGATGATGAAACACCCCGCTTAATTCTCATTTTTCTCTATATAAACCATACATTGGATGTGTTATTTAAATCACCTGAAGCTGTGTACAATCTGTGTCCTTAGCAATCTAAAATAAGTGTACTCTGGGGCCTACCTACAACTTAACTAAACTGTGTAATTGAGCTAAGCACATCCCTTCAGTCTCACCAAGTAAAAGTTCTTGTCTGGGTATGCTTCAACTGGGAAAACTTTTAACATAAAAGAGAAATTCTTTTGATTCTTTCAAATTTTTACGATGTTATGACTCCATACTATAATAAAATAATAGTTTAAGTGTAAAGCAAGAAAAAAATGAAGGAAGAAAATGCTTACATAAAATCTGTGGCTATCATTTGCTATTTACTATCATGTTGCTTAGGAATTAAAACATTTGACTAAGGTAAGTATAATACTTCTAGATTTAAAATTGGAGAATTTAGAACTAAAGATGTAACTATCTCATTTTATAGGTGAGAAAACCCACAGAGGTTAAGTGACTTGTCCAAGGTCACACATCATAATGCCAGAACTGGAATTTGGATCTATATCTTCTGACTCCAAATAGCATGCTATTTCATGAATTTAATAAATGAAAAAAATTCAATTTTGTGGCCATCATGTATTCATGGACACAGTTTAAGTAACATAGATTATGAAAAGATTTCAGGGCTACAGATGAGACTCAGACTGTAAAAATCATACAGTTTGCAGATAGAGCCAAGGCAGAGGGTACACCATGAACCTGGCATTTTTTCATTGTACAACAGACCACTGATGTTTTAAGGAAACTCTGCAGGTTCTTGGAAAGGGTAACTTTCTGGAATACTATAGTGGCAGATACAATAGACCTGGAAAACAAAACTCTATGTCTTTGAGCCCTTCCTTTGATGTTTAACTATCACCAGAGGAATGGCCACCAAATGAATTGTGTTTTCTCTCTTTTTTCGCCACAGCAGCTCATGGAGACTGCCTACTAAGAAGGTTGCAATCTGCCTTGATGAAGTGAGTACCCCGCCAATGAAAATAGGAATCCTTGTAGTATTGTTATTGTTCAGTTTTGTTTTAGTCATGTCTGACTTTTTGTGACCCCATTTAGGGGTTTTCTTGGCAAAGATACTGGAATGGTTTTCCGTTTCTTTCTCTAGCTCATTTTACAAATGAGGAAACTGAGGCATACAGGATCAAGCAGCTTGCCCAGGGTCACACAGCTAAGTAGGTGCCTGAGGCCAGATTTGAAGTCAGGACTCCAGGCCCATCACTCTATCCACTGTGCCACCTAGTTGTCCTTGTAGTATCAAAGGATTATTATTGTTCCATACTTAAAATAATGTATAAATTATATGTGAATATTTATCTCTTCCTCCTCTTCCTCTTTCATTTTTCTTTTTTGCTTTTACTCCCAGTGGAAGAGTGAGTGGGGTTCAGCTTGGGAGACTCAAATATCAACTAGGGAAGCTGGATTAGACTAATCTAGTCTGGAGAGATTGGATTGAATTGGAGTACATTGAAGTTTCCAGTCTTCTAAACTCATCTTCGTGTTTTATTTCAGCCATCAGTTACCTAGAATGTTGGTTTTCAGTGACATGTTGGGTGCCATCAAGGGCATCAGCAAAATGGTGATGGAGGCCAGATTTGACTTTGTGCCCCTCTCCACCTCTCTTTCTGAACCCTTCTTTCAATTTCTGTTCATTTTATAGGATCCCAGATCGATAGCCAAAAGGGATGTTAGAGATAATCTAGCCTTATATTAGATGTTCAAATGAAGTGAAGTGATTTGTCTAGGCTCATAATCAATCAACTAATCAGTCCTGCTAAGTGATAACTAAATTCTAGGTACTGAGCTCTATCTTGTGGTGGCAGGGTCCCACTTCAAACTCAGATCCTCTGACTACATGTTCAATACTCTTTCCACTACGTCATGTTGCCTTATTGCCTCTCATAATCTTGCTTTCTGGCTGTCAAACTATCTTACTTCATGGGTTATGCTCTTAATTCAATATTTCTCCTCTTTCCTCCAAGTCCCAATCAAAGCTCATTTCCTGGCTGCTAAGTATTAGCAAAGCATTGATGAGACTGAAGTAATTCATGCTAAGGTATAAATGAGGGCTAACCAGCTCAGGGAACATTAACATTTTAAGAGAGGAGCTAGTTAATTTCTATAATCTCTAATTGGTTCTATATGTATGCAGTGAGGTGGGGATCATATTTCCCCTTTTACCTAGCCTGCAGGGGAAATAAAATGCACTGTAATCATCTCTGCAGCTGCACATCCATCCTCTCTCTGCCATTGCAAGAGACTCAGTGAAAACAAAGAGTCATCTGAAAAATCTTGAAAAATTGAGTCATGAATATTCACAATCTGTAATAATGAATCCTTGGATTTGGAGTGCCTCCTTCATAGCACTTTATACATTCTGAAAGCTTTTATATAACATGATCTCATTCAGTCATTATAACAACATTGTAATACAGGCAGCTTAAGGATTATTATTCTCACTTTTATAAATGAAGAAATAAAAAAGTAAAATGATCTGGCCAGAGTCATGCAGCCCTTCAGTGACAGAGTCAGGGGGAGAACCGGAGTTCTCAATTCCTAGCCCGCTACTCTTTCCACCAGTTTTTTTTTTGAAAATAGCTATTTAGTTTCTTGAATTTATCTTAACAGAACCTTCATTCCACTCCCTTCTCTTTTAGGGAGCTTTGGAGGAAGGAAAGGGTGTGAGTGGACAAGTTCAGGTGTTGATTGAAAGAGTCAGAGAAGGAAGTGACATAATTTTTGCTGCTTTAGAATTTGTTTAGAGCCATTTTTGCAGGTATTTGGAGGGGTTTGGGGTTAAGTGACATAATTTTTGACCAAGTAGAATAGATGGGAAATTCATGGACCTAGAGGTGCAGGGAAGGCAAGATGGCAAGTGGCCATCCACATCTGGCCTGCTTTTCTTACCTATTCTTTGTTTCTCCATGAGCAAGGTACCAGACAGGAAGTGATGGCTGTAGTTCAGTCAATGAATCTTGAATCAGGAAGCAGGTAGAAAGGACTGAACATTGCTGTCTCTGACAAAAATGTGAATAAAAAATGCCATGAGCTGAATTCTGCTCCTGTGTTCCTCCCTTGCTATCTAGGATATGGACATTAATGCCCCCAAGAGGCCACGAGTTGAACAGCACTCAGGAGTTGTGTTTTATAACATGATTCTTCCTCTTTGTTCACTTTTGGAAGAAGGAAAGCAACTAGTAGGGCTAAAACATTTGAACTGTGTCTTTCCCAAAACTCTCTTATTCAGAGTTGTTGGAAGAGCATAGGTATCTTGAACTGTGTCCTAAAACTCTCAGGTTCCTATCATTCCTCTACAATGGATACATGAAAATAGGTTGGGGAGGGGTCTTAGGTCTAGGGCAAACCATGTCAACATAGCTGTGTGTAAGCTTTATTGTCACTTAGTTTGTTTCTTTTCTTTTCTTTTCTTTTCTTTTCTTTTCTTTTCTTTTCTTTTCTTTTCTTTCCTCCCTCCCTCCTCCCTTTCTTTCTTTCTTTCTTTCTTTCTTTCTTTCTTTCTTTCTTTCTTTCTTTCTTTCTTTCTTTCTTTCTTTCTTTCTTTCTTTCTTTCTTTCTTTCTTTCTTTCTTGTAAACTGGCATGTCTGTGTATGTTCAGCTCTCTTGGAGCATATCCAGATTGTTGGGTTTTATACTGAATCTGTGTTAAGAAACAAACAAAACAAAACAAAACACTCTAAAGAATTAATCATGGCTGTCTGGATATGTGGGTGGCCAACTTCATTGTGCCAAAGTTACACGTCTAGGGCTCAGAGACATACAGCAGTTTAAGGAGGAGGGCAGATTTCTATGGCACATAGAGTCTCAGAGCTATTCTAATGTGAGGAGTATACCTACTCAAAGAAAGGTAGAACTGAGGATTGGAAAGTCACCTACTCCTTTAAGAACCACCTACTCTCTGAGACAGAGCTTCTGGCATTTCTTTGAGACTCCTGTCAGAGGAGGGTGGATGGCATAACTGCCATAGTGTCAGACTTCCTACTGCTTGCTCCTTTTGGCCAATAGGAGCAGGATGGTAGCTAGCCATGCCATCTAGTAATTATACAAATTAGATCCAATCTATTTTGTTGATGGTCCTGGAGAAATAATCACTTAACAAATGCTTGTTCACTAAGTGACTGTCTCTCTGCTTTCTTTTACCCAGATGACTTTTGGAATTCTCACACAAAAATTCCCTGTTATAACCACAGATGAGTTAGAATTGTTCTCTAACCAGGACAGGTTTGAGTTGAAAATTGAAAACTTTTTCTCTTCTAATGTTAGAGTGTTTCATAGAAAAAATATTTTGTAGGAAGCTAATGTTAATAAAAATCAGTCAATTGTCTATAATTTATTGAGTACTTATGCCTGCTCAGTCCTGTGTGCAAAACATATCTGTAGGTCATAGTTAGCAATATGATCTTGGTCAAAAGTTCTCAGGAGAGTCAGCAGCATAGAATGAAGATGGGTAACATTTGCAAATGAGTTCAACCAGTGACAGATCATGAGGGATATTGAATTACAGTATTCTGAGGTGAATCATTCCTATGCTTCTAAGTTTATCAAAGGCTAAATTGGGAAAGTCAGTGAAAGATAAAAGTCAATCTTTGATCAGAAATGTATGGTCTAAATAAATGGAGTGGGGAAATACTTTATTTCCTAAAGGGACCAAAATTGTCTTCTGAATAATTTCTTCTGTTCTTAGATCTCATTTTCTTATTTTTCCATCCTTTGTCTAATACTTATGCAGCAAATTGAACAATCTACCAAGAATTATTTCCTTATCAATGCAAATGCTTTCCATGGCCTGTTCCATGTTATGATGATTGGTTGTGTACAAAACGTAAGATTTGTCATGTTGAGCGTATATATTTCGCACTTTAGGATTTAGCTGAGAAGCTTTCTTATGATTCTGTGAATGCAAGATTTGTGTGTATTTATGTTTCTAAACAAGTTAGTATTTTTCCAGTGGACCTAGCAAGGAAGAAAAAGAACAAGAAAATTTATTTTGACACTTTTCTCTAGATACATTTGCAATGATTTTTTAGAACTAGAGTTTTAACCCAGTAGTATTGTAGTGTAGGAGGAAATTGATGTGGGAATCGAGATAACTGAGGTATGGTCCTGGATCCTCTACTTACTAACTGGGACCTTGGGCAAGGCGCCTCACTCTCAGTCTAAGCCTTTTTTTCTTCATCCTCAAAATGGAGATAATAATACCTCCCTCTTTACTTCTCAGAGTTGTCATGAACGTAAGATAAGCTAAAGAATGTACAACTTTCTCCGTACTCCAATCCATCCTCCATTCAGTCATTAAAGTGATTTTCTTAAAATGCAGGTCCAATTATGTTATTTTCTTACTCAATAAACTCTCATGGCTTCCTATTGCTTCCAGAAGGAAATACAAAATGCTCTGTTTGGCATTCAAAGCCCTTCATAAGCTACATTTCTAGTCTTTTTATACTTTGTTACCCAAAATGTATTCTTTGATCTAGTGACACTGACCTCCTGGCTGTTCCACAAACAAGGTACTCCACTTCTTGGCTCTGGACATTTTCTTTGACTGTCTCCCATGCCTGTATTGACCTCCCTGGCTTCCTTAAGTCTCAACTAAAATACCACCTTCTATAGGGAACCTTCCCCCACCCCTCTTCATTCCAGTGCCTCACCTCTGATAATTATTCTCTATTTATACTGTATATAACTTACTTTGTATATATTTGTTTGCATATTGTCTCCTGCATCAGATCAAAAGGTCCTTGAGGGCAAGGATTGTCTTTTACCTCTTTTTGTATCTCTAGTGCTTAGCACAGTTCCTGGCACATAGTAGGTGCTTTATAAATGTTGATATATTGGAGTGCTATCTGTACATGCTACTGAAATGGACATGCAATCTCATTGGTTCTAGATTTACTTGTTATGATGAAGATCATAACACACCCACATCTGCCCATCCTATGTGACTCATGTTCATGTCCTCCTCTGAGTTCACCATAAGGCATCTTCCCAATATGTCAGATGCCTTCTTCCCTTTATTCTGACATTCCAAGGGTACCATTGGAACTCCATGGCAGTCCACTTGTGATCCTTTACCCTTACGTGCCGGTCTAATATTCTCTGTGTGGCATTAATTTTAAATTCTTCTGAGTTTGTTTTATTCTACTTCTCACTGCCATACAACAGTACTGTTAGAAGGTTGGAATTAAAAGAGAAAGGCCATTTTTTTCACATGAAACCATCATATCAATAATAGTCAGTAACAACAATAATAATTTCATTCCAGACCACTGAGTTGCTCATGGTTTTTATTGGTTTATTAGAGTAAAACTCAAGGCAGCTTTGGGCTTCTTCAGCTGTATTTAACAGAAGTCACTAGCAGAGTACAGTAATTTAGCATCCCTCATGGTATATCGGTGTTTGAACTCATTTGCAAATGTTAACTATCTTCATCGTATGCTACTGACTCTACTGAGAATTTTTGACCAGGGTCACATTGATAATCATGACCTCCAGATGTGCTGTGCACACGGGGCTGAACACATAATAGGTGTTCAATAAATACTAGGTGATTGATCAACTATTGTGACATTAGTGTCCCATGAAAGCTTTTTTTTTTTTAATGAATCGCTCTAAAGTTGCCTGGAGGTTTCAATTTATATTTCAAACTTGTCCTGGTTAGAGAGCAATTCTAACTCATCTGTGGATATCACATGCAATTTTTGCATGTGGGAATTCCAACAGCAGTATGGGTAAAAGAAAGCAGATAGTCAAATATTTATTAAGCACTTACTCTGTGTCAGATACTGTGTTGAACTTGGAATACAAAGAAAGACAAAATAAAGTCCTGCCCTCAAGGATCTCATGTTCCAGTGGGGAAAGAAGTGAACAATGTTCAAACAACTACATACAAATAAAATTTATCTCTATTTCTATCGATCATCTCTACCATCTCAGTCATCTCTATCTCTATTTCTACCTCTACATCTGAGTTTCTCTCTCTCTCTCTCTCTCTCTCTCTCTCTCTCTCTCTCTCTCTCTCTCTCTCTCTCTCTCTCTCTCTCCTCCCTCCCTCCCTCTTACTTTCTTTCTCCTTCTCCCTCTTATTCCTTTCCCTCTTCCTCTCCCTTCTCCTCCTCCTCCCCTTACCATGTCATCCCCTGATTCATTCAACTTCAATATTGCCTCCAGGATAAAATATAAAATCCTCTATTTGTCTTTTAAAAGTCTTTGTGACCTGACCCCTTCCTGTCTACTCCTCTTATGCCTTATGCATCCCCAGTAGTCTCTAATCCAGTGACATTGGCCTCTTTGCTATCCCTCAAACAGGACACTCTGTCTTCCAACTCCAAAAGTTTTCACTGGCTATCTTCCACCCCTCCTCATTTTGACCTCATGAATTCCCTGGCTTCTTTTAAATCTCACCTAAAGCCCCAACTTTGACAAGAAGCTCTTTCCTAGTCCTCAATCTCAGTCTGTAATAATCTCCAATTTGTCTAGTATATGTCTTGTTTGTACATAGGTATTTGCATGCTGTCTCCCTCATTAGACTGGGAGCTCCTTGAGAACAGGGACTGTCCTGTGTCATTCTTTGTATTCCCCAATGCTTAGCACAATGCCAGGCACATACATACTTGTTGCTTATCCAGTAAACCAAACACCTAACTAATCAAGGGTCAAAATCTAATACGTGCCAGAAGCAGGGCTTGAATCCCCTTCTTGACCCCACGACTTGTCTCTCTACCCAGTACACCATGCTACTTCCCAGTACTTGTATGAAAACATTATCAGTTCTTTTATCCCAATATAATTGATAGAAAAATAACACAAATTATGAAATGAGTGAGATACTAAAAGAAATCTATAGGAATTTAGTAGCACATGAAAATTATTACAACTCTCACCCCATTTTGGGGTTCTTTTTATTTGTCCTAGTCCATTGTACCTAGAGATTTCTACAAGTGGTTGACTTGTCAATGATACCAGAAACAATAATCCTATATCTAGTTCATTTAAACTTGCTTAAGGCAAGACCAAGGCTTAATATGGTATCAAGGAGCATCAGAAATGGAGCATCAAGAGAAGAGGTGACAAGGTTATTTCTGGATCCTAATCAATGGAGAGACAAGGCTACACCAGGATCTCTTGAAGGGATAGCATATATCTGTGATCGAGCCAGCAGCAAGGAGAGTCAGGCCTTGTGGGAGATGATCTTCAGACCAAAGCAGAAGGATGAAAGACTTCAGTGAGGCTATGAGAGTCAGCACTCCTGATCTACCAAGCAGTTTAGACTACTAGACGCTTGCCCGTCCTCTGAGTTTGGTGCAGTATTCCTTTGCTTTATCTCACAGAAAAGTGCTACTCAGAGATGTGTCTAACAAACTCATCTGATTGGTTTTCTATCTCTGATATCACAGGCATGGAGCTAGCTGTAAGGATTCACTAGGGGAATTTTCCAACTTGGAAAATTTCAGATATGGCTGGAGGAGTTCCAGAAAAGGAAAAGGGTAAGGATAGCAAGAGAAGGAGGAAGTAAGTATCTAGCACAGAGATAGGTTATCATAAAAAAGGCTAGGTCTAGAAAACCAGAGAAGTTTCTTGAAATGCCACAATATTTAAACATGATGGTATACAACTAACCCAGTCAAATCAGCACCTCAGCCTTTTTTCCCTGAAAAGAAAGGCAAAGCAAAGACTGAAGCTTGGGAGTGAATACAAAATTTTTTTCAACACTGGAAAAATTAAAATTGAATTGTGACATAATTGGGACCACAATTTGAAATATCTTCCATGTGCCAGTTCAATCTTCTTTTATGTTTGCACATTTCATGTGCTTTGGTTTTGAGAAGTTGGTTGCCTGAAAAAAAGTTATTTGCTCTTTCTCATATCTAAAGACTGTCTTCTCTGCAGAAAGGTCTGTCATTCTGTAAATCGGCAAATGGAACCTGTCCAGTTGCAAATATAAGCTTGATTCAAGGCGGTTTCGTTTGGCAATGTGATTGTGTTGGTATAGGGAAGGCCCCACCTCTACCCCCACCCCTTAAGAAACTCACTCAATCAATGCAGATCTATAATTACATTACAAATTATGACTTAAGAGAATTGCCAAGGGGCACAGTGAGATCAAATAACTTGGGTAGAGTCACTCAGCAAATCCAAGGTTGGATTTGAATTCAGGTTTTCCTGATTTCTAGGCTAGCTCTCTTTTTCTTATTGGCTATCCCTGTGCCATTGACCAACACTGCTCTAATAGGGATGCTGGTATAAACTAGTACTATACTGAGGCATTAAGGTACAAGTGATTGCTGTGATGAAAGAGATAGCAAAACCATTTTACTCTCCATCAGAAATCAAAAAGATTGACTTATGTATAAGTTCCTTCCTTGTCTCTCTGAGAGTCCACTGATTTTTCTTTGATTATTTTCACTTATGCCTGGTACCCATAAAAATTTCTATTTTTCTCCTCATGTTTAATTCCTTTTTAGAGGTGATATAGCATGAACAATGTTAAACATTGTATTTAGAAGTAGATGAGGAGCTCAGTGGATGTCAAAAATAACTGACATTTATAAGCACTTACTATGTGCTAGGCACTGTGCTAAGCACTTTACAATTATTATCTAATTTGATCCTCAGAACAACCCTGGGAGATTGGTGCTATTAGTAGCCCCATTTTACAAATGAGGAAACAGAGATTAAGTGACTTACCCAGGATCACACAGTTATTAAATGTCTGAGGCCAGATTTGAACTCAAATCTTCCTGATTCGAGGCCTGGCCCTCTCTATCCATTTGGGACAGTATATAAAAGTACTTATGTCTTGTCTTGTTACATGCTCCCTCAGAAAAGAAAATGTTACGCACACCATGCTGCCTTTCTGATGCAAGATTTAAATAAATTGTTTTAGTTTGAAAAAACCCACACATAAATTAATTTTGCATTGACATCTGAATGCCCTTGCAACCTAAGATTCATACTTCTGTGAAATTAACAGCTTTCCAATGATATCAGTGCGTTATCACCTAATAGATATGAAATGGAATGGAAGATGTTTCCAGTTCTTGAGATAAATTCCTTAATGGCCAAACTCATTGCTATGTGTAAGGTCTAAAACTTGTAGAAATCCATAGGAAATAATCCAAATCACAAAACAAATAAACCAACAACTTTGATGCGGAAAAACAAAACCTAATTATAACCCAGTGCTGAACAACTGAAAGATGATTCCAGGTGTCTGAAAATAAACTTCTGGAAAGTTCAACACAGTTTGTAAAGATAGTGAAAACAGCTTTCCTGAATCTCAGTCCCATAGTAATTTATGACAATGTTTGAAACAGCTGAGTGGAAAAAGTACGTAGGCTCAGATATGAGTCTCTGACAGGATGTTAAAATTCTTACCAAAAAGAGGATGAGAAGCTTATTTTGGATCATCACCTATCTGGGTGATAGGAATCCAACTATGTTGTTTGGGTCACATGCTTAAGTAATAAAAAAGCCAGAGGAGCCTAGAGGAAGTTTGCAATCATTTACTATTGCCAAGAATTCAGCATCACAAGGTCAGGAATGGCCCCTGCCCAGTGGTTCCACAGAATCACAGAATGTCAGAGCTGGAAGTGAGCTCTGGGGATGTTTATCCCCTCTACAACAGAGTGACATGCAATCTCTGCCTGAAAACCTCCGGGCCCTACGACCTCCCCAGGCGAACCCTTCTGCCTTGTGGCAGTTCTAATACTTGGGCAGTTCTTTTCTTACAGCAAGATAAAACCTGTCCCTGTTCAGCTTCCACCACTATGCTCCCACTACTGTCTTCTGAACCATTTGTCACCACTGACTGATGATAATAAGAAACTAGCATTAGAAAGTAAACAGAGGACTACTTTTCCCCCTCTGTAAACACATACACCAATCAATAGACTGACAGACTGATTACAGGAAATATCACGTGTGGGGTAGGGATAGGGACCACATTAAGCCCTTGGGTTATTGTGAGATAGCAGCACTAGTCATGATGAAATTGGGGTGGAGAGGACTCTGCTACCAGTATAATGAATATATAAAGTGACAGTTTCGGAGTTTTTCATTTTTTATGTTTAACAAGTCTCTAGCAGCTGCCAGTAAAAATTAATTACTTCTTTTCTGATACACAATAATAGCATATATGTGTGTGTGTACATAATATACACATATACACATCTAATTTATATATTTATATAATTTATTTATATATTTATATAATCCACATTTACATATTTATTATATTTGTGTAATTTATATATTTTATTAAAGCTGTATATTTATATAATTTCTCTCTCTCTCTCTCTCTCTCTCTCTCTCTCTCTCTCTCTCTCTCTCTCTCTCTCTCTCTCTCTCTCTCTCTCTCTCTCTCTCTCTCTCTCCCATGTTTACATCTTTACAAAAGACTCTTTCCAACAACTCTTCAAGGTATGTAGTGTAGGTTTGGGGCAGCTGAGTGGCACAGTGGGTAGAGTGCTGGGCCTGGAGTCAGAAAGACTATCTTTTTGAGTTCATATCTGACCTCACTTACTAGCTGTCGCTTAACCCTGTTTGCCTCAGTTTCCTGTTTTGTAAAATGAGCTGGAGAAGGAAATGGCTAACCATTCCGCTATCTTTGCCAAGAAAACCCCAAATGGAGTCACCAAGAATCAGACATGAGTAAAAAATGACTAAATAACAAAATGCAACTGTTGCTCCCATTTTACAGATGAAGAAAATGGGATTTGGACAGATGAAATAACTTGTCCATGCTCACAGAGCTGGTAAGTATGAGAGTAAGGTTCTATCCAGGGGTATGCTCCAGTCAGATTGTGTTAAAATTTTCAGTGTAAGTATTTGTACCTTGGGAATTTGCAAAAGCTCTAAATCAGGGCTTGATTTGTTTCTTTGATTATCCAGACTTAATAAAGTAACAGAAAAATGTTAATAATGCAGATTAAACTATGTATCCTACTTACATTTTCTTTACCAGAAAGCTGATTGTTAAACATTTACCAGAACATTCCAGCTTCTACTGCAGGCCTAATGTCCACAAGGGAAGTACCGTGCCTATGGTACTTTCTCTCACTTTCTGAGTGACTGCTTTCTTCCTCACAATTCTTCTGGGACAGTCTCAGACATTTTCCCAAAGTTGTACACTTTTTTTTTTGTGGAGGCCAATAATTTTTTCTCACCTGAAAATTCCCTGGAGCCAGGAAGCCAACATAAAAAAACAGAACTGTCTTAACAAGCCCAGGGACATCTAGTTCCCTTAAAATAATCCACCGTAATAGACTTTCCGGGGATGAAGACAATGACATATAGATAGGAACAAAAATGCGTATTCAATACTCTGCAATGCCCTGCATGTCACTGCTATCCAACTGCTGTCAGAGGGTAAAGGACAGAATAGAGGGTTGTGGGGTGAGTCAGGGGGCCCCTGAATGCTGTGGAGAAAGGAAAATGTTGAATGCCACAGATGACAATCATGCAACCACCTTCTTGAAGATCAATTCCTGAGAAACAATGCTGCATGTATGCTTTTTTTCTTCTGCTGGAACCATATACTTTGGTTTCATGTCCTTTGGTGAGTAGTTTTTCTTCCTTCCTTCCCTCCTTCCTCCCTCCTCCCTCCTCCTTCCTTCCTTCCTTCCTTCCTTCCTTCCTTCCTTCCTTCCTTCCTTCCTTCCTTCCTTCCTTCCTTCCTTCCTTCCTTCCTTCCTTCCTTCCTTCCTTCCTTCCTTCCTCTTTCTCTCTGTGTCTCTATCTCTGTCTGCCTGTCTGTCTCTCTTTCCCTTTCCCTCCTTCCCTCCATTTTTCTCTAGCTCTCTCTTTCCCTTACTTCCTCCCTGTCTCCCTCTCACCAGTCCCAAAAGTTAGTGATCCTGCTCTGGTCAATAAAGGATCCTTTGTGTGTGTGTGTGTGTGTTTGGGGGGATTTAGAAGCCAAGGGAAACATTTAAATTTGAAAAACAAGCAGGTATATGAGAGAAGCACATTGACTTGTCACTCAAGTCAAGAAATATTTATTAAGCACTTATATTGTACTAAGTGTTGGGAATACAAATACAAGGAAAAAGGAAAGGTAACTGTGTTCAAGGGGTTTCTATTCTAACAAAGGTAGAAAATACATAAAAGGGTGCTGAAAAGTTGAAGGGGTGAAGGAGAAGGTACTTTGACCAGTCAGAGGAAGGGACTACAGGGACAGAATGATCTTCCCAGGTGAGAAGACTGGGGATCATAGTGTAGAACAGAGTCTGTTCAAGATTGGAGCCCACAGAAGAATGAAGGAGTGAAAAGAAAGAAGTTAAATTGAAGAAATATTCCTGAAAGGTCTGCAGTACAGTGAATAAGTATTATGTTTTGAAGAAAAATAAACTAAAGACTCCCAATGGGAAAAAAATAGAAAGACAATAAATTCTATAAATTCCCCACATAAAGTGAATCAATAGTAGAAAATTCCAGAATGGAACTAAAGAACTTTAAAAGAAGATATATTGATGCAAATTAGGTAAGAAATAAAAATTTTCATTGAAGTAATAAATAAGACAAACAATAAAGAAAGCAATTTAGAACATTATGAAAAAGCTCTCCAATGTAGAAGTCTTTAAAAAAGAAGTCTTTGGAACTCAGAAATACAGAAGTGGAAAAAACTCAAGTGAAGAAAGGACAAGATTAAAGAACATTTAAATTCTATACAAGTCAAAGTAATTGACATTAAATACAGGATGCGCTAAGATAATTTAAGGATCATATATGTCTCAGAAAAACATTATAAAATTTAAACGCCTGAATAAAATACTATGGGAAATAATATAAACTTCCCCCCAGTTTTTGTAAAAACAGAGAGCAGAGGACTTATTGACAGAAGTCATATACCACCAACAGAGAAAAGGTCTAAGCTTGAAACTCTAAAACATGTAAAAATTAAATTTCAGAATTTCAATAAAAAGTTATAATCATCAAGAAGAAAGGCTTTTGGCTATGAAGAAAAGTCAGTCAAAGACTATTCTACATCTATAAGAAATCAGAGAAGTGATTGTAATAATATTACAGAAATGAAAGGTGATCAGAAAGTACTCCCAGAATAGAATATCTTATAAACCTGAGCCTAATCACAAAAAAGAATGATAGATATTCATTAAAAAAGAAGCATTTGAGTCATTATGTCAAAAGACACCAGGGGTGAACAGAATGTTGACTTACTGCTCCAAGCCAGAGAAACAAAAGAAACTTGAGTATGATTATCCAGAAAAGATTGAGCAATCAAATAAATTTATAACTTCTAGATCAAGACAGGGCTGTGTGTGTGTGTGTGTGTGTGTGTGTGTGTGTGTGTGTGTGTGTGCGTAGAATTTTAAAGGAAAGAACAAAAAAGGCTCATCAAGGAACAAAAGGACCTAAAGAGCTAAAGATTTAAGGAAAACAAAGATTCAAGATAAGAAGAGGAGGAAGAACTAAAGACTATTTAATATTATCGTTCCGTGTATTAAATATTACATTCTCCTATAAATGAATTAGCATGTTATTTGTGTGGAGACATAAAATTGGAGAAAGTAGATTTAATAGGGAACAGGAGAGAAGAGGCATACACACATGCACATACACACACATATATATATATACACATGCATATACATATAAATGTACATACATACACATACACACATTCACACTCCCACCAAACCAAGATGTGAACAGGCAATGGGATAGCAATCTATTCAGTTACATCCACTTTGGGGTATTGAAGACTGGAAGAGAGTAAAATAGGAACAAAGAGGGCAGGGTCCAGTTCTGGGCTTGTGGGGTAGAATGGGAGGCTGGTATCTCTCTAGAAGGAAAAATAAAGGTTTGCCATTGAAGCACATTCCTATGGGTCAGGCAAGTGAATGATACCTCCTAATGGGTTTTATGTGGAGGGAATAGCAAGGGCAATATTTTCCCAGCATTTTATCCCCCTTCCAGGTGGGGTGACATCTGGGCTCCCTAGAACTGTACCACAGCTGTGATGGGAGTACAGAAGAAAGAAAAACTAACAGTTTAAGTAAACTCAAGGAACTTCAGATAGAACAAGTAAATAAGAGTAATGGATCAAAAAGATGAGGATCAAATTAGTGTAAGTCAATATAATTTCAGGATAAAAGCATTCAAAGAAGAAAGATCTAACATATCAATACAAAATAAATCAGTAGAAGAAAATGAAATAATAAATTTAATCTTAAATGTTAATGGATTAAACTCTCCAATTAAAGGAAAGACAATGGCATAATGAATTAGAAAACAGGTCTCTGGAGCAGTTAGTAGTAACTATTTTTAAAAATCCTATTCCTCTGTATTTCCAAATGATATTGCTAACTTCAAGAGAGAGAAAAAAAGAAACAGCTTAAAGGTGGAGGGAAGAATATTTTCTTTTGTCGATCGTGATTGCTGAAGGAAAGAACTGATCTTTCATGGTTGTTCTCTGTTTCAAAGAACCAATTGGACTGATAGTTTGATAGAATCTACTAAGCCTCCAGAATGTTGACCCCTCCCACTCCATGCATCACTTTGCTGCCTTTTAGAGGTAGCCTAACTGAACATTTTATTTCTCACCAAAATCTCTTTTATTTCTCTCTCAGTCTAATAAGAACATCAACTTGTTTTCAAAATCAGTGGAAGTTTTGTAGATATGAAGATATTTTGAATAAATAGCAGCTAGTTCATTTAGGTCCGCTCAAGTGTGTAGGAGCTCCACACGGTGTCTGGTTTTGTGATGAGAACTATGCAGTGGATCATCAAACAGCTCACTGACTTGACTCTGTTTTCTTTTTAGTAAATATGCAATGCTTCTTTGATGTGTTTTCTGGAGAGTTTTCCCAGTGATAATGAACAGAGGTATAACAGTACATGTCTATAAAGATTCTCCCATTAATGGAAAATGAAAGAACTTAAGATTTTGAGAGGGATGCTGAATCAATAATAATACATACAACATTCTATTATTGTAATACCCTGTGAGGTAGACAAATTTGATATTTCATTTATTTATCTTCATAAGCTCCTTGAGGACAGGTATGTTGTCTCAATTATTTTTGTATGTGCCCTAGTGATTCATATGTATACCTTTTTGTAGGGGCTTAATACATTTTCCAGTGAATGATAGCTCACTTTACAGAGAAGAAAATGAAAACTTAGAGAGTTTGTGACTTTCCCAATGGAACATACCTAGGAAGTGGGGGGATCAGGACTAATAACCCCATTCCATTTCCTCCTCCTACTGCTGTCCCATATTCTCTCATTCTTGGGACAAAACCCAAGTTGTGCTATCCCAAGGCAATGACATTATCTTGTCAGAGTTTGGACAAGAGATTTGTGTATCCTAAATAAGTTTTCTTCTAATTGCTGTCCAATGAAGGATTTGAGCTTTTATTTAACAAATACCATTTGTTTTTGGTTTGTTTGGGGTTTTTTTTGAAAATACTTACATGTCATGGAGAACAAAACTCCCTGAACATGTACATTATTAAAAAAAAAGTAGTGTATTTTGAGTCCCTTGTGTTCTCTCCATTTTGAGGGAGCATCCTATGTGATGGCTCACTTTGTTTTATTCCTCATCCTAATTCTGTGTATCGTGATAGAGGCAAAATGTTATTGTAAAAGAATTTTGGACCTGAAGCTAAATATCTGGGCATGAATTCTACCACGGAACATATCATGAGCCTCAGTTTTCTCATCTGTAAAATGGTAGATGGTGAGATCAGCATTACCTACTACAAAAGGCTGTTGTAAAGAAAGTATTTTGTAAATAATAACTGATATTTACATGGTGCTTTGAAGTTTGCAGGGCACTTAAAATATGATTCTGAATCATATCAAGCTTGTGATATAGGTACCACAGATGTTAATATCCTCATTTTGCTGATGATGAAACTGAGCCTCAATGAAGTTGAGTGACTTATCCATGGCTATAAAGCTAGTAGATTTTAGGGCTGGGATTTGAACCAAGGTTTTCCCTAATCCAGGATCAGCTCTCTAATGACAGTGCCATCCTGTGTTTCCTTAAAATACTATACAGACACCAAAATGAGCTATTATTTGCCATTGCCTTAAAGGGTTGACTTTCAAAGGCCCATATGCATGAGATCAGTTATTCCCATATCTCATGCCTACAATTTATATGAGTGTTAGTATGGACTGAACAGAAAAGATTTCCATTAATATGCATAAACTGAGTCTTATTTTCCTGTCCACAATTCTAGTCTAGTTACTGTTGTGGTTTTTTTCTGGAAAAAAATGTTGCATGTTTCAATTAGTCAATAAATATTTATTAAGCATTTTCTATAATCCAGGAACTGTGCTAATAACTGAGGATACAAATACAAAAACATAATAATGCCTGCCCTCAAAGATCTTACATTCTAAGGTGGGGGTGTGGGATGGATAATGTGTATTTATCTAGATATGCACAAGACATATACAAGGTCATCTTGGAGGGGAAGACAATAGCAGCTGTGGGTCAGTTAGGAAAGACCTGTAGAATATAGCACTTTAGTTAGGTCTTGAAGGAAATCAGGAATTCCAAGAGACAGAAGCAAGGAGAGCACTGCAGTCTTAGGGAATGTCCAGTGTAAATACACGAATCAGGAGATGGAGCTTTTTCATGTATGAGGACAGCAAGTAGGACAGTATGGCTAGACTGTAGAGAGCCTGGAGGGGAACAATATAAAAGAAGACTGGAAAGGTAAGAAGGAGCCAAGTTAAATATCAGAGGAGTTTATATTTGATACTAGGGGTGACAGGAAGTCACTGGAGGTGGGGAAATAGTATAATCAAATCTTCACTTTAGGAAAATCTCTGTGGTAGCTAGAGAGAATAGGGATAGATATGGATAGGGAGACACTTGAGACTAGGAGACCAATCAGGAGGCTATTGCAATAGTCAGGGGGAGAGCTTAGAAGTGCGTTAACAAAGATGGTGGCTCTGTAAGTGGGGAGAAGAGGACATTTGTGAAAGAAATGGTGGAGTTAGAAGTAACAGGATTTGCTGCCAATTGGAAATATAGCAGGAGTGAGAGTGAGGAATTGAAGATGACACCAAGTTTCAAACTGGGGTAACTAGAAAGGTGTTGGTGCCAAACATTTTCAGGGACCTTATCTCACAATTATAATGCTTTATTAATATGACAAATTATCGATCTGAAGAATGTAGTCATAGTGGATAGAGGGATGCAAACTTTAAAGAAAGCATACCTCCAGAATTTAGAGATGCATTGAAAAAATGCCTCTTCTGATTTTCCTAAAGTGAAGATATGATCATATCACATGGCATGTAGTGAGTGCTAAATTACTGTTATTGTTAGTGTTTCTAATCTGCCTCTTGGCTGTAACAGTGACTCTTGAACACAACAGATAGTTTTCAAAGTCTACAGTGGTTTATCCATACAGAGAATTGATTTTCCCAGGGCTGCTGACCCTCTAACCTTTTAGGTGTGGGGTAGCTGAAAAACTCACATGTGTATCATTCTCAGTCCTTTTTCATATACATAAAGATTGTCCCTGTATGTGGACCGTGAATCCTCACATTTTTTCTGTATGTTGGAGTTATTTCTATCCTGGCATTTTTAGCACTTGCCTTCTTTGTTAGCCTTTCCATGGTTAGTGTGGCCTCCTCTACTTTCCTGAATTATTATTGTTGCCATAGCAATCACCTGGATCTTTTCTACTTTTACAGAATGGGAGAATAAGAGGACATATTTTTTTTTTGCATGTCATTAATAAGTCATGGGTCCAACAGTGAGAGTTTCTTTCTTCTCTAGCATTGGGGATAGGAAAATATAGAAGTCCCTGCCCATAAGGGGCTTACAGTTTAGTAGAGGAAAGAGGATACATTCAAATTGAAAAAAAAATACTATTATTGAAATCAGTATACAGTCAGCTAGGTGGAACAGTGGATAGAATTCTGGAAGTCAGACTCATTTTCCTGAGTTCAAATCTGCTTTCAGACACTTACTAGCTGTGTGACTCTAGGCAAGTCACTTAACATTCCTTACCTCAGTTTCCTCATCTGTAAAATGAGCTGGAGACAGAAACAGCAAATCACTCTAGCATCTTTGTCAAGAAAACCCCACATGGGGTCATGAAGAATTAGACATGACTAAGACAACTGAATAACAACATACAGTCAACAATGTACAATTCACTATTTCAGGCCTTACTCTTTACTGTTTCCATGCCTTTGTTCATGTTATTCCCTTGTCCTAGACAGACTCTCCACATCTGTTTTTGACTGGAGGATTTAATTTGATATGGAGGGCTTACAGTTAAGTGGCCTTTCCTGTCCATAATCTTACCCATTTTACAGTACTCAATTCAAATGCCATCTCTTCCATGAAGTCTTACCCAATCACCTTCCTCTAGGTGATTTCTCTCTCTTCTAACTTCCTATAGTATACTTGGTTCTTAACTCTGTTAAGATATGTGTCATATGCTATTTGTTCAGTCTTTATTTATGTACAGGTCTTCTCTTCCCTATCAGACTGTAAACTCAATGAGGGAAGGGGCCATGTCTTATTCATATTTGCATCTCCCACAGCTTCAAGTATGGTGATTGGCACATATTCTGTGATCAGTGAATATCTATTAATGGATGTTATAGATAATGTATGCTAAAATAAATAAATAGAGGAGAAAGAGATTATTTCTAGCTAGGTGTGGCCAGGAAAGGCTTCATTGATTTAAGATACATTTTGAAAGAGGAATCAGATTCAGATGGATGGATAAAAGGATCTGCTTTTTGTTGCTCATTTTGGATCTAAACTCAACCTAGAAAATTTGTGCTGAAGCAAGCATTCCTTCTTGCTTGGTCAGTTCGCAGGGTGCAATGGAAAGACCTCTGGGCTAGATATGAAAAGATTTGGATTCTTACCTGGCTTTGCCACTTCGTAGCTAAGTGAGAAGTCGTATGATATGGCATAAAGGACACTGGACTTGTAGTCAGAAGAGACTTGAATACAAACCCGAGCTCACATACTTATTGGGTTACTATATGACCTTGAACAGGTTATCCTACATCTCTCAGCTGGTTTCCTCATATGCATACTGAATGGGCTGAACACCTACCTGTAAAGTCCCTTTTAGATCTAAATCCTGACTTGGGGAAAGTTAGTTAGCCTCTTTGCTTGTCTTGCCTACGTGTCAAGAGGCTTGAGATACTGCATAAGAAAGTGCTCTGTATACTCAAGTTCCACAGAAATGTAAAATACCTAGCTCATAGTAAGCCTTCAGTAAGTTGTTGAATGAATGAAAGAATGAAATGGGTAGGTAAATCGATTACCCAGGAAATTATTGTTGGTGGAAAAAACTGGCAGTCAGGGAATCATACTATTTTAGAGGGAGAGAGGATCTTCCAGTTAATTTGTTATGTACTGTTCAGAGGACCCCTGTGACAAATTGAGTTCTGTCTGAAGATGAGACAATAATAGCACATCATGTTAGAACTTGATGCCATATCAAGCTTTCCAGTTTCCCAAAGGACATGCTGTCCTTCTTAATTCAGTTTTCCACTTTTTTTTTTTGTAGCAGCATCTGACTGGACAGCATGAAGCCTTGAGACAAAGTTTTAGGAATGGCTTTCACCTCTGCACTACTGATGAACATTTTTGGCTGCATCTCAGGTTTCTCTGGTCTAGACTGCTACCTGACTTGTTGACTCATTGCTAATGTTCAGTTTTATGTTGAATATAAATTCATTATTCCCTTTGCACATGCTCCACTGTGTGAGAATGAGTTTGCTGGAGTTCACAGAATTAGAGTTAACCTTATGTAAATGTAAATGATTCCTTTTTTTGCAATGTCTTGCACATTTGGAAAACTCAGTAAGTTAATAGTCAGTCAATAAACATTTAATAATCACCTACTATAAGCCAGGCATTGTGCTCAGCACTGTGGATACAAAGAAAGGCAAAAGATAGTCCCTAATCTCATGGAGCTAACAGCCTCATGGGGAGGACAATATGCAAATACTGATGTACCAGGATAAATTGGAGACATTTGATAGAGGGAAGACACTAGAATTAAGGAGAAATCAACAAGGCTTCCTTTGGAAGGTGAAATTTTAGCTGGGACTGAATGCAAGCCAGAAGGCAGAAATGAAGAAAGAGAGCATTCCAGGGTTGGAAGATGACCAGTGAAAATTTCTAGATAAGGACATGGAACATCTTTTTTTAAGGTATTCTTCTCCTCATTGACTTTTTGGATCTCTTTTGCCATTTGGGTCAGGCTATTTTTTAAGGTGTTATTTTCTTCAGTATTTTTTTGGGTCTCCTTTAGCAAGTTGTTGACTTGTTTTTCATGATTTTCTTGCATCACTCTCATTTCTCTTCCCAGTTTTTTCTCTACTTCTTTTACTTGGTTCTCAAAATCCTTTTTGAGCTCTTCCATGGCCTGGGACTGATTCATATTTTTCTTGGAGGTTTTGGATGTAGGAGTTTTGACTTTGTTACTTTCTTCTGGTTGTATATTTTGATCTTCTTTGTCACCAAAAAAAGAGTCTTTTTGTGCTGCTTGTTTGTGATCCCAGACAATTACTTGAGTTTTAAACTCTTTGTGAAGGTAGGGGTCTGCTTCCAGTGTGGAGAGTGTACTGTCCCAAGCTTCAGGGGTTTTGTGCAGCTGTTTTCAGAGATACTTCTAACGACCAGTAAGTTTTCAGTTCTTCCAAGATGGTATGATCAAAGGAGAGGTGTTTACTTCTTTCCTGGCCTGTGCTCTGGCCTATGAGTGACCACAAGCACTCTTTTCTGCCTTGGAACTGTGAGGAGGATTCTCTCTTCACCACTACCGCAAAGCTCCACCACACCAGCACTCCTCCTCACCCCAGGACTGCCACCCAGAACTGTGACCCAGATCCAAGCACAGGCAAAGCAAGAGAATCCTGCCTCAGCACCAGCAAAGAGATCTCTGCAATCACCCTCTGATTAGCCACTTGATTCCCCCTCAGTCTGTGAGCTGAAGCTCCGGAAGCAGCCCACTGCATCCAAGACTGGGGCTAGGACTGAGCTTCTCTCTCACCCAGGTCACAGACTTTGCCTACTGACCTTCTAAGTTGTCTTTGACATTTGTGGGTTAAGAAGTCTGGAAACTGCCACAGCTGCCCATGATTCAGTCCTCTGAGGCCTGCTCCAGGTTTGCTGAGGCCTGTTTTGCCTGAGTGCCTGTGATGAACTGTGTTCTCTCCCAGCCTGGTGTGATAGACCTTTCTAATCAACCATCCAGGTTGTGTTGGACTGGAAATTTGTTTCCCTCTGTCTTTTTGTGGGTTCTGTTGCTCTAGAAATTGTTTAGAACCATTTTTACAGGTATTTGGAGGGGTTTGGGGGAGAACTCAAGCAAGTCACTGCTTTTACTCTGCCATCTTGGCTCTGCCCCCCTGACATGGAGCATCTTGTTCAAGGAAGAGCAAAAAGCCCATTATCACTGGCTCATAGGATAGGTAGGGGCAGTAGTATAAAGCATAAGAAGACTGGACAGATGAGCAGGTGGGAGTTAATAATGGGCTTTAAATACCAAGAGCAGGATTTATTTTTTAAATTTTGGTGTTGGAAATGAGAGGGAACCATTGGAATATATTTAGAGGAATGACATAGTTGGACCTAAACTTTAGAATTATCACTTTAGTAGCTGAGTGAAGGATGGACTGGAATGGGGAGAAAGTTGAGGCAGCCATACCACCCAGCAGATATTGCAGTAGTCCATGAATGAGAGGAGGGGAGCCTGCACCAGGATGGTTGGTGGCAGTATCAGAGGAGTAAAAAGTATAAGCACAAGAGATGTTATGAATGTAAAATTGTTAGGCTTTGGCAACAGATTGGATATATGGAATTAGAGAGAGTAAAGAGTTGATGATGCTAACTAAGTTCTGAGCCTGGGTGTCTAGAAGGATTGTGGAATCCTTAATGGTAATATGGGAATTTGGAAGATGGGAAGGTTTGGAAAGGAAGATAATGAGTTCAGTTTTGGGCATGTTGAATTTAAAATGCCTGTGAAACCAATATGAAATACCCAATAGACAGTTAGGAATGTGAGGCTGGAGATTAGTAGAAGGGTTAGGACTGGATAAGTAGAGTTAAGAATTATCAACATAGAAATAATAATTGAATCTATGGAAACTGATGAGCTCACCAAGTGAAACAGCATAGAGGGAGGAGAGAAGAGGGCCTAAGACAACAGGCATGACATGAATGAATGTCTAGCAAAGGAGACCTAGGAGTGGTTAAAGAGGTAGGAGGAGAACTAGGAAAGAGTAGAGTCATAAAAACCTTGAAAGAAGAAAATATCTGGGAGTAGAGGATGATTGATGTGTTAAAGGCTGAAGAGATTCAAGAAGGATGATGTCTGAGAAAAGGTCATTTGATTTGGCAACTAAGAGGTCATTAGTAACTTTGGAAAGAGCAGTTGTGGCTGAATCAGGAGGTCAGAGGTCAGGCTGTCTGGAGTTAAAAAGAGAGTGAAAAGAAAGTAAGTGAAGGCATGTGTCATAAGTGGCCTACTGTAAAAGTTTAGGCCACAAAAGGGAAGATCTAACAGGTATGAATAGATCAAATGAGAATGAGAGGCCATAGAGACGTAGATCATCATAGGGAAGGAGAGATTGAAAATAAATAAGAGAGTGAATATATTAGAGGGGGCAATCTACTAGAAAACAAGGGATGGAATGGAGTCACTTGTGCAAATAGTGGTTTTACTCAACAAATGGTTATGCAATGAGTGAGTGAGTGAATGAATGGATGAATGAATAACCCCAGAAAGGACCAATTGAGATGTAGCTGGAAAGGTCATTAGAAGTCGTCTAGACCAATTTCCTTTCCAGTGCACACATTCCTTCTATAACGTCTTGACAAATGATCATATAGCTCAGCTTGAAAATAGTTGGCATTTCAATGCTGCTTTTAAGTTTTCACAGTGCTTTAAAAGTATGAACTCATTTTATCCTCACATGGATAGCAACCCTGCAAGATAGGTGCTGTTACTATCCCCATTTTACAGATAAGGAAACCAAGGCAGACAAGTTAAGTGACTTGCCCAGGATTGCATGGCTTTGAGTGTTTGTGGCCAGATTTGAACATAGGTCTCCCCAGTTCCACGTCCAGTGCTCCACTGTGCCACCTAGCTGCCTCTTGAACACCTTTGATGATGGAAAACTTACTTCCTTAATAGGTAGACCAATTTTTTTAAAAATATTTTTTGTTGTTAGGAAATCTTCCCTTTTATTGAACCAGTATTTGCTTGCCTGAATCTTATATCATTGGTCCTGTCTCTGTCTTATGGAGAAATACAAAATAAATCTAATCCTTTTCCCACAAGACAGTCTTTCAGATATTTGAATATAGTGACCATAAAACGTATGTCTTCATCTCCTCAGACCAAAAATCTCCAGTTCTTCGATCTTTTCTTTCTATTAGAACTCTTAGTTTCGAGGACTTTGGAAGATGGTCATATTTTAGTTTATGATTTATCATTGGGTGCTAGCAGCATATGACACATTGACACATTCAATAAAGACTTGACAGATTATATAGTAACAGGATCTAAACATCCAGTGGATCATACATTTAAATCCCTTCATTTTATAAATGAAGAAACCAAGGTTTAGAGAGTTTAAGTGGTAGACCCAAAGTCACACATAGGCAACAAATGTTAATACTGGGACTTGAATCAAGGATAAGATTTGGATTAAGGTCCTCTGACTCCAAATTTAGCATTTTTATCCTTTTGTTTTCATCATCACTCCATTGGAGATAGGAAATAGATTGAATGGAGTACTCTACACTTTACACAACTATCAGATCTTGGGAGGATAGTCAGAATTCAGTTCTTTCAATTTAACAAGTATTTATTGTGTGCTCACCATGTATCAGGCACTGTGCCAGGTGCTTAGGATTAGATACAAAAATAAAACAGTCCCTGCCCTCAAGGACCTAGCATTCTGCCAGGAGTATACAACATGTGCCTGATTATTATAAGTTAATGGAAGTAGTTTCAAGAACAATGTTCAGACCAAAGAGGATCAGTAATGTCCTCAGGTAGGATATAGTTCTTGACCTGCACTTTGTTGGGGTTTTTTTTGTTTGTTTGTTCTGTTTTGGTGTGGCAATTGGGGTTAAGTGAGCTGTCCAGAGTCACACAGCTAGTGAGGTATTATGTGTCTAAGGCCGAATTTGAACTCAGGTCCTCCTGATTCCAGGTCTGGTGCTCTATCCACTGCGCCACCTAGCTGACCCTTGACCTGTACTTTAAAGGAAAGTAGTGATTCTAAGAAGTGAAAGTGATGAGGGAATATATTCCAGCCATAGGAAGTGGGCATGGTGTGGCCATTTCAAAGACATGAAAATGAGATGTTGAACATTATGTATGGAGAATATCTAGTGAGCCAGTTTGATTGGAAAAGAGAATGTATAAAAAAGAGTAATACAAGTACTGATTGGAAATTTAGGTGGAAGCCAGATTGTGGAGGGCTTTCACTGCCAAACAAAGCAGTTTGTGGTTTACTTCAGCAATACAAGGGGGGTGTTGAAGATTTTTGAGCAGAGATGGGAATGGGTGACTTGGTTTTGTTTTTTAGGAATGTCATTTTGGCAGATGTGTGGAAAATGGGATTGGACTGGTGTGAGACTGTACTGACCCAAGTGCACCAGAGGCTTTTTTCAGATTCTTTTAGTATTTTATGGGAAATGTGCAACACTTTGCTTGGCCATCTTTAATCCTTTATTCTTTCTAAATGACTGGATCACTTCCTTTTCTGGCAATATCTGTAAATCATGGTGGACCTGGCAAATTGTGGCCAAATCCATCCTGCTGCTTATTTTTGTAGGCCTGTGCATTAAGAATAGTTCTTATGTTTTTAAATACAATAACATTTTATCTAAAAATTTTTTTAAAAAATCTTAGCTTATTTATTATACCAAGACAGGTGGCAGATCATGGGCCTTAGTTTTCTAATGCTGGTATATTCGAAAGAGCAGTTAATTTTGAATTGGAGGAATTGTACTCACATTTGAGTTCTGCCAGTATTTCAGGCAAGTCATTTAAAATCTCACGACTCTGGCTTCCTCATCTATCAAATGGGAAGATTGTACTAGCTGAACTTCTGTCTTTCTGGCCCTAAATCAATGCACTTTTATCTATGATTATGTCTTTTATGTTGCTGTTAGCACACAGGTTATTATTGGTAATATGCTGTAGCCTATCATGTGTGTTTCCAATGCCCTTTGCGCCACTTTCAATTTTGATTCCTTTGGGATCGTGGTGTTCCAGTATTGGAAACCATATTGCATCATCTCCAGGAGAATACTGGTGTTTCTAAGATTTATTGTTATATGTCAACCCAATTACTCATGAGCAACCCAATTGTCTCTATTTTACAAATGAGAACTTGTTAGGAATTATTCCTTAATTTTGACACCAAATCTGCCTCTTTATAACTTCATTCTCTGGTTCTAGTCTTGCCCTCTAGGTCTTGGCAGAATAAGATTACTCCCTCATCCAACATGACAGTCCCTTTCAAATATTTTAACATAATCATTCTCTCTTTTCTTTCTCCATCCCCCTACCTTCTCTTATATAAGCTAACCATTACCAATTGACTCTTATGAATGACAAAACCGAGCCACAGAGAAAGTAAAATGACTTTAACTTCATATTTTATTTTATTTTATATTTTTATATGGTCATCTAGATGGTAGAATCAAGATTCAGACCCAAATATTCTAATTCCAGGTTCAGGACAGGAATAGGGATTAAACATATGCTTTTGTTAGTAGAAGGAAATCTCAGATGAAGGAATTCCCTCTACCAATGCAGATTGGCAACTTCTCTGAAATTTGTAATCTTGGAGTGTTGCCTAGAACACCAAGGATCACAGAGCTAATATGTGTCAGAGATGGGACTTGAACCCAGGTCTTCCTGGCTTCATGGTTGGGTATCTATTATGCAACACTGCCCCTGTCTTTAAAAACGTAACAAAAACAAAACAAAAAAGAGAATCTGAGCAATTTTTTCCTCCTCTCTCTGTCCCAAGCCAATTTGTTATTCTAGTAGGATAAGATTAACTATGCCGTACAGAAGATTTTCAAGAAAGCCTCCGGTCTATGACAAGAGTATAATCAATAACTTACAACTGAAGTTGAGCAGACCTCCTCCACAAGGTTTCAGATATATAGCTTCTAGAATGTACACCTGTACTACTCCTTCACTTAAACTCGTAGGTAGTATTTATTCTTTATTTGCATGTTTAGAACCTTGAAAATGCTTCTTTCCTGTCTTTGCATTCCCATGACAAGATCCCATTATTGTACATTTCCTTAATATAAAAATTGGCTTTGTAGAATCATCCAGATAGATAAGCTAATGAACAACTCATACTAATGCGTTACTCATAAAAGTACAGCATCATATATTTCTTTAATGCTTCGACTCTGAATTACTTTTTCTTCCATACCTCAAGTTTTTACCCTTAGATTTACAATATAAAAAAGTTGTGGGGGCAGCTAGATGGTGCAATGGATAGAGACCTGGGCCTGGAGTCAGGAAGACCTGAGTTCAGATGTGACCACAGACATTTGCTCACTCTGCGGACCTATGCAAGCCACTTTACCTCTGTTTTCCTCAACTGACCTAAGTGTAAGTCGGGGATAATAACAGCACCTACCTCCCAGAGTTGTTTGGAATCTCAATTTAGCACAGCTCTTGGCACACAGTAGATACCATATAAATGCTTGCTCCCTTCTCTTCCTTTATGCTGTAGATGTTAAACAGTCAAGAAAAAGCTAGTGTTGAAAACAGAAATTTTTGACAAACTCTTCCTCCCCAAGTCCTTCTCCTCCAAAGCTGATAGTTTCTGGGAGTAGTTAAATGGTTGAACAGACTAGCCCCTCAGAATAAAAGCAGTGGTTGGATATTGCCAAAGAAATCCTGGACCTCGTAGGAACAGATGTTATAGTTTTGGGCAAGTCACCCTTCCTGAAAATGGACCTTTTTGGAATCCAGTTCTGCCCATCTATCACCACAACAAAGCAAATAGCTTTCTTCATGCATGTGAGCTTCAGAATATTTAGCACTCCTGCAGGTGCCAAGAGCCAAGCAGAGTTTGACAACTTGGACTCTGGACACATTGCAATGAATGGTTCGTTTCCAGCAAGATCCTGTGTACAGCAGAATGTGTAATTCGTTGGCTGCTGTTTCCAGAGTGACAGGTGACTTTTAAAGCATTTAAAGCTAATAATTCATTTATTGTGCTGTGTCTTGAAAAAAAAAACAACAACACTTTCTTGAGGAACATTTCTTAATTAGAGCCAAAGGAGACTTCAGAGGACCCTAGAAAGTTAGAGTTAGAAAGAATCTCACATACTACCTAGTTTAAGTTGATTATAACATCTCCTTTATAACCTCTATGAAAAATGATCATCTAGCCTCCACTTTAAGAGATTTAGTGATGGGTAATCCCCTATCTATTGGCTCATCACCTTTTATTTTTGGAATCCTCTGGTTGAAAGGAAGGTTTTTATTTTTTTCCCCTTACATTGAGCCTAAATCTGATTCTCTGTAACTACCATCTGTTTCTCCTAGTTGAGCCCTTTGGGGCAAGCAGAAGAAATTGAATCTCTCTCCTACATGTGCAGCTGAATGATACATATAAGTATGAGGTATGGAGTGCTCAAGGAGGACTAGCACCTCTGGTGTGAGGGCTTGTTAAGCCCTTTTCAGAGCTGTTCATCCACCTTTGGTGTCCACTTGGCACTCAACTCTCATCTGTGGCTCTAAGAAATTGCAGCATGCCCAATGGCCACAACCCAGTAAACCATATCAACAGAAGGGCTCAACCAGGTTGAGGGTGAGGGAGGGATCTCAAACCCATTGATGAGTTAGGGGGATGTCTATCCCGAGCAAGTGTGAAGATTTCTCCCAGTAGACCAGGTGGATGAGAACAGTTTGTTCCAACAACCAGGAAGGTGGCTGACATAGGTGCTATAGAGCACTTAGAGCTTGGTCAGACATTGAAGTAGCCAAGGTCATCCACTGCATCCTGGGTCATTGCTAGCGTTCCTGACTTTTGTTCTGCCACTTGACTTTGATGATTCTGGAAGAGAGAGTGAGGCTGACAACTTTGTGCAATTTTGCCTCACTTAAATCCAATTCACACATGGGCCAAGGTGATGTCATTAGTTTTCTTCAAAAATGAAGACAAAACCCAACAACTCGTAAGTAAAAACAGAATTTTCATTTGCATAAAGTATGCATATGTGCATATGTTCTTGTGTTTTGTGCTAGAGGGCAAAACCTGTAAGCCAAGAAAATGACTTGAAAACACTTGTTGACCTGTTTCTGTTGGTGGTGGCAGCTTCTAGGCTGAGCTACAGTGATAATAGCCCCTGGGTTCTATAGTTGTTAGAGCACTACTCTGCTTTGCTTGCTAAAGGAGTAGAATTGAGGGAAAAGAGACTGCAAAAGAAAGGCAACACCTATCAGAAGTCTCTGTTTGTAAACCAGTACTACTCAGTTCTAAAAACAAATCTACGGGGTTGAGGTGGGGCATGAGGAAAGAACTGAATGCAGCAAACTTCGGAATGAATGTGGGAATCAGCCATTCTCTGGCTAAACCAATAACTACTGCAACATTGTTAAGCATCAAGAATATTTCGGAAATGTTTACATGCAGAAGTGAGAGAAAGATTTCTGTGTGTATGACTTAATTAATTAATATACTTCTTGGCTGTCAGTTCATCTAAGCCATCTTACAATTTTGTATGCATTGTTTTTGAGGCATTCCAAAATACCCAGAAATATTCAGCCAGCTGATTAGTAGAGAACCTTGGTTAAGTACTCATTGCTACATTTATCTTAATGATAAGACAAAGCACTGTAATACTTTTATATATGTGTAGTGCTTTTATCTTTTTAAAAAGGTCTTTCATATCTACTTTCTCATTAATGCAAAGAATGGAGTCTGAGCTATTTTAGATGCACAATGGAATTGGATGGAAATTTGAATTGGCCAGATAGGTAAATCTTTCTTAATTATGTCAACCTGTAGACAATTCTCTATGCAAATGTGTTCAGTATTGCACCATTTGACTTCTTGGGCTTATAAAAGTAGGTGAAACAGTGTGAGCTAAATAAACACTGGCCCAGGTTTCCCTTTTTTGCATCTCTTTCTCCTGTTACCTTTTCTCCCTCCCCAAAGTATGGCAAATTTTTTTTTTAATAAATGAGTTTTCCTTTTCATATTTAAAACAACTAAATTTATAAAAGGTTCATAGCTATAATCTGATTTGTAATTTATACTGGTTTATGTCATTTATAACTTTTTTTCCCTTTGACATTTGGAGAAAGTACAAGTCTGTTAACCCCCCCCCCCCTTTTTGAGGGGGGCAGGAGTAGTCTTTGGACTTAACTAGTAGTAAGTAGATCAGCTTGACTATTTCCCAGTTTTCCCTTCCTACTCCTGGTACAGATATACAGAGATTATATTCCCCAGGAAAAATCCTACCTACTACTAGTCCTGTGGCTCCCTCCAACAAATCATGGTCTGAGTGACAACAATTATTCTCTGCCTCAGTTGCTTTTCTTGTAAAATGGGCACAGTAACATTTGTCCAGATTATTGAATTGACTCTTGCTAGATTCAGCCTGTGAAGATCTTTTGTACCTCATTTCTGTCATCCAATGCATTATCTACCCCGTCCAGTTTTGTGACATTTATAAGTCTGGTATACATCTTATCTATGCCTTAATCCAAACTGTTGACAAAAATAGTGAATACAGTCAGGTGGGAAAATGATTGCTCTGTATTGGAGTCCAACCTGACTGCCCTAAGAGCATCAAGGGCAGACAGAACAAAAAGACAGAGAAACATTAGAAAGCACAGAGAAAAAACAGCAGAAAGCGTTCGAAGTATGTCCTAAGAGTTTCCATGAACTCGTATTATGATTATGTACAACATCCTGCTCGTAGTCTTCCAGATTTAGATTGTAAATTCTTTGAGTACAAACACCACATCTACTGCTTTATTTGTCAAATCATAGATTCTTAAGATTTGGAAGAGATATTGGAGGTCACTTAGTCCAATGTCTGCTTAAATCAGGAATCTTATCTGTTTTATCCTCAATAAATGGTCAACCAGTTTTTGCTTGAAGATTTCTGGTCTTCCTCATGCCCTGAGGCAGCCTTTTAAATTTTTAGAGAGCTCTAATTCAGAGCAAGTGTTTCCTCATGTTTAGGGTTTCTAGCATACTTCTATGGGTCCTCACTTCTAAAGCACTGTACAGTCAGTCTATGGGTACCATTTAGCTGATTGTAAAGACATACTAAGGTATGAAACATTCTTCTCAAAAGCTGGGAGTGTACTCTCCCAGAAATAGACACAGCATTTAGTGGGAAGAGTGAGCATGAGCATGAACAATGAGTACATTGATACTGAAGCATACTTATTGTGAACACATGTGGCCAAGGCAACTCATGTTTTTACTACAGCAGAGACCCAATGTCCCTTTTTCCTGATTGTAGAGTCCTCACATTCTTCCCCCCACCCCACATTATTGTAGCATTGCTGCTGGGTGGGTCACTCAGTGAGCTCTCTGTATGTGTTCTTCACAGGTAAGCTGCCAAATGCCAGGGTTAAGTCTCCCTTGGATTCACAGCTGATTCTTTTCTTTGTTGCCATCTTTTCATTTCCCACACGACTGCCCTCCTTTGGACTTCTCAGTCATGCTCACAGGAACCTCATTATCCTGAGAGATTAAATCAGCCTTGGTACTCACATCTCATCAATTCCCTTTACCACTGAGACTGGAGTGGAGTCCTCCATTTAAGGAGGACACCCAGGACAGCCATCTCTCCATTCCCGCCCAATACATTCCTTTGGACTTCTCCATGATGCTCCTTTCCCTATCCTCCATCCCCATCCCCTTTTTAGCTTCCTTTTATCTATTGTCTTCCCTCATTAGATTGTAAGTTCCTTGAAGGCAAGAACTGTCTTTCTTATTTGTTTTTGTATCCCCTGAATTTGGCACAGTGTCTGGAACATAGTAGGCATTTAAAATGTTTATTGCATGACTCACAGGGGTCATATTCCTTAAAATTTTGTGTCTTGAGTGTTGTCTTTGTTTCTATGTTTCTCTGAAGATTGTGTATTCTTGCTTGCTATCTTGAATTGTTTGACTCTCTTGGTTGGATTTGGTGTCTTGTCCCAGACACCATTGCTCATTGGAGGCGGTTGAGGTTCCCTTGCCATCTTCTGGTAGAATTGTAGGGTATCCACTTTCCATGGAGCTGCTACCTGTCTTGGATGTCCCAAACTCTCAGGCTGTCTGAAATATTGGCAGGCTTGTCTTTGAAGAGCCAGTTGGGGTAAAGCCAATCTTTCCACCCAGCCAATGGCCAGGTTTGCCTTTCAATTCAATCACAGACCTTTTTCACATTTCACAAATGGATGACAGGTGTAGACACAGCTTTGTAATTTGTTAGTGTATTAATACATTATTACCTCTGCTATCGGCACCTTACTTTCTATGACTATATCGGCTAGCTTGGGGATGGGGAAGGAACCAAATCCTTTTTCTCCTATTATATCAGAAAATCTTTTATTGAATTAAATTGAAATACCTAGATAGTGTTAGCTTATGTTTCAGTGCCACAGCTTCACCTATACTCCTGTTGTAATGTTGGATCCAAAATGACTACTCTCTCTGTTCCCTTATATTCCTCCTTCATTTCTACCATTATAGGAAATAACATTTACCTCATTTGTATACAGTTACTAAGACTCTACCATAGTCAGTACTTTAATGGAACATCGATCTCATTGGTGTGGGCAGTCCCTTTCCTCCTGTAGACTGCAAGTCATCTAAACCTTCTATATGAGGCTTATCCACCATGTCTTTTCCTGAGTCCTTCATACAGTCAGTTTGATAGAAGGGAAAGGAAGCTGAACTGGGAGTCCTACAAGAGGTCTGAATTCAAAGCCAGCCTCTAATCAATCTGTCTCTCTATCTCAGTGTCCTCATCTTTAAAATGGGGATAATAATACCTCTAATACTTAACTCATTCAGTTGATGTATTAAATAAAACAATGCATGTGAAGTACCTTGCAAATATTAAAGTTCTACAGATCAATATTCTATAATAAATGTATTGTATAATATAATATATACAATATAACATGTAATGTTATATAAATGTAGCTCTTCTTCAATAACTTGCCTAACTTTTTGTATGAACACACATGTCCTTGATGTTGTCTGCTATTGTGTTCTGTATTCTCTGGAATAGCATCCATTTATCCTTGAGTTGACCTAGGTAGTTTGGCTTTTCTTGACTCAAATTTAATATCCCATCATGAGAAAGAGACTAATTGTCTTAGTTCTCATTATGTTGCCAGACAGGATGGAACTCAGATTCCACTGTACTCTGCAATATTTCCTCAGCTGCAGAAAGTTCCTGGTTTATGGCAACCACCAAGCTTTACATAGCTCAGTCACTCCCAAGAGAGCAGCTTGTAGGCAAAGATAACAAAGGACAGAAGTGAGGCAATGGGAGAATTAAATAAGAGTTGTGCCTTTAATGACAACACCTATTATTCGGAATCATTCAGCCTGGAGATAGTTAGTAGTATGAACTGATGATGATGCTTACAGGCCCATTTTTGGCTAAATATTGTAATTGCACAATTACACACTTTTAATGAGAATTACCTTCTAAATACATTCCCATTGGAAATTAGGTGGAAAATAAACTCAGGTCAGGAAGTCTAAATATATTTTCATGACCCGCTGAGTTACTTAAATCCATTTCCTCCTACACATGCTAGCGACAGATAAATGCAGCAAGCCAGAAAGTGAAAATCACCAGTTTGAGGTCCATGCCAAAAAGGGAATACCAAGAGACATTGACTATGCCATCTGTTTCCTTTCCCTTCTTCCTTAAATCAGTATTTTTTTTATTCTTAAAATTGTCATGCTCCATCTCTTTCCTAATTATCACTCACTTAACAGGTGATTTGCTGCTGTTCGGACAACACAGGAGAAATATTAGTATTGAAGCCAATGCATTCATTAACACAAAATAAGTGGTGGAAACCATTATATCTTTAGCATGTCACAAACTACTAGTCCATTAATGTTAAGATAATGTGTTAATTAATCATCAGCATTAATTGAAATGTAAAAAAAATGTAGTAATACAATCTTTTAGTACCAAAGCCTCTTAGCATTACCTGAAGGAAAAAAAAAGTGACTAATGGAATACAATTAGGCATTCTCTATTAAGTTCTTCAGGTGTATTCCATTTTTTTCTTTTGTGTTTATTATTCATTTCAACATCTCATCTGTAGAAATTAGTACTATTAATAGTTAATAGCACTGACTAGTAATAGTAATAGCTAATGGTATAAACTATCTTCTCTAGTCTATTATACCATCAGATGCCTCTTCCTGTAGTGGAGAAAGTCATTGGTTCTTGAAGGTGATAACACCAGTGTATTACCTCTCACATGTCCTATCAAGCTAGTTGGGTTTTGAGTACAAGTTCAGTGATAGACTTTGTGTGTGTGTGTTGTTCAAAGGCCCCCACAGCCAAGGGTAGAGAAACTTCTTTGTCAGAAGGTTGGCCATCAGATAAAATTTTTTTATGTCCCCAAAATTTATGGAAACCATCTACTAAGGCATAGAGGAATTACACTCTGCACTGGTAGAAGAGGTATGTGTACAAATGAAATCATTCTGAAGAATTGTAGTTCTCATCTTTGTTTCTTGAAAGGTAACTTTTCAACTAAACTTTATCTAATAGAATGCCAGATTTTTGGAGATAGGAAGCAATTCAGAGGTCATCTGGTAAATACTCATAACTGGACAAGAATCTCCTCTATCATATCCTAGACAAGTAGCCTAGTCATTAGATAGTGAGCTTCTTGAGGACAGGACTGTCTTTTACCTTTCTTTATAACCCCAGTGTTTAGCACAGTGCTTGGTACACACAGTAGGTGATTGGTAATTGTTCATTAATTGATTGATAATAAAAATTTACTGCTACTGGAAGACCGCTGGCACTGGAGTACCATTACCTTTTCAAATTCCCAATGATTAATTAGTGTGCCTTTCCATGTAGTTAGAACCTGATATAAAGAGGATATTTTGTGATGGGTTGGAAAAAGGAATGATAAAAGAACATTTCTTTAAACATTTGAATGAATATTCTATTTAAGAGGCATGCTGCTATGGTAGCTAATCTTATCTGACTTCTTATAGTAGGTATTGCAACTCTTTCCCCCTTTAGTACATAGCTGTGAGTGGGAGGAATTACCCCCACCTCCCCTACTCTTTTCTAGATGTCCATAGGATTGTTGATATAGATCTGTGAGAGACTTTAGAAATCACCTAGTCCAACTCCCTCTCTTTACAGATGGGGAAACTGAGGCCTGGAGAGGTAATGTCTTGCAAAAGGCAGCCTGTGGTGATTGGACTAACCCCATCTAGTAGTTCAGGAGGATGTGTGGGAAATGTATCAAGGACCATGAAATGAATGGGGATGGTGAGGTTCTCCCCTTGAATACCTCCACCCCTCAGGAAGTGCTGACTTGAGTAGGAAGTAACACTGCTCAAGTGCTAGGAAAGAGAATATCACATGATAATAAACTACCATGAATATATAAGGAGTTAGGAGTGAAACCTTTTTTGTAAAGTAGGGGAGATGATACTGATAGTCCATAAGGGACCTCTTATATTCGAGGCCTGCACTGGTGGAGTCTAGTGTACAAAAAAAAAGGCTTTATAACAAAGGAGGCACTCTGGTTCAAGATTCCTTCAGTCTTGGATGGGACTCCACCCAACTAAGAGACCTTACTTCTGTTAGAGTATAAATCCAGTCTAAGTGAGTTCTTGCCCCAAGGAAATGAGCCCCTGTCCTTGCACCCCTCCATAGAGTTTAGGGTGGCCCAGCTCATGAAGGAGAAGACCAACAAGAGTGATCTGGATGGAGATAGATCGTTCTGTCCAGATTGCTGGAGGTGACTGAATCTCATGATCAAGCCACTGATTCTCAGCAGGAGGAGCTGAAGACTTCTAGTTCACCTCCTCATTAAATGTCCACCAATGAGGGTTAATTTTTACTTGTGAGGGGAATTCCCTTTCAAAAAATATTTAAAGCTTTCTAGATCTCTGTGGTTTTGTCTTTGGTTATTGAGAGATACCACTGACCAAAAATTTATTGATTATATAATTAATAAATTGATTATTAATTACCCAGAAACTCTGTCTCTCAGGTTTATCATACGTCCCAGAACCATACACTTCTTAAAGTCCTGAAAAAAAAAATCCTATCATGCATATGTACTTGCTTCAATCCTTGTACTTTGAAAAGATACAAGCTAAGCCCTTTGTACACAGGCCAAAGACCATTTCTGATTTTTTTTTCAGTCCCATTTGTTTCCCACAGACCATTTTAGTCACTAGAGGATTCTTTCTATTTTTAATTGCCCAGTACACTTCCTTGTTGGTAGGGGACAGGACTTTGAGAACAAATGGGAAATGTATTGACCCTGGGCAGGCATTCAATTCTGCAAAGGTCTTGATTACAATTGTGATAGAGTCATCTGAACAAAGATGAGACTTGCTTCATTTCTCTTAAATGACATGAATGCAAATAAGATTGTTTGTTTGCAATCAACCTCTGGGGTAGTAAATGAGGTAGAGTACACAAAGGTTTGAAATGCGGGAACCACAGGTTATTCTAAAAATAGAATTTATTTTCTAACAAGCCACATATCGACTAATAAGTCAAGCTTCCATGCACAACCCCCCCCCCAAAAAAAAAACCATACACACTTTAATCATAGTTAGCAGATAGTCTCAGAGTGGTACAGTCATTATAAACCCCAGGGTTTAGAGGAAGAGGACCTGAGTTCAAATCCAAGCCCTGCTAGTCATTGCTTATGTGACTGGCTTTAGATAATTCTTGGTGTCTCTGGCTCCAATTTCCCCATCTAAAATGCTGTATCTTGTGATCTTTTCCAGCTCTAATATTATGTATGAGAATATGAATTATATAGTTCAGAATTGTGGAATTGGAAGGGATCTTGGAAGTCTCATCCAATCTCCTGCCCAATTAATACGTCCTATATGTATATGCACACATATACATGTGTATTTAATATGTAAGGGAATATCTATATTTACAGCTACCTATCTAAGTGCTTTAAGACTTACAAAGTATTGCAAGGATTTATAGATGTGGAAACTAAGGCCTGGAGAGCTATAGTGACTTCTCTGATGGCACATAGCTGCTAGGTACCAGAGTCATAAGTCAAACCTCAGTCTTCTGAATCCAAGAGCAGTACTTTTTCCATCATTTCCATCCTCTCTCTCTCCAGGACTTATTTTCTCTGGCTGCTGCTGCATTCTATTCAGATGTGCCCTCCAAGAATCTATCACCCTTATAGTAAAAGCAAGGAAATATTTCCCTAATAACTCCACAGAAGGTTCCCTTTGTACCTGAACATTAGTTGTGATCCTAACATCTGATGAATCCTAGAGCATGAAAATCTCCTGAGCTCTGCTCTGGGAAGTAGGGTGAGGAGAAAGTGAAAATGAGGCTGAAATTTTTTAAATGGATCATTTTTCTAATGACCGCAGGCAGAAGGAGTAGAGAGCACCAGCTGTGTAGCTTCATTAGTATGAGAGCCCTGATACCAAGCCTGCAAAAGGAATTCCTGGTATAGGCACATTTTCAATTCAAAACTTTACCTTAAATTACTATGAAATAGAATCTTCCAGAATATGATTTTAAATGCTTTGTGATATTATTAAATATGTTTTCGTGGATGGGGGACTAAATCGTAGCTTTCTGTGGGACTCTCATGCCTTCTTAGTTTCAGTATAAATCCCACATTCTCTTGTTATTTTCTGTCTTTTCATTTAGCACCGAAATTGATTCTTTAAATCATCCTTCACATTTTACTTGCTATCTTTCTCTTTCTCTCTGCTAAAAATTTAAATTACTGAGTTCTGTGGATCTCTTCCTCTTCTAGTGTTTGTTCTCTCTAGGTTGACTGTCATTAGTCCTTCCTCTTTTCTCTGTGTTTCCATCTCCAGGATTTAGTCATTTAAGAAGTCAGGTTCACTCTCTGTCACTTTCTCTCCTTCTTGCTTCCTAGGTCTTTATTTTTATATCATTGCCATCACAGCTTAGTATCAGATATAAAAATATTTGTTCAGTTTTCCATTGAAGTTCCACAAATATAATTTTATTCTAAGTGTGGATATTAATATTGATGAATAAAAGTTCCCACATGGCTATGTCTATTCTGGCTGAATTGTTGATATGTCTATGTCCATAAGAATGCTTGTTGGAATGGTCCACACAAAATATGGGGAGCTGATTTCACATACCTTGGACCCATATTTTGGCTGATGTATCATTGTTTGTTAAGTTTGTGTTTCTATTATTCTTCATGTCTTGGGCCAGGCCTAATTCAGGTAAGTCCAGGAGTTCAGACTGAATTATAATACAACGAGCTGCTTGCAGGCATAAAAGAAGTTTACTCAACCATGAAAAGGATCAGTAAGGATACAACATTGCTTCAGGTAGATTCAACTCTCTCTGCTTATGCCTCTGTCATGGAGGCAATGCCCAGTTGAATAGTTATGTTGACTAGTAGCACAGTGATGGGAATTCTATCAAGCTTAAGGAATACCTGTTCCTCATTGACCGGGCTTTTTATACCTCAGGAAGCCATGCCAATGTTTCAAGCCCTAATACTCCAGACCAAATAAAATCCTGAGAACAGTCTTCTTGACCCTTTAAAGAGAAACCAGTTCAGGCTATGTAAAATAAGTGCAGACGCTACCATAACTTTTGGAGTAGACTATCTTAATTTCTCTCAACATTCCAGTTAGCTATTAAGGCTAGATTCTTGGGGTAAGGGTCTAACCAGGTATCATAAGAATTAGACATGGCTGGAAACTTAGAGATCATGTACTCCAAAGTCTTTATTTTACAGATGAGGAAATTGAGGTAAAATGATTTGCCTCAGTTTGTAAAACTAAGGCCAAAATGGGATTCAAACCCAGGTTCCCTGACTGCTAATCTAGTACTCTTATCTTCAGATCAAAGAAAACAACAAATGTTTATTGAGCACTTACTGCATGAAGAAAACTGTTAGGCACTGAAATTAAAAGATGGTAGAGACATGATCCCTGCCTTGGAGCTTATATTTTAGGTTGCATACATGACAGGGCCTTGTACATAGAAAGCATTTAATAAACACTTATCAGATTGGAATTAATGACATGTTCACCACCTCATAGAAAACAGAGTATAAGCACACACTTACAGGGATATCTAATAAGCTATGAGAGTCCCAAAGAAGGAAAAAAAAACATTTCTAATTGGGAACAGGAAAAGAAAGGCTAAGACAACATATGACAAGATAATGTGCCTGACACTCTTAAATAGATTAATGCTGCTAATGTTGATGACCTGATTATTTATGTTGTTAATACGTTCGCATGGATTATGTGTTTGTGGGTCCCCATAGACCTTGGAGATGTTCTCCTGGGACCCTCTGAGACAGCAGTATGCATCTAGGAAAGGATGGTGACTTTGACAATGAAAAGAGTTGAATTAGGCAGTGTGACATCAGAAACTTCTCAACAAAAATCATTTCCTCAACTTTGATTATCTTTGAGCTTTACTCCAGGGTACCACAATTCAGAGGGTGCTTCCTTTTAATACTTCATTATATGATCTGGTTCCTTTTTGTATAGTTTTATATTATTTTTCCCAGGTTGTGCTTCTTCCTCACCATTAACTACACCCCAGTTGAGCTCCTTACTCCCCGTGTAAGGTGCAAAAATTTCTAGTTACATCTGTAACCCTCCTTCATACCAGAGACTCTATTGGGATGGCAATATGAGGAGTTAGGAGAAAAGACAGAGAGCAGAAAGTGGAAATTGGCCAGAAATTCACTGTTAACGCTGTGAAGGTTGACAAAGGTTCCAGACAGTTGCTGTTAAAAAAAAATAAACACAGCATTGAAAGTGTGAGTCATGAAAGACCATTCTTGTGTCTGTGCTCAAAGCTTATAAAGCCCTAGCTTATGAGTTTTGCATAATTACCTTTTTTGTTGATTTTTCCAAAAATGCATTTTTACAAAGATAAATGATTTAATTTGGCATTCTTTCCTGTTTTCCTGACTTGCTCTGCATAATGATCGTATATGAGCACCATGCTGTAAATGAGTCATTTTGTTTAACCCAAAGCTTGTCAGATATTAAAATTTCATTTTCCTTTACTTAAGAAGTCTTCATCAAGGCAATAGCTACTCACTCCTACAAAAGTGGTATGTGAAATGATAGAGGACAATCATTCATGTGCTACAATATAATAATCAAAGGGAGATTATACTTTATAAAAACACCATGCCTATCACAATACCTGTTAGGATGAGATAATTGCCATCATTAGAATTCAGGGAAGAAAGGTTCCACCAATTGTTGCGCAAATACTATGGTCATTAATAATAAACACTGGGAATGAGGTGATTTGTTTTTCATCATCAGCTGTAGTACAGACTACAGATTTCTTTTCATAGTTTAAGTGGATGATTGAACAGAATCAAAAAAACCATATGCACATATTATTTAAAATGTGCACATTGAAATATTCTAAGAAGAAAAAGATACTAGAAAAATACTCCACAGTAGTTGCTCAGTGTGTCTAGAAATTTATAAAAGATGGTAGAGAAAGAGCATCAGACTGAGTTTGGACATATGGGTTCTAGTTTCATCTTTGTTACTACCTGACTGTATGGTTTGGGGAATATCCTTTAGGTTCTTTGAGTTTCATTTTTGTCATGTGGAAAATGAGGGTATTGAAATAGATAGTAGGATCAGAGATCAATAAACATTTCAGTTGACAAGCATTTATTAAGTGTCTGCTATGTGCCAGGCACCATGCTAAGTGCTAGAAGGGACCTAGGAGGAAGCCAAGTATTGCAAAGGTCTTGGTTACTTTTACACATCGTTATTCCTCTATTCTACAAGAGGTGAGGCCCCTGACAGCTGTGCCGAGACATCTTCAGCTATTCCTCTCTGATGTAGCAGAACCCTTATACTTGCCTAGGGGCTGTAGTTTCTTCCCGCTGCTGCTGGCTCTGGCCGTGTCTCAACCTAAGCAACATGTTTCTCCATTGGATTTTATCATACATAGTAGTTTGCAGAGTTCATAGATGATAAATTCAGAATTGGAAAGGAATAGCTTCTTCATTTTAGAGATGAGGAAACTGAGATACAGAGAAGTTAAATGACTTGCCCAGGAATACCCAGCTAGTAAATGTCTGAGGTAGAATTTGAACGTTTATCTTTGGAATTCCAAGGTCAGTGCTCTATCCAGTTGCTTCTTGGTTGACTGGAAGGCATATACAATGCAATTCCACTGAAGTATATTAAATGTTTATTGATTATGAAAAGTAAGCATTTTATTTGGAAGAGCAAAATAGAATCTTAAGGACTGTCCTCCAACATATGTTTGCATATGTTAAGATCATAAGAGATTCCTTGACAGATGTAATCAGAGAAGTAAAATTAGTTTAAATCAAGTTTTGTCATCTTCAAAGGAAGATGTCCTTCACAAAGTTGAAATTGAAATGGAATTCCTAACAGATTGTGAGGTCCCGGACCTGTTTCTGTTTTATGGATGATTTTGTGCTTATTGTTTCCGCTCTGGAAGATTACAAAGCCTCTTCAATGATATCTATGATCATTGAGGAGATCAGTCTAATAATCCACACAGTAAAAGGCAAATGGATGGATAATGCTTATCTTGTTTATGACATGCTTATGACATTGAGCTCATCCGTAAGTATGTAAACTTTGGATTTATATTGCAGATGGACAGTGAGTTAGACCTAGAATTAAATAGGAAGAAAAAACTGAACTAGATTGTATTTCTGAAGTCTTTAGCATTTTTAGTGATCTAAAGCTGCTTGCAAACACACAAAATGCACCCCAAACACAGTATTTTTCCAGTGCATTTGGTGAGAGGTGGCATAATCCTTAAAATATTGGCGTAGGAAAGGGTCAAGAAAACCTGTGTTCGAATCTTGACTCTTACACCTACTAGCTGTATGACTATGGCAAGTCACTTAATCTCTGTGAACCTAATACTATAATTTTTAGATGGATTGCCACCTTTGTTGGTGGAGGGAATTCCCACATCAGTAGAATAACACATTCTTGACCCATTAACTTGTTGATTCTTCCATTACTGATTTATGACTATGAATCATGGAACAGCACATTCTTAGAAGGATCAAAACTTCTGGTGTTCTAAAGGGCAGCGGAGAAGCAGAAGATCAATGTATCCATATTACCAATGCTGATTTTCATGTAAGAAATGGCTATATCTATCTATCTATCCATGAAATTTGTGATTGGAAAAGGAGACGTTCATTTAATGAGAATGAATGTTAATAGATGGACATCCTGAGTGAAACTGGTACACATGAGATTAAAAAAAAAAACTAAAGGAAGTATTCTAGCTTGTTATGTAAACCCTTTGTGGTTAATTTATGGATGAGAATTGTATGGTATTAGAAAGCATTAATGGGTTTGACTCTACATTGTTAGAATCAATACCCACATTGAAATATCATAGTATATTCTTAATCCTTTTTTTTTCAATACTTTAATGGACCTCCAATTAGTCTGAAGATAGGACAGTGCATTGAAATGTGAAGCTAGCTGTAAAATCAAATAATATCTGAATACGTCAAAATTACAATTAGGTTTGTAACAACCGAACTAGACATTCATAATTGTGGGATGCTAATTCTGGGACTATAAATCCACACCAGAAAACTTTTCTCATGATAGTATGTATATGTATATGTATATGTATATGTATATGTATATGTATATGTATATGTATATGTATATGTATATGTATATGTATATATATATGTATATGTATATATGTATATGTATATGTATATGTATATCTATATCTATATCTATAATCTATATATACACACATATACATATGTATGTATATGTGTGTGTGTATATATATATACACACATACACACACACACACACACATATATGTATGTATATGTATATATGTATATAGGGTTGATTCAAGTTTACAAACTCCTGTATGTTTCCAGTGTTAACAAATGAGCAGTTTTAGAATGCAGAAGTCACTATTTTAGTGTCCAGTTTCACAGAAATCAAATTAGTCCTAACTTGCATTCTCCTGGAATGTCATAGGATAATAAATCACTTAGGAATTAGTAAGCTAATTAATTGAGCAGGTAGGTGATGCAGTGGATAGAGCACCAGGCCTGGAGTCAGAAAGACATCCTCCTGAGTTCAAATGTGTTCTCAGACACTTATAGCTGTGTGACTCTAAGCAAGTCACTTAATCTTGTTTGCCTGTTTCCTCCTCTGTAAAATGATCTGGAGAAAGAAATAGCAAACCACTCCAATATCTTTGCCAAGAAAACCCCAAATGGGTCACGAAGAGTCAGACATGACCGAAACAACTGAAAAACAAGCTAGTTAAATGGAAATTGGGAATATATAATCTAATTTGATTACAACTAATAATCAAATCTTTCAAAGTTTCAGAAAGATCAGATGACTTTAATTTTGCCCCACTCCTTGGAATTAAAATGGGATGATAAGATTTTTGGTCATAATGCTTTTGGTTAGTTGTCATGTACATCCTGACCATGGAAACATTACTCTGTAATTTGCTTGAAGTAGGTCCTTTTTAAAACCACACTACATTATGTTATCATTGTTTCAAATTAATCATCCCATATGTCTTATCTTTTGTATAGAATGATCTTTGTTTCTTCATGTACCTACTCCCAGGCCCATTAGTTGATTCACTGAGTCCTTTGTATTGACTGACTGAATTTGGCAAAAAGGAGTATTTCCACTTTTGCCATGGTATTAATCTCTTAAAACACCCCAAAGAATCAGCAGTTTATTGTAGTGGCTAAAGAATGACCTTGGAGTCAAGTGGACCCTGGGTTCAATTCCTGCCATTACACCTGCTATGTGAATATATATGTACCACGGGTAGCTCTCAAAGAGCAATAAATGAATTGCTGATCTATATTTGAGGGGTAAGGTTTCACATCAGGGGGTTCTCCACATCAGTGAAAACATAAGTCCAGACAAAAGAAATTAATCCATTAGCTTTAAGTATAGCTTTTGTTAGAATTTCTTCATTGGCTTTCACCACACATATTAAATATTTTGATTACTCCTTACTTGTTTCTGAAGACGATGAAAATGATTCCATTGGATAAGTCAGTTCACTCTGGAAGAGTGGTCTTGTCTATTTGAGGCCATCTAAAGTCCTAATTTGAGCTGTTCAGCCTGCCCCATGTATATGGGCCATTTTGACATTATTTTCAAATGCCTAAAATAGTATTCTGAATGAATGTGCATTCAGACTCAAATGGAATAAGACAGGACGCACATGAGAAAAAGCATAGAATTTATTGACGTAAAATAGAACATCTTTTTCTGCACAAGAGAAATCATTTTAACTCTGGAGACACTTTCCACAAATGCCATTTCATTTGATATTTTAAAAGTTTTATTGATTGTTATATGACTATTTATACCATGTTTATATATTCCAGTTTGGTCAATGTATTCCAATTCTTTTCTTTAATTGTCTTGGTGACCATATACACAGCAATTGCTTGGCCAGAAATAGTGACTCAATTCTGTAAGACTGCATCATTCTCAAAGTATTTGTCAGTAGAAGACCATCAGAGGAAAACATCCAAGAATGCCTTGGGCAATTAAGAGTGAGATTGAAAGTGTCAAAAGTAATATAAGCAACAGGCCCTGAATGAAAACCCAGAAATTTGTTGGCCTCATAGGTTGTATTGGGAATGAGGAGAGTTTAGCAATCAGAAAACGTCTAGTCAATTCATCTTTGCCTTTTATCAAAAAAAAAATTTCTCAAAGAGAGAATTGGGAGGAAGAGTTGAAAAAAATGTGTTGCAAAAAAACAGCAATAACTGGTTGACTGGCTTTTTAAAATTTTTAACTGGGTGATTTTGGTTCTGGGTAGACAAAACCCAGTATATTCACTATTAAAAATAAGTAGCAGTAGGCCAAAATAAAGTAGTCATCCTTGCATACTTAGCACATTCTAGATGTAGGTGCTTAATAAATGTTGTCTGATTGTGCTCTGAGGGAAGAAAATACAGGATCAGCTAGTCAGCTGATTATCTCCATCTCTCATAACCAGTAGTCCCTTTTCCCAGAGAATCCTAGTCTTCTAGGAGATATACTGTACCCAGAAAGGATATAGACTCACTATTTGCAGTTTTGGTCCATGGGAGGAAAAAAGAGAGCTACATATTCACATTAAGGGTAAATAAAGACATGGAAGCTGCTGCTACCCTGGACTACAGTTGTGATTCTGAATCCTGAGCCAGGTGCCACCAAGACCTTATATCCTATACAGCATGACAATAAGACTCCCATCCATTTATCTCAACAGAATCAATTGGGACTCTTGGTGATGCTTTGTATATGTTTCCTGTAATTACCCCCTGGAGACATAATTATCCCACTCCTGGATAGGGATTTGTTACTTACTCACACTGACAGTTTCCAGGCACACAGTAGATCTGATTACTTCTTACCAGTCCTTTACTAACATTACGACCAGGCTGAAGTGCCTCCACTGGAGTCCTGTTCCCCAACCTCATTGCAACCTGGAGGTGACCCTGAATTCTTAAAGTGTAGACTAGCAAAGCATAAGCTCTGGCAGGTCCCAGAACAAGCTAGAAGGGCTTTGAACACAAGCCTGATATGATACCACTTGGCTGTTGTCAGAAAACCACCTGGGTAAGTGCTAAAAAACTCATTATCAGCTGGTTAACCACTGAATAATTAATTTTTATTTTACCCTCAGCAACCTATGAAGGTGGTTTATTGAGGCATGGAAAGGGTTGTGATCTATATTGGCAAAGAGACAGCCCACAGTGACGGAATTATGGATCCTTTGAATATTAAAGCATTGGCGTAAATGAAGAGATCCTGGCTAAGGCATCTCTTTGCTGTGCAGCTTTGGTTGGGGAAATCCTTTAATGTCTAATCACCATTATAGTCTAGCTTTCTTGGAACCAGGATTTTTACAGCCTTGGTAAATATTCTTTTCCTGTTATAAACTAGAGGATCTCATAGCAAAAACAAGAGGTTGTTTAATACAAAGACTTTTCCTCCACAGTTTAACTCTTAATGGATTGATTAATCAATCCTTAGGCAGTTATTAAACACTTACTCTGTGCCAGACATTGTGCTAAAGCTCGAAATACAAAGACAAAAGTGAAGTAGTAACTGCCCTCATGGCGCTTACATTCTAATGGGGAAGACAACACAAATACATATATACATATGAATGTATGCATGCATGCATGCATGCAGGTATGTATGTGTAGGATGTCCTAAGAGTCTTAGTGCAGTTTTAGCCTTTAAAAACTTCAGAAATATAAATGTAACTACAAATTAAAAAAAATTGAAAGGCTAATTATATACATTTTTAAAAATATTGGTATTTTTCTTATTAAAATTCAACAGAAACATCATCTTGTACTACATATCACTCTGACTTTTGAACTTTGTAAAATCTTTCTTCAGTTACTACTCAGTGACTGAAAGAATTACCCAATCTTAACCTTAAAGTAATCCAGAGAACAAGATTTTGCTGTATACTTGACAGTTTTGAGGTGCCTCCACAAGAAAAAGTCTAATGCAAATAGATCGTGTTAGTGAGGTGGCTAAGTAAGGGGACATCCTCTGTCATTCCACCGTCTTCTTCTATGATTAGTTTGTGGCTTCTAAACTCACTGCTATACTGCTAACTCAGACCTAGATTACCATGACCTCCCCGTCAGCCTCCTCTTTCCTCTGATTAGACAGTAGGTGGGAGGAGTAACAAAGTTTTTCTAAAGGGCAGGAACTGGACTCTGAACTCATTCCACGTTGCAACTGCTGCTCTGCCTGGTTTCAACTCCACTGAACAAGAAGCCCCAGTGCCAGCCCCTTCCCCAGTATTTCAACCTCTCTTGCCTGCCTCCTTTTGTGTGTTGTCTCCACCTTAGATGGTAATCTTCCTGAGGACAGGGACAATCTTTTAATTAATTGTTGTCCCCAGCAGTTACCATATGGTGGTACTTAATAGATATTTATTGGATTAGAATTGGATTTTAAGAAAATGTCATCCAGAAACTGATGAACATAATGACAAAAATTAAAAAAAAATTTTTCTCGAAAATTAATGACTATGTAAGTGCAAAAGAAATTTAAATAATTAAACTTTCAAATAATTTTGGTAAGTTTATAGCAATTACATTTCTGAAGTTATTAAAGCCTAAAACTGCACTAATACTTTTGGGACACCCTGTATCTATACATATACATGCATATTTTATATATAATTAATACAAAGTAGTTTTGGGAGAGTGCACAGTAGCAATGAGGGCATGGAAGGAGGATGGATCAGGAAAGGCTTCTTGCAGATAATGCTTCAGCTGAATCACAGAGGAAGGTATGGAATATGAGAGTTGGAGATGAGGAGAAAGAATATTTCAAGCATAGGAAAGAGGCAGTGCAAATATAAAAAAAAATGAGATATGGAGCATCATGTGAACAGAATACTGAGTAGGCCAGTATAGATGGATTGCAGAGGGGGAGGAGGGGAGGAATGTGAAAGAAGACTGGAAATTTTGACCTCAATCCTCACTTCTAAAGAGTGCTGATAACTGACATGTGGAGACTACATTGCTTGTGAGATCTGTTGGTGGCTCCTTCTGTCTGTATCCTCTTCTATAAACATGAAGGTGACATATGCTGAAACTCCTTGTGGTTGCACATAGAGGAAAATGCACCAAGTGTTTGAGGTGCAAAAAAAGACATCGAACAGAACGGGGAAAATTTGGGGAAATATGATGCACAAAGGTAAATTAACAAGAGCCTTTCATCACCCCCTTGCCAGGGGCTCTAGCATCCCCTATAAGGCAGTACTGTAATTCCAAGAGAATATTTCTTCCTTTTATTTGAAAAATAAATTATAATTTGAAACCTAGAACTGAGAATTGAGTAGCTTCTGTCAAGGTAAAGCATTGTGGCTTCCCACAATGCTATTATCGCCCAGGAGGCTAGGGTGACTCAGTCTGCCTGGAATATGCTTCTTCAGAGAGATGAAATTTCTCTGTAATAGATTATGTCCAAGTATTTGAAAATGAACTTGTGCCCAGAATGACACTCCAAACTTCACATACCCTTAAGTAAGATTTTATCCTCAACCTATTTATACTATTCATCTCTGAATGTAGTCTTTTCTTCCTTGTTCTTATTCAGTTTTTACATCTTATTCTAACCTGGGTGACTGAAAATAACCCAGTTTGTAAATACCATTCATAGGCACTTGTCACTAGACGTACGGGCTTTGGCAAATTACTTCTACTCTGGGACTGTTTTCTTATATGTAAAATGAGGAGATTGGACTGGGAGATCTCTAATGTCCTTCCCAGTGAAACGTTACACAGTACTAAGTATTTCTAGAGCACTTGCTATGTGCCCAATATTGCACTAGGTGTTGTGAAAGATTCAAAGAAATAGAAGATATGAACATGGATCTGGCTTTCTCACAGCCTTATTGTCTACAACAAATTCGGGCCAAAGAGATGATAGGTGGCTTGTTCTCTTTCATTTAGGAAGGAAATACAGAAAATGTCACAGCTGCTTTGGGCATGAAAAGACTGCATTATTGATTACAGATTGATGACATGAATTTTGAAGGCAAAAGTACTTTCTCTTTTATCCATGGAGAAGACTGACCTAAGGACACAGTGTCATTTGAGAATCTTATGACATTGAAAAATCCTTAAGTATTAAGTCCTCCTGAATTTCTCCTGTACAGGATATTATTAATAGAAATGAGAAGAAACAGAGATTATTTAGTCCAATTAACTGTATGACCTTGAAGGAGTCACCTAGCTGCCTGAGGCCTCAGTTTTTTCATCTGTAAAATGAGAGGATTGGCATGGATGGTCTCAGAAATCCCTTCTAGTTCTATGATTCCATGATTTATGGTTGATAATAATATGAATAATAACATTTATATAGTGCTCCAAGATTTGCAAAGTGCTTTTTAACATTTTTTTTGCTTGATCCTCATGACTGTGAAGTAGGAGCCTTTACTATACCCTTTTTATAGATGGGGAAATTGAGATTAAGGGTGGTTAAATGATTTGTTTAGAGCCACTCAGACCGTAAGTGACTGAGGTAGAATTCCAATTCAGAACTCTTGACTCCAAGTCTGCCTAGATTAGAGACCATTTGCTGTGAACTCTCTCTCTTCTCCCCTCCTCCTCCTCCTCTCACATCATCCAAATGCCTTCTATCGCTTCCTTCACTCCTGACTCATGAGTTGGCCCTTCTTCTTGCCAAGGCAAACTCCTTTACCTGCACAAGTGATTCAATACCATCCTGTTTTCTCCAGCAGATTGTCCCTTCTGCCATTTATACTCTCTACTTATCTTTGATCTGTGTCTATTGGCTGCTTCCCTATTTGCAACAAACATGTCCATGTCTCCCCCATCCTCAAAAAGCCCTCACTTAATCCACCTTTCCCTGAAAACAATCGTCCATTTATCTCTTCCCTTCAACTACTCAAGAAGGCCATTTACAGTAGATGCCTCCACCTCTTTTCATTCTTTTCTTAGCTCTCTACATCCTAGTTTCTGACCTTTTCATTCAATCTGGACTATCATAACAGCCAGCTAGTTGGTCTGCCTTGTACAAGGCTCTCTTTACTCAAGTCCATCCTCCACGCAACACCAAAGTGATTTTCCTAAAGGGGAGGCCTCCCTGTTACCCTCTCTCCCCCAAAGCAACCCCTACTCAATAAACTTCAGTGGCTTGCTATCACCTCAAGGATCAACTACAAAATCCTCTATTTGGTGTTTAAAACCCTTCATAACCTAACGTCCTCCACTGCCTTCCCAGTTTTCTTATACCTTGTATTTCTCACCCTACCCTTATTCTTCAATCCAATGACATTGGCTTTCTTGCTATTTCCTGAACAAGATACTCCATTTCTTGGCTTGGGGTATTCCCAGTGGCTGCCCCTTATTTCTGAAATTCTCTTTCTTCTCATTTCTATCTCCTGGTTTCCCTAGTTTCCTTTTAGTCCTAGCTAAAATCCCACATTCTATAAGAAACCTTTTTTCCAATCTTATTTAAGGCCAGTTAGTTTTCCTTCGTTTGATTCTGTTTCCTTATCTTTTTTTTTTTTGTCTAGGCAATGGGGTTAAGTGACTTGCTCAGGGTCACACAGCTAGTAAGTGTTATGTGTCTGAGGCCGGATTTGAACTCAGGTCTGCCTGAATCCAAGGCTGGTGTTCTATCCACTGCGCCACCTAGCTGCCCTGATTCTGTTTCCTTATGTTGATTATTTCCAATTTATTCTGTATATAGCTTGTTTGTACATGTTTGTATTTTGTTTCTCCTATCAGATCATGAGCTCCATGAAGGTAGACATTGCCTTTTGTATTTCTTTATACCCCCAGCACTTTGCCCAGTCCCTGGCATACAATAGGCACTTGATAAATTTTTCCTGCCTACCCAACTAACCCAGAGATACTTGAGTGATCCCATGAATGCTCTCATTTTATTTGTGAGGAAGCTGAGGCCCACCCAAGATTATAAACCTAGTAAGTGGACAAGCCAGGAACAGTGTTCAAGGCTCCTTTCTTTTAAATTCCAGTGTTTTTACTCTCATTACACACTGCATCATGGAATCACATATTTTAACAACTCAGGTTTTTCCTTTTCTGATGAGAATGGAAAGGCTAATCTTCATCTGGCATTTTAAATCCTGTTTGCTGAATAGTGTTCCTTTCTAAAGTGACCCCATTATCTAGCTTTAAGATATTCAATTTAGTTTTCACATCATGGAATGTTCATAGCACTTACCATTCCCTTAGGCCCTCAGCAGGAGACAGAGCTCTTTAGAAATATCATTATTATTGTAATCATTTGTTATGTGTAGGTAGGAGGTAGTTTTATCTTATTTTTAAGACTGAGATAGGTATAGTAGAGCTTGACCAAAATCAGAGGCCCTGGTGTCCACCAAATAGAACCAGGACTGGGTAAATTCAAGACAGCAGTATTATAAGTCAGGGGTGTACACCAGGACTTGGTCAGATGCAAGAATTGGATTAAACAAATGCAAAAGGACAAGCCAATAAGGGAATGTCTAAAGTCAAGGGTAGGAATGGTAGGGCCAGGGCTGTAGCTAGGGAGGAGCTTTTTTCCAGGGGAAGACATAGAAAAAGTACCAACTATACCATCCATTCTTCCCTTGCCCAGTCCTGATGTTGGTGGTGGCCTTATCAAAACGTATGTGGGAAATTTAGACATCCTTTACTTCCTAATCCCTCCACTCAGGTCCTCAACTACTCAGTACCTAGACTATTGCCCCTGCCCAGTGGCTGGCCTTATATTAGGACGAAATCTCTCTACCCCATCACCCCCCCAACCCCCACCAATCCTACTAGGGCACTGAAAACTCGACTTAGAGTTTTACTTCTCCTGCTGATGACCTCATCCTGGGTCATATTTCCTCTCCCCCCTGCCATGGCTAACCCCCAAGTAAGCCTTCCTTCCCCCACCCCACTCCACCCGTGGCAATTTTCTTGCTTGGCAATAACAGTGTGGACTGCCATACTGACTTTCTTTTCATTCCTGCTTAGTCTCTTAGCTTAACTCACTACTCTTTGGTTGACTGCTAATACATAATTTGGATAGGGTGCAGGCAATCAATCAACCAAGCAACAAATATTTATTAAGCACCTATTGTGGACCATGCACCGCACTGAGCATTGAGGGTATAAATACAGCAGATCAAATAATTCTTGTTTTCGATAAGCCTACAGTTAAGTAAAGATCTACCTTTTCCACAAAGCTCCAACCAAAATGTTACATATGACATTTTGTACAGAGAAAAGGAGCCTTTTGGAAAGAAAAAAAGGAAAGAAGAAAGGTAGAGAAAAGGGAAGAAGAAAGAAAGGAAGAAAGGAAAGAAAAAAGGAAAGGAAGGAAGGAAGGAAGGAAGGAAGGAAGGAAGGAAGGAAGGAAGGAAGGAAGGAAGGAAGGAAGGAAGGAAGGAAGGAAGGAAGGAAGGAAGGAAGAAAAGGAACAGGGAATCATCACCACAAGGGGATGGATAGGAGCTTGTAAGTAATGATAAGATTAGCCTGTGGCAGTTTCCATGGAAGGTTAAATTGTCTTTCTTGTTATCTTCTCTTGGCGACTCTATCGATTGATTCAGAGCAGGGCTTATTATAGGAGAAACAGGCAAGAGATAAACTGAAGAAAGGAAGGTTATGTACATAGTTGGCTGCTAGAAGCCCAAGACTCAGTTTGGTAGAGATTGATTAAAAATAAGGTGAAGTCCAAAGTCTGGGGGGCTTGGTCTAATAGGGCTAAGGCAGTTAGGTCTGTGAAGTCAGATCAGAACTGCTACAGAAATAAAATACCCAGACATAAAACAAGCATTTATATTATGTGCTAAGCAATGGGAATACAAATACAAACACTAGACATTCCCTGCCATCAAGGATCTTATGTTCTAATGGGGGAATCAACTTCTATATAAATAGGCATGTTGCATTTTCCTAAGACTCCTCATTAGTGGAAAGAATGATTACTTGATGCTAGGTGACTGTGTGAGGGGTGTCCTTGGTATGAGAACTTGAAAGAGGAAAGATTTTTGTCTTGTCTGGCTTCCAGAGGAAACACATGGTTCTAGCCAGGGTTGGAGAAATTGCTGCCTCAGGGTGGCCTCTTGACTGAGTCCAAGTTTTACAGAACAAATCCTTTTATTAAGGAGATTTGTTCCGTGAAGTTTGGATTCAGTCAAAGGGCTGTACTTAAGGACCTAGAAGGCCACATGTGACCTCAAGGCTGCAAGTTCCGTGCCCCACTAGGCTCTTTTCAGGAAGAGACCCCTTGAGAGAAAAGGAAAAGTCTTCAGAAAGCAATAGATAGGTAGAGGAACCTTTGGAGAAATTCCCTGCTCCATTAATGAGGACAGTCTCATAAAAAATGTACCAGCCTCGAGCCCTGGGACACATAGGTATTTACAAGAGAGATAAGTAATGTAGCCTTTTGTGAAGAAGCTCTAGCATGGAGATTGAACTGAATCTTGAAGGAAACCAAGGATTCCAAGAAGGAGGAAAGGAGAGACAGAGACACAGAGAGACACACAGACACACATAGAGATAGACAGATAAAAAGACACAGAGAGAGAGGCAGACACACAGATAGATAGAAATAGAGAGACATAGAGAGATAAAGAGAAACAGAGAGAGACAGTCAGTCATAATTGCACTTTATGAAGATTACTTTGGATATATTAACCTGGGGAGAGACTTGAGGCAGGACATGAAACAGAAGGCTTTTATAACACAGATGATCAGTGAAACCCAAATTCTTTCCCCATCCCCACATCTGGGTTCTTTTCTGGTATTAACCAGACTTGGTAAAAGTAGTATGGAACAAGCTTCAGTTACATTATTCTACAGTACTTCTTCTCCAATTGCTTCCAAAAATGAAAAACATCTTGCCTCATGAAAGCTTATGGACATATCCGATAGGTTCTTCTTCTTTTTTTTTTTTAACCAATGATGATGGTTTTTTCCCCCCTCACTCTTGGGAGGATAAGATAAATCACAATTTTTCTAACTTGGCTGAAGAGAGGTCGGCTTCAGGGATACCTGTCCCTGTTAGCAAGTGACTCAGATGATAAATTACAGGCACAAATCAGCATTGATGGTTGGCAGGAATCTGTGTCAGAGCTGGCATTGTTTGGTACAGTTTAATTAAAAAGAGAATTCAAAACTTTTTATTTATACTGAAAAGCTAGTGTCAGAGATAGGTGGATAGATACAGCACAGGAAAATGAAGACAGAAGAGGTAACGATATAATCAACTGCTCTGGGGCAGTTTTATCCTTTGTGGTGGGAGAGAATGCATTTTTTTTTTAAATGGACTATTCAGCACTCTACCACTGAAGTTGGCCTGGCTCTTTAGGATTCAGGTGGATTATCTATTTGAAATCTAAATTTCTGATTTGCCCCAGGAGCCCCAATGAAGCTAGCATCAGACCTAAGTTTCTATATTGAGGTATAGGTTCAGAGTGGGAGAGATTGCATGATTCTATCCACTGAACCACTAGCTGCCTCTCTCTTTATATGGTAATGTATAACAGGTTCTTGAACAGCCCCTAGATGGACATAAAACTTGGAAATAAGGTAGTGCTCCCTGTATTTGTGTAAGTGTTAGCTGTTAAGGACTTACAGGGTTTAGAATTGGAGGGTACCTTACAGAAAATGTTGTACAGCCCACTTTTTTTTGAGGCTTTGCTTACAGATATTTTCAAGTCACTGTCTTCTGAGTTTGTGTTTTGAGCTTTCCTATCACCATAGTAACTTTTTTATGGTCAGGTTCTTTTTTTTTGTTGTTGTTTGCTCTTTTTCCTAGACTATTTTTTTGACTTTGAGTTTTGTGTTACACTTGGGCTTTGTTCCTCTGGGGTGTGGGGTGAGGGTAATATTAGTAATGATTGGCCTGATCTTTGGTCTTTTATGTTCTTCTGCTTTCATGCCTTGATCTAGGGGCCGGTAAGTTTTTGGTGCTTCCAATGTGGTGTGATCTGGGGAGAGGTCTAGTCATTGCCCTCCTGGTCTGTGCTCTGGTCCTTACCCAGGTAGGGCTTCCCTAGGCAGTCACCCTTGTAACTGCAACTACTCCTCTTGATCCTGGAACTGCAGGACGGAATGGTATAAAGGGCAAAGGAGCTGCAAATGATATTCAATCCTGTGCCCAGCACTATTACAGAGGTCCTCTGAGATCTCTTCCTGACCAGATATTCATTCACCTTGCCATCCTTTGGTACTGCTGCTGCTCCATAGCCCATGATTGGTGCTGTTTCCTCAAATTCTACCTTTGTCACACACACTCAGGGCCATAGTCCATAGATCTCTCTTTCTGTTTTCCTAAGCTGCCCTGGGCTAGAAAATGACTCATTGTGACTTGAGGTTTGCCTGCTTGGTATTTTCTGTAGTCATTTTGTAGGAGAGGCTTCAGGAGATGTCTGGCAGTTGTGACCTTTCACTCTGCCGTCTTGACTCCACCCTTCAGCTGACTCATTTTACAAATAGAAGATTAAATTAATGAAATGACCTGCCTAAGGTAACATAGGAGCAGAGTCAGCATTTGAACCTAGCTTCTCTATCTCTAGGCCCACTACTCTTTCCATGGCTCTCAACTATTAGCACTGACTTCAGATAGTAGGATAAATAAACCCTTGGGTAAAAAAGAATTACTATTTATGTCCTAACTCATTTAATGTAGCTTCTTATGGGCATCATCATTTGTTTCTTTTGCTTGTTAAAATGTAATAAACGTTTCTTTTCTTTTCTTTCTTTTTAATTTTTTTTTAACTTTTGAGTTTCAGATTCTCTTCCTCCCTCCTATACCTCTCCCCCACTGAGAAGACAAATAATATATCAATTATACATGTGAAATAACGCAGAACATTTCCATACTAGCTGTATCTCAAAGCAAAACAAAAAAAATGCACTTCCCTCAACCAATTCTCATGAGAGTGACTGTCAAGCATTGCCTACCCCTCTTTTCCTTCCACTATAAAACACTTCCTTTTGTTCCTCTTTTATGTGAGATTTAACCCATTGTGCCTCTCCCTTCTACCTTCTCCCAGTGAACCCCTCTTCTCACTCCTACAATTTTTTGGAGATCATTCCAACATAATCAACTCATACTTGTGCCCTCTGTTTATGTAGATTCCTTTCTGCCTTGATAATGGTAAAGTTTTTAGGAGTTACATCTATCATCTTCCCATATAAGAAGGTAAATAGTTTAACTTTATTGAGTCTCTTATGATTACTCTTTCTTGTTTACCTTTTTATGATCCTCTTAAGGCTTCTGTCTGAATGTCAAAGTCTCTAGCACTGGTCTTTTAATCAGGAATGCTTGGAAGTTCTTTCTTTTGGTAAATGACCATTTCCCCCCTGACAGATTATACTCAGTTTTGCTGGGGAGATTACAGTTGTAGTTCCTTTGCTTTCTGGGATATTATATTCTAAGCCCTCCAATCCTTGAATGTGGAAGCTGCTAAATCTTGTGTGCTCTTGACTGTGGCTTCACCATGTATGAATGATTTCTTTCTGGCTACTTTTGCAGTATATTTTCCTTGACCTAGAAGTCCTGGAATTTGGCTGTAATATTCCTGGGAGTGTTCATTTTCGAATCTCTTTCAGAAGGTGATCAATGGATTCTTTCAATTTCTATTTTACTTTTGGATCTCAGATATTGGGTCAGTTTTCTTTTATAACTTTTTGAAATATGATATCAAGGTTCTTTTTTTAAAAAAAAATCATGGCTTTCAGGTAGACAAATAATTCTTAAATGATCTCTCCTTGATCTATTTTCCAAATCAGTTGTTTTTCTTATAAGATAGTTCACATTTTTTTCTATTTCATTATTCTTTTTATTTTATTTTTCAACGAAGTTTCTTGGTGTCTTATGGAGTCATTAGCTTTCCTTGTTCAATTTTAATTTTTAAAAATTATTTTCTTCAGTGAGCTTTTTTATCTCTTTTCCCACTTGGCCAATTCTGCTTTTAAAAGATGTATTTTGTTCAGGAATTTTTGTGCCTTTTTACCATTAGGCTGATTCTGTTTTTTAAGGCTTTATTTTCTTCAGTATTTTTTGTGCCTCTTTTTTTACCAATCTGTTGATTTTCTTTTTATAATTTTCTTGCATCACTCTCATTTCTTTTCTTAATTTTTCCTCTACCTCTCTTATTTGATTTTTTTTCCTTATTTGATTTTTAAAATTCTTTTTGAGCTCTTCTAGGAGTTATTAGGCTTGTATTCACTTCACATTTTTCCTTGAGGCTTTGCTTGTAGTTGTTTTGACATTGTTTTCTTCTGGGTTTGTGTCTTGATCTTCCCTGTCACCATAGTAACTTGTTAGGTTCAGGTTATTTTTTGTTGTTATTGTTGTTTACTCATTTTTCAGCCTATTTCTTGGCTTTTATCTTTGTGTTAAAGTTGGACTCTGCTCCTGGAGTAGAGGGGACTCAGTCCTGAGCTTCATGTCTTGCTGCTGTTTTCAGAGCTGTCTCTGGGGGGGTCTGTAGGTTTTCAGTGCTTCCAAGGTGGTATGGTCTAGGGAGAGGTGTGGTCACTGTTCTACTGGTATGTGCTCTGGTCTTTAGCTAGGAAGCTATCTTGTTACCCTGTAGCCACCAATGCTAGCACTCCTCCTGGCCCTGGGACTATGACCAGGTTCCCTCCTCTCCTTTAGCCATAATTGCTAATGCTCCCCTCTGTCTTGGAATTGAAACCAGGGTCCCTACTCTACTGTAAATGACCAGGAGCACTCCTCTCCAGCCTGGAACCACAATCAGGGCCCCTGTTCCCTGTGGCCCAGGTGCTCTTTCTCCTTTTGTCCCTGGGGATATCACCCAGAATGACATGTGGATGATGCAACAGGGTCCTGAATCCAGTGCCAGCAAAGAGTCCCCTGCAATCTCCTTCTGACCGATTGTTTGCCCCTTGAAACCAGCCTGTGCTGTACAGTCTTCCTGGTGCTCCAGGCCCACCCAACCATCACTCCAATGAGACAGACCTTTACTGTTGATTTATTATTGACTTCCTATGTTGTCTTGGGCTGGAAAGTTGTTTCACCCAAACTTCTATTGGTTGTGTGGCTCCAGAAATTGATTTGAGGTGTTATTTTAGAGTTCTTTGGAGGGAAATCTGGGAGAGCTTGACTGAGTGCTTTTCTACTCTGCCATTTTGGCTTTATCTCTCTGTGTTTACTTTTATAAATCAACCAGAGGACACACTTAATTCAAAGTAGAAGTTTTTTATGAAACATCATAGTACAAAATAACAATAAATTATTGCTCCCATAATCTTTGAACTCATTTTCCCACAAATATTCACATTCTCTGGGGGGAAAAGTAGACATATATAGAAATTATGTGGAGGACACACCACATGCAAAGAACACATGTGATTAGGATAATGCATGGAATGGTACACATGGGGAACACATGTGAGCAAGGAACACAAATAGAAAAGTCACTCAATCTTCCAATGCTACAGAGGAGCAGATATCTTCTTGAAATGTCATCTGCTAAGCCTCCTCCCTGATGGGGTTCATTTCTCTGCTGCTTTGTATACAGTACAACTGCTCTTCATGTCGCTAGCTATTCACAGGGTCACCCAATACACTATCTATCATCCACTGAGGATGCTCTGGTTATTCATTTGGAGGGCTATAGCTTCACTGGCCAGCTACTTCAGGTATTTCCACAGTCCTTTGGGGGAGGAAGAAGGTGCTGGAGTGAGCAATCCTTTCTCTTGCAGAGAAGGACTATATCTATTTCATACTCTTCTTGACTTCAGCTGAGGCGCTGTCTTCATGGTCACCCCCTACTATGTATTCCATTTCCTGTTAGGGAGTCTAATAAGACCTCACATTGTGAGTTAACTGCTGCATCACTGTAGCACATAGGCTGATTGATTGTAAATGTTCATCAGTACCATCAGCTAGGCACTTGTCTACTTCTGCAAGTTTCTCTGTGATGATGGATTTCTGCTTATTGGTCAGGTCATCTTTTTCTACCACCACATCATGGAATTGGTTTACAAGTTGAGTTGCTGTATGCCCCTCATCAGTTAAATCCTTAATAACTGCTTCCAGTTTTTCAAAAGAGCCACTCTGGCAGGCAGAAAATATACCATTAATTGTTTCTGTAGGCACCACCCCAGCAGTCTCTGTGATCACCTTCTCTGTGACTTCTTGCCCACCTGTCAATCAAGTGGCACTTTGAAGAAATGTGATGGCTTTTTGTAGGTCTCCTTCTGACACTTTCACAAAGTAAGATATTCCCTCATTACTGATTTTTACATTTTTCTTCTCAGAAATGTCTAGTAATCTCTGATGTTGAATTTTATCTGACAAAGGCTTGAAGCAGAATTTGGAACATCGAGAGGTTAAGGGCTCAATTATCCGACTAACGTAACTGCAGATGAGGCAGAATCGAGTTGTTTTGGACTCTTTTTCCATTGTACATCTTAAAGTGGCTTGGGCTGCGGAGGTCATAGAGTCAGCTTCATCCAGAATTCCCCTTCGTAGGGGAAGGGTCCAACTTTCCTTAGTCAGCTCTCTTAGCCAATGGCTCAGTCAGCTATTCCATCCAGTACCTCCCTTTTACTAGTTACTCTGAAACTCTTTTCTTCAGGGAGACTTCTTCCAAAAAGCAGCTGACACTCATCCTAGAATTATGTTTACTCTTTGGACTCTTTGTTGAACTATTCTTTCTTCTAATGTCTGCTCTGAGTTTTTCAGTTCAATTTTCATCTGATTTATGATCATAAACCCATTTAAGTTCCCTGGATGGAGCAAAAATCCCTAGGGCCCTACTTCCTTAAATGAATAGGAGGCTGAGTGAAATTAGTATAGGGACATTTCAAATCATGGTTCTTTGTTCTATGCAAATGGAAAGACTGCATTGGTTGTCAAAAACTCAAAAGGCTGGTCACCTTTATTCTACTACTTCTCCACCCCACCCGCAAAAATCATAGCTTGTCTCTCTCTGTCCTCTTTACATCTGCATAAAATATATTCCCTAAGCCTTTACAGAACAATCGACCTTACTGAGGGTGTTTTAGAGATCTTGGGTACAAATATACTTGATTATCCTAAATAATTAGGTATTTGAGATTTTCCCATTGAAGAGACTTTATAGCTACTAGTAAATTATTTATATAACCTGCTATAGAAATTATTTCACTGGATTAATTTAGGGTTTGGTGATTTTTAAAAAAGATATATAAGCCTATTTCTATTGTATATTCATCTTTTTGATGGTTTTGGAGAAAGGACTGGGCCTTTAATTTAAAGATTTCTTGTATTAGTGCAGGTTGGCACCTTCTCTGAAACTTATAGCCTTAATTTACATAATTGCCTGCAGCTCCAAAGCATTAGGTGAATTGCTTAGAGTAGCCCAGGCAGTAAGGGTCAGAGCCTGAACTTGAACCATATCTTCGGTGATTCTGAGGCCAACTCTCTATTCCCTGAAACACTGCTGTCTCCTCATTCCTTCATATAGATTTGTTTCTTACCAGAGTCCCAGAAGTCCAGGCTGACACTACAGAATGGAACTGGTGACAAATTTACTCTTCCTTGGGTAGCAGATATCAAGTAAGACAGAGGTGTAGAGTGGCCAAATCTCACAACTCATTTTCAAGAACAAGGTAAATGCTTGCACAGTTTTGTCTCTTACTTTGAGCACAGGACAGCATATAACATTAATCAGATACGGTCACTTCTGCTAAGGTTTGAGACCAGGTGACATTTCTGAGTTTCACTCTACGCCTTATTAATAGAATAAATTTAGTCATTGAACTGTATTCTGGTCGTGTGCTGGCAAATGTTTAAATTTCTCCCTTTGTAATAGTATAATTATATAAATTATATAATTATATAAAAAATTGGCTATATTGCTGAGGTATGATAGAAACCATTTATCAGGTGAATAATCTAGAAAACAATATAGTCTTAATGGTTTGCATCTGTTGAGAATGTGACAACGCACTTACAAATAACAAAGAATTGTTCTGGACTCAGAATGATGCCAGTTCTTTTCTCTCAGAAATGGGGCAGGGGCGAAAAGAGAAAATGTAAATGGACGAGTTAGAAAAGGCATATTAACTAAACTGGACCCTCATTCATTTCGATATTATTTTTAAAGTCACTGAACTATTTTTTTCTAGGGGTACAAATGCTATTGGAAAAATCTACCATCTGTGAGTTCAGTTTCTAACCAGACTGTCTTAGTCATCCTAAAAACAGAAGCAATGCCATCGTGAAGGTCACATGAAGCCACAGTCTGAGGTCGGGAGGCTTATGAGTGAAATCTTATATAGAAATGTGTCAGAGAGGTTATTGATCAGTGGTTTCCTCTGGCTTCTGGAGTTAACTGATCTTGAAAAAGAGGTTTCTCTTTTTCTTACTGCTGAGTTTGTTGCATGGTGGACAGTTCCTTCAAGTAGGAAATGAGTAATTAATTGCTAATCAATAAAAAAAAAATCACATTTATTAAGCACCTACATATGCCAGGCACTGTGCTAAGTTCTGGGGGGCTAGTGACCTTCACCCTGAAATTACCTTATATTTATTTTATAAATATTCCATTTAAACTATACATCCATGAGTGCACATGCACACACATAGATATGGGAGTATGTGAGTGTGTTGTTTCCCTCAATAAAAATGTAAGCTCTTTGAGAGAATGGACTAACTCATTTTTGTCTGTATCTTCAATGCCCAGCGTAACACTTGTCATATAGTAGCCATTAGTAAATTCTTATTGGTTGGTTAATTGGAAACCGACATTGACATACATACATTGTGTTCTTGAATGTAGCTATGGAAGGCACTGGTAGTGGTGGCTCTTGATAAACATTCTTGCCTGAACAATCTAAAACGACGCCCAGGCCAGGTTGAAGCAAAATTATGAATAATATGAACATTTTTGGGGAGGGGAAGGGTGATATTTTACTTCCCTTTCAGGGCCCTCCTGTTCATCTTCTAGAATCCCTTTCTCTACCTTATTTTTCCCAATTCCAAACACTTTTTGTAGGTCCTTTACCCCATAATACTTCTCTGTAGTCAGTCTTCAGCAACAGTAACAAATGTTGGCATCATTAGTTGTCCTAAGCATTGTTACAAATTAATTGATCTTTCTCATATTAGTCCCTATTAAAATGAACAAAGAACAAAAAAGAGGGAGCAAAATAAGTGAAAATTTCTGCAAAATGGGCAATATAAACTTTGCAACAATTGCCAATGTTTGAAGGTGCAGAGCAATTGTAGGTCAAGGTAATTACAATATAAAATATTTTATGGTAAATGTAAATATTAAAGTTTTATTAACTGCCTTCTAGCATAAGGTCAAAATTACCAATTTAATCTGTGTACATGACGTCTTTCCAAGACCTCTGTTATTGATCTGATTGTCCTCAATGCTCCTTCTGACCATTCTAAAATGTTTTTTGATGTTATTGAGACCTATAATTTCTTCTAGGCACGGGACTCTCAAAGTGGAAACTCCCTCCTCCAATGCAGATGGGCAACTCTTCTGTAACTAATAATGATAATAACTAACATTTTGAGGTTTTCAAGGTATTATACATCTATTATCTAATTTGATCCTTATAATAGCCCTTTGTGGTAGCTGCTGTCACCTCCATTTTACAGATGAGAAAAGTGAGGCTGAGGTAGGCAAAATGACTTACTCAGAGTGACATAGCTGATGAGTATCTAAGGCAGGATTTGAACTCAAGTCTTCCTTACTCCAAACCCAATATTCTATCCACTTGAACATGCCTTTACCTCACTTATAGCTATAGAGAGTTGCCTTGGGCACTGAGAGATTATAAGATTTGCCTATGATTACATAGAAAGTATTTGTCAGAGTCAAGACTTGAATTCAGGTCTTCTTGACTCTAAAGCTGGGTCTCTGTTCATTAAGTCATGCTGCTTCTGGAGGAGCCATGATAATAATGGTTTAATATATTATCCCTACCAGGAGATTATAACCGGATCATAGAATACAGAGTCTGAAGGGGTCTTTGAGTTCAAATCTGCATTTTAAAGATAAGGAAACAAATACAGAAGTTAATAATTTTCCCTAAGCCATGTAAGTAATAAGCATTAAACCTGGAATTTGAACCCAGATTTTTTTTTTGCCTTCCAATATACTGTTCTTTCAACTTCCTTATACTGAGATTTTCAAAATTGGAAAAATTTTACTCTAAAAGTAATTAACCTCTAATGGTGAGTTTAGGCAGTGTTATAAGATAATAGGGGATTATTATACTTTAGGTGAACTGAAAAAAAATGGAAGTAGCAATTATAATCTCAGATAAGGAAACATTAAAAATAGACATGGTTAAAAGGAAAAAAAACAAGTTAACTACCTTATGCTTAAATGCACCATAGACAAAGAAATAAAATCAATATTTTTTTTATATATATACCAAATGGCATAGAATCCAAATACTTAAAGGAAAAATTAATTAAATTACAGGGAGAAAAAGAGGGCAAAATTATGATAGCTGAAAGCCACAATGTGGCCCTTTCAGAACTAAACAAATATAAAAAAAAGAAAAAAAAGAAAAAAGTTAAGTACCTGATTAGAATAATAGAAGAGTCAGAAAGAACAGATCTCTGCTGACTGCTAAATAAGAACAGAAAAGAAAGTACATGTCGTCAGACTGTGACAAAATTATGATACTTTACCCCATCTCTTCCTGAAATGTGGACTAGACTAGATTTTCCCTAAAGAAAGTACATATTGTCAGATTGCAACAAAAGTATGATGCTTTTGCCAAAAATTGTGCTAGGGCATAAAAACCTTATATGCTACTGCAGAAAAGTAGAAATCAAACACATCATTTATTGACTACACTGCAATAAAAATTTTAATAAAGAGCTATGAAGAAAGGATTCAAACTTAAAAAGGCACTAAATAATTTAATCCTAAAGAACTAGTGGGTCAAAGAATAAATCATAGAAACCATAGATAGAAATACAGAAACATCAAAGAAAATGACAACAGTGAGACAACAGATTTTAACTTTTGGGTTGCATCCAAAACAGTCCTCAGGGGAAAATGTATATATCTAAACATTTTCACCAATAAATGAGAGAAAATACAAATCAGTAAAATGGGTATGCAACAAAAAACAACAAAACCAGGAAAACAAAGTCAAAATCTCTCAACTAAGCACAAAAAATTCTGAAAACCAAGAGAGATTAACAAAACTAAAAGCTATCCTCCCATTGAATTGATAAATAAAACTGATTTTAAAAATTAGTTGTTAAATTTTTTTTAAATTAACTAATCTGATTTTTACAAAGAAATAAAAACTAAATTGCCAACACCAAAAAAGAAAATTTACGAGAAATGATTGTAAAATAAAGAAAAATATCAAAAACTAGTTTTCCAATTATATACATCAAAAACTAATAAATGAATTAGATAAAGTTTTACAAAATTATTAAGTACTCAAATTAACAACAAAAAATAGAGAATTTAGGGACAGCTAAGTGGTGCAGTAGATAGAGCACTGGCCCTGAAGTCAGGAGCACCTGAGTTCAAGTCTGACCACAGATCAAACGCTTGACGCTTACTAGCTGTGTGACCCTGGGCAAGTCACTTAACCCCAATTGCCTGAAAAATAAAAAATAAAAAAAAATAGAGAATTTAAATAACCTATTCTCAGAAAAAGAAACTAAATAAACTGCAGATGAGCTCCTAAAGACTAAAACAAACACCAAACCAGATCAGTTTACAAGAAAATTCTATTAAATATTCAAAGAAAAGTTAGTTCCAAACTATATAAACTGTTAAAAAAAAAAAAAGGAAGAGTGGATCCTACCCTACCTATGATAGGACCTGTAACTACCAGTATCCTTTCTTCTCTGCCTGAAATATGGGCTATATTAGATTTTCCCTAAAAGATGACAAAATCAGAACTTGATTGGTCTGGAGATAGAGTAAGACTCAAGTACTTCCTTTCATATAGCTTCCTGGTGGTCTCTGGCTATGTTCATGTGGCCTCCTGGTCACTTACAGGAATAAAAGGCCCTTTCCACGTGAGCTTGGGACCCTTCAGAGTAGATGGATGACTGAAGACCACATGAGTCACCATACTCTGTCCTCTTGACCAGATGGTTTCTGTATGGAGATGAGAGAGGCCTTATCTGCCTCAATTAAGTACTACCATACATCCTTGCTATGTTAGGGCTAAATAAACATTTTGTTAACTATTTAATGATCTATGAGCACCTCATTTGGCTCCAACATTGAATCTGAATGAAGAGGGCCTTGATGATAGGCCTGCCTCTAACACTACCAAATTCCTTCTATGAAACTTATCTGATCATGATACCTAAACTAAGAGAGACAGAACAGGGAAAGGAAACTATAGACTAATGTCCCTAATTAATATCAATACAAAGACACTGAGTAAATATTAGCAAAGAGGCTACAAAAGCATATTAAAAGATTATACATTATAACAAGCTTGGATTTATACCAGAAATGAAGGATTGGTTCAATATTAAGAACACTAAAAACATTATATGCTACATTCATAACAAAAACAATTTTTAAAACCACAAAATTATATCAATGCATGTAGGGGGGAAAAACCTTTTCTCAAAATATAATACCCATTCCTGTTAAAAATATTAAAGAACATAGTATAAGCAGTCCTTTTCTTAATAGTATCTATCTAAAATCAAGAGTCAATATCATTTGTAATGGAGAAATGTCAGAAGCTTTTCTAGTAAGGTCAGAGGTAAAGCAAGGATATTCATTATTTCCACTATTATTTGATTTTGTTCTAGAAAAAGAAATTCTCTAAGAAGAAATATAATCTATCAACAACCACATTAAAAATGCTCTGAATCACTATTAAGAGAAATGCAAATTAAAATAACTCTGAAGTTCTGCCTTTTGGAAGTAGGATTGGCAAAGACGGCAAAAAAAAAAAAGAAAATTGTTAGAGAGGATTTGGTAGTGTAGGCATATTTAGAGCTGTTAATTGGTCAAGCTATTTTGAAAAACAAATTTCGAACTATGCCCAAAAAGTCACTTAACTGCCTACCTTTGACTCAATAATTCTACTACAAGGCATATAATCCAAAGAGATCAAAGAAAGAGGGAGAGACCCCATATGCTGAAAAAAATATTACAACATTTTTTGTTGTAGCAAATAAGTGGAAACTAGGGAGTTTCCCATAAATTGTGGAATAGCTGATCAAATTACAAGATTGTAACAGTCTATATTACTATGTAATAAGGAATGACAAAAGGAATGGATCCAGAGAAAAGTAAGAAGATTTGTATGTACTGATGCAGATGAAAGTGAGCAGAAGCAGGGGAAAAATTTAGAGAATAATTATATAATATTGTAAAGAAAAACAACTTTGAAAGACTTACACACATTGGTCAATGAATTTCGCATTTTGACAGAGAGGCATTGAAATAGAGGCACATAAGGACACATATTTTCAACATTGACCAAAGTGTGGGTATGTTTTGCTTAACTATTTGTTGCGAGAAGACTTTTTTTTTCTTTTTTGGTGGGGAGGTGGGGTAGTAATGATAGTGGTGTGATGTCAAAATATAGAAGATAATATAGAAAAGAGAACCAGAGAAACATTTAAAATAATGCATGGAAGAGAAGAGAAGGATATTCAGGAGACAGAGATGCAGAACAGCTTTGGAAGCATCTTGCATTTATTACATTATTTACATAAAATAAGCTATACATAAGATTCACACTTTCATATGTTCTTTTTTTGTTCTTTGTATATAGAAATCTTCATTGATGTTTGTCAAGTTCAGAACAAATTAAAATTAAAAGCCTAAAAAAATCATTAGGAGAGAGATCTCAGAGTGTTTTGCTTTGGCCATTGCTTCTCAAATCATACCATGAAGGTGCTGGTCATCTTGTCAGACAGTTCTGGTTTATCAATAAAGGAACAAATGTTTACAGAAATTCTGACTACTTTGAGCTTCCAGGGCAGTCAAAAAGCATCCAAAATCTATCTCAACTCCACCAGAACATTTAATTCATTCCCTCTATTTCTTGCAGGCTGAAAGCCTCCATTGCTGTCTTCCCTGTTCTTTCTTCCTCTCCCCAACTTGACCACCCTTAAGGATATCAGTATCCCCCTACTATACAGTGGCTTCTTCTCTCTCAGAATTTCTATTACACTACTACTTATTTGACAATTATAATTTATTGCCTTATGGTTGGGTAAGAATGTCTTTTGAGTGCTTGTATCCTTATCTCATGACTACATAGTAAAGGTTCTTGAGGAGAGATCTGTGCCTTATATTTTTGTGTTTCCCCACAGTTTCTAGTGTAGTATTACTTTGAAGTACTACTTATAGTGGATGTCTAATACATCTTTATTGCTTATTTGAATGTAATTTTACTCTTAGAATTATTGATCCTTGAGTTCTTGGATCACAGATTCACAGAACTTTAGAAATATCAGAGTTGGACTGGACTTCAGAGACTGTCTAATCTAATCTATTCCTCTGCAATACGCTGGGCAAGTGGTTTTTGCTTGAAAGGTTTCACCTCCAATGAAGTGAGAGAAGAATCATAGGATGGATGAAGGGAATAAGTACCTGTCAAGTCAGTTCATTTTGCTTTTGGGTAGCTCTAAGAATTATGATGCTTTTTTCTTTCATCAAGAAAGCTAAATCTCTTTTTCAATGTCTACCCATTGCTTTAAATTCTGCCTTTCAGGCTTCAGCAGAATGTCTTCTGTAGTATGCTTCTTCTAACAGTTGAAGCCAGCTATCGTGTACCCTCTAAATCTTCTCTCCTCCAATGTGTCTCCAGTTTCTTTATCGCCAGACTTTTACCATACTACCTGCTCTCTTTTGAATACTTCAATCAATGTCCTTCCTGAAATATAGTTTATAGTTAGAACATAATACTACAGAGGTGGCCTAACCAGTGTAGAATACAGGAGGGGCTACCAAATCTTGATCCTGAATACTATGCTTCTCTTAATGCAACCTAAAATCAGAGTAGTATTTCTTGGCTGCCATATCAAATTCTTGACTCATATCAAATTTACAATTCATTAAATCTTAAGTATCTTTAGCAAACTGTTGCCTAGTCATGCCCTACTTACCTTGTACTTTTGAAGTTGATTTTTTGAATCATAGTATAAGAATTTATATTCATTCCTATTAGTTTTTTTAAAAGTTATACATTTAGTTTTTACATTTTTAGATTACCCCCACTCTTGAGATCATCCCAATATAACTGACTCACACAATGCTCTCTGTCTATGTAGACTGCTTCTACTTACCTGAATAATAAAATTCCTTAGGAGTTACATATATTATCTTCCCACACAGGGATGTAAATACGTTAAGCTTATTGAATCCCTTCTGATTTCTGTCATGTTTACCTTTTTATGATTCTCAAATCTTGTATGTGAATTTTCTATTCAGCTCTGGTCTTTTCATCAGGAATGCTTAGAAGTTCTCTATTTTACTAAATATCAATATTTTCCCCCAAAGGATTATTCTCAGTTTTGCCAGGTAGGTTATTCTTGGTTATAACCTAACTCCTTTGCCTTCTAGAATATCACATTCCAAGATCTCTGGTTCTTTAATGCAGAAGTTTCTAAATCTTATGTTATCCTGACTGTGGCTCCACAATATTTAGATGGTTTCTTTCTGGCTGCTTGCAATATTTTCTCCTTGATCTGAAAGTTCAGGTATTTGGTTATGATATTCCTGGAAGTTTTCATTTTGAAAAAGCATAGCTTTCAGGCAGTCCAATAATTCTTAAATTTTCTCTCTTGGATCTATTTTTCAGGTCAGCTTTTTTTCCCCCAGTGAGATATATTTCATATTTTCTTCTATTTTTCATTCTTTTGACTTTGCTTTATTGTTTCTTGATGTCTCACAAAATAATTAACTTCCACTTGCCTAATTCTAACTTTTAAGGAATTATTTTCATAGTGAGCTTCTGTACTTTTTCCATTGACCAGTTCTGCTTTTATAGGGTTCTTTTCTTTGGTGAATTTTTGTGCCTCTTTTACCATTTGGCCAATTCTAGTTTTTCATAGGTATTCATCTTCTTCAGTATTTTTTATGTTTCTTTTTACCAAGCTGTTATTTTGCTTTTGATAATTTTATTGCATCACTTATTTCTTTTTCCATTTTTTCCTTTCCCATTCTTATCTCTCTTCTTTTGGTTCTTCCAAAAAATTTCATTGAAATTGTTTACAATTTGTGGTTTTCTTTGAGGTTTGGTTGTAAATGTTTTCACGTTGATATCTTCTTCAAATTTGTGTCTTGATCTTTTCTGTCCCCACAGTAGCTTTTAATGGCTAAGTTCTTTTCTTTTTTCTTGTTCACTCATTTTTCCAGCTTATTTTTTCCCCCTTTCTATGTTAAAGTGGGGCTCTGCTCACCAAGGGGTCGGGAGGCATTGACCCAAACTTCAGACTTTTTGTGTTGCTTTTTTTCAGAGCTAGTTTTGGAAGTCTCTAAGTTTTTGGTGCTTCCAACATAGTGTGATCTAGGGAGAGCTGTGGTCACTGCTTTCTTGGCTTGTGCTCTGATCTTTACCTAGGAAGAGCCACTGCTCCCCTGCAGCTGCAAGTGCTAGTGCTCTTCTCTGCCCTTGTGCTATGACCATGTTTGCTGCTCTCCTGCAGCCACAAGCATTAATGTTCCTCTCTGCTCTGGAACTGCAAGCCAGAACTGTGTGTGGGCAATGGAGTTGTTAAACTGCATCCAGTTCTGTACCCAGTGACAGCCCAGGGGTTGCCTGTAATCTCTTTCAAATGAATTGCCTAATCCCTTTACCATCTGTGGACTGCAAGTTTCTAAAACTGCTGCTCTCACAGCTGCCTGTAAGGTCCACCACTGGTGTTGCTGCATGTGTTTGCCAGGCTGGGCTCTACCCTGGTGTCACAAATATCTCCTTCCAACGTCCTAAGTGGTCATAGGCTGGAAAAATGTCTCATCTCAATCTTTTGTTGGCTATGCTACTTCAGAATTTGATTTAATGGATTATTTTAAAGTTGCTTGGAGGGGAATTTTGAGAGAGTTTGGCTGGGTTGCTGCCTCTGCTCCACCATCTTGACTCCACCCCTCTTCCCCCACCGCTTGAGACATCTCTTATAATGCAATAAGGTAAGAAAACTAATATGATAGTAACATCCTCTGAAAAATCATGCAACATTCCACATCTATAGCAAACATCCCCCCAACACTCCATTTTTAATTTTCTTTTAACTAACAGAAATCTGTTTTCTCTCTCTAGCACTTCCCACCTCATTGGGGGAAAAAGAGAGAGACAATGCATTGTAACAAATATGCATAGTCAAGCAAAACAAAATTATTCATTTACTGTATGCAAAAACATATGTCTCTATCTGTACTCTAACCCCATCACTTCTCTGCCAGGAGCTGGAGAGTATATTTCATCACCAGTCCTCTGAAATTATAATGATCAAATTTATTAAATTTGGCTCAGTATTCTAGCTTAGTGACATATTTTGTAATATTGCTCTGTTGCCCAATGAATTTACTATGCCTCCCTAGCTTTATGTCATCTTCTTGCCTCAGAGCCACCTTTGATTTATGTTGTGACCTTGAAAATGTTATTTAGCCAAGTTATTTAATGTTGTTTGAGCAAATCATATTCCCGTGGCTCATTTATGTATGTAATGATGATAAGGATGATGGTAACAATAACACCTTACATTAACACAGTGCTTTTAGACTTATAAAACAATTTCTTTATAACAGCCTTGTAGTAAAGGTATCACAGAATTTCACTCCTGTAAGCATTTTCAGATGCCATCTAAATCAATAAGGAAATTGAGGTTCAGGGTAGTTAAGTGACTTGGCCAGGGTCACACAGCTCATAAATTTCAAAGACTTTATTCAAACCCAAGTTTCCTGATACAAGATCAATCTTCATTCTCTCTTATACCATACTAAATATGTCCACCATTTGCCTGACTTATGAGATCATAATGAAGGTTAATAAGTAAGTATTCATGATACATTTAGAGATACTGAGGTGTTGAAGAAAGATTGGGCAGCTAGGTGGCAGTGGATACAATGCTGGGTCTGGAGTCAGGATGATTCCTCTCCATGAGTTCAAATCTGGCCTCAGACACTTGCTAGCTGTGTGGCCCTGGGCAAGTCACTTCCCTCAGCTTCCTCGTCTATAAAATGAGCTGGAGAAGGAAATGGAAAACCACTCCAGTATCTTTGCTGAGAAAACCCCAAATGGGGTCATGAGTTGGACATGACTGAAATGATGGAACAACAACAAAAAAAGAAGAAAGTTCACTGGATCCAGAGTCAGGCAATATGCATTAGAATCATTACTAACCATTCCTTAACTTCTCTGACCCTAGGTTTCTTCATCCTGTAAAATGGAGATAGTAATCCTTGTTCAATCTATTTCACAAGGTTGTGAGGAAAGAGAGTTGTAAAATATAAAACTGTTGCATCAATTAATTTGTTATTATTACATAAGTTGGTAGGTAGTCCTTTGCCTTGTTCAGCAATATAGGCCAAGTAACATTTTTATGGAAGAATTTGTGTGGTTAAAAATAGTAGGAAGGATAGGAAAGTAGAAGATGGAAGGAAAGAAACTGAATGAGCTTTGGGGGAAATGGGAGCAGGAAAATATAGGGGGGTGGGGGAAGCACTTGTGTTTTTCCAAACTCAACAACTGTCATTGAATGGCATTTTTTCTGAATCGCTTGGATTTATCCTAGATAAACCAGCATCATAAAAATATACGCCTTAAGCGGTGAAATAAAAGGTTACTGTAGCAAAAAGCAATTCAGCAAGGCATTTGCAGTACCTTTAGGGCTCTAGAATTTATGACAAGTCAGTGAACTTGAATTAAATGAATCAGGAGCTCTAACAAGGAACTCCTGCACACACACAATTTAGTTAATAATGTGCCTCAATTGTGAACACGTCTGAAAATGCAATTAATTCATTTCTTCTTTAATGAGCTCCTTCCAGATTTCCCCTGTGGTGGAATGTTTTGAGAATGTTTGTGTGCTCATCTGTTTTCATTGTCCTAAGCAATCCTTTTCCAGTCCTTTTTAAAAACAGGATTTCAGCATGGCCCATCCCCATGGTGTTATTTTGATTTGCCCTATTGTGCCATTGCCTGGATTCCCCCCACTGGTGAGTTCCTCCAAGGGCCACCATTTTGGGAAGGGGTCCAGGCCAGGCTATTTTCATTCCTGTCCTGGCTCTGTTTCTGACTTTTCATGCTTTGCCTCCATGCCTCAGCTGCTATCTCATGCTGTAACTTCCCTCAGCACCTGGGACCTTCTCACTTTGGAATACCCTGCCAACCCTCTTATCCCATTGTCAGGTTGCTCCAAAGGCCTCTATTTTGGAAAGAGGCCCAGGCTGGCCAACCCCATTTCCTTCCTCGATCTATTTCTAACTCTGCAAACTAAACCTTTCCCTCCACTACATGTATATGCTCCTCCTCCCTTTTCTTATCTTCCTCTACTTTTCATCCCTCTTTTATATATTGTCTTCCCCAATTAGATCGCAAACTCCTTGAAGGCAGAGATTATTTATTTTGATTTGTATTTGTATCCTCAGCAATTAGCACAATGCCTAAGTATTTAATAAATGCTCATTACTTTTCCTTTTTCTGCTGGGTCTGTTTTCACTCTTTGTCAGTTTATAAAGGTCTTCCCAAGTTTCTCTCTCATTGATATTTCCTGCTATAAACAGTAACTAGCCCTGAGGTCCTAGTCCTGAGAGCATGCACAATAGTCTCTACATGCTGCCAACTCAAGGGAGTTTTGATGAGAATGCTTTGTAACTACATGGTGACATACAATGGAAGGGTCCTGCTCCCCCAGTTCAGAATGTGCATAAGGATTCTCTGGCTGTTTCCTGTCCACTTACCGAGTGCTGAAAAAAAGTCTTTTGATTAGCTGCTGACCTGGAACTGAGTGTGCGTACAAAAACTATTGATCAAATTAATCTCTCTCTTTAAAAATGCACAAAGTCCAGAGGGAGATGGAGTGTCTTCAGCACCTTCTCAGCAATTTATGGTCTTAGGGAGTTGCTTAAAGCATTCAGAAGTAAAATGACTTGCCCATGGATACATAGACAGTATAGGAGTTGAGCATGTCTGGGGCTTCAATGCAGCTGTGAAGGAGGCTGTGGAAGAAGGGACCATAAAGGAGAGAAGTGAACCATGCATGTCTGGGGCTATTCTGAAATGATATTCTGGGAGAGGCAGCCATCAATCAAGAGAGAGGGATGCCAGGGCAAAGCTACTCCAGAGCATCATCTCTGGTGTGGGCAAGGAGAGAGTATATGAGGAGGCTGAGGAGCTACCTATTTCTCATTTTTCTACTAATAGAATCATTAAGTTCAGTTCAGTGGACCAAGAGGCAGTGATTACAAAGTCTCCCCCCCCCCGCCCCCATATACATTGTGTTCTTAAATCTGTGAATTTAGGACATTTTCATTATTGTCTAACATTCAATGACACCTTTGTCATACTTGATACTCAGGCTTTTTCTTTTCATCTCTCAAATTGGGAAACCATTTCAATTATACTTCACCAAGTTTGACAAACCGTTAGTTCATCTTGCATTGAGAAATTTTCTCTAGGGTCAATAATTCCTTTGTGATATTGTAGACAATGTCAGAATTTGGGGTAACTAGAATATATTCACTTTCATTGCTCTCATATCTTGAAGCTAAAGGCCTTTTTCTAGTATGTCTATGCAGTAAACTCCATAATCTTCAGGATCAAATATAAAACGTTCTTTTTGGTTTTTAAAGTCTTTCATAACCTGGTCCTTTCCTACTTTTCCAGTCTTCTTATACCTTATTTCTCTGCAGCAACTCTTCAATCCAGTGCCATTGGACTCCTTTGCTTTTTTTGCATGCAGTACTCCATCTCCAGACTCCCTACATTTTCACTGACCATCCCTTATGCCTGGAATCCTATCCCTATTCCCATACACAGTATTTTTTCCTCTCTGTCTCCACCTTCTGGCATTTTTGGTTTCCTTCAAAGCCTCAGCTAAAATCCCACCTTCTGCAAAAAAGCCTTTCCCAGTCCCCTTAATGTTAGTGCTTCTCTTCTGTGGTTATCTCCAGTTCATCCTGTATGCATCTTGTTTACACACAGCTGTTTATTGTCTTCCACATTAGAATCTGAGTTCCTTGAGGACAGAAACTTTTCACCTTTTTGTTTGTTTGTTTGTTTCCCCAGCCTCAACACAGTGCTTAGCATTTGATAGGTGCTTAAGAAATGCTTATTGACCTGATATTGAACTCTTACTTGTGATCAGTTGATAGAGTGATAGGCCCACTGGATAGAGTGCCAAGCCTAGAGTCAGGAAGACTCATCTTCCTAAATTCAAATCTGACCTCAGACCTTTCCTAGCCATGTGACTCTGAGCAAGTCACTTAACTATTTACCTCAGTTTCCTAATCTGTAAAATGAGCTGGAGAAGGAAATGGCAAACTACTCCAGTATCTTTGTCAAGAAAACCCCAATGGGGTCACAAAGAGTCAGACATGAATGAACAATGACAACAAATGCTTAGGTGTTCAACCTTGAACAAGTCATTCAATCTCTCAAATCTCATTTTCTCCATATGTAAGAAGGGGGACTTAGACCTGATGGCCTCCAAGGTTCCTTCCAGCTTTGAATCTATGATCATGTGACCAGACTTCCCATATCAGGAAGTAAATGATTTTAGCTTTAGTATTTCCCCTTAACCTGATGCACACAGTCTATACATTTTAACTGTCCTAATGATCCATATGTTAAGCAAACAAATAAGTTGAAATGAACAAAATACATGGAAGAAGATGTCCCTTGCTTTGGCATGACATAATGGAGAAAGCAAGAAGTTTAGTGCATAGATCTAGCCACAGAAGTTGTGTGATTTTTAATTGTAACTTTACCGCTCAACCCCAATTTCCTTATCCGTAAATTGGGTGTAAAAGTACTGACCTAGAGTAGTTGTGAAGAATACCCTTTTTGAATTATAAAGCACTTCATGAATGTGATCAATAATTATTACTTCAAGAAAACTTCTTACCTGTAGAATATTATATATATATATATATGTATATATATATATGTATATATATATATATATATATATATATGTCAGGAAAGAAAAAGAAATGTTCAACTTCTGTATTTCCTAGAAAACTCTCATACCCCTCTCATTTCTGTTGGAAAACACCCAGGGTTATTTAGTTTGTTGGGAATATTTAATTATTCAATCTAAGATTTGTCACTTCTGAAGTATTGGGAGTAGTTGTGACTTGGTAGCTAATCCTTGAGTTTCATAAGAAATTTCCAAAGACAGAGTGTTTATTCACAGAAGAAGTAACACATTAAATTTAGGATGAAGATCCACGGGGGCTTATAACTTTGAATTATAACCCAGAGGCAAGGCCTGAGCTGTGACTCAGACTGAAATAGCTGGTTCAAAAGGCCCTCAGGGAACATGGCAGCCAGATGGGGATGAACTACTGGAGGAAAGGGGCTGAGATGGCACTGCAGACTATTACCTTGAGGCAATTATGTTGTTCTGTGCCTCTGGGAGGTTCTCCGTCAGTTGTAGGATATCAACCGAAAAGAGGTCAGTTGCCATAAATTTAACCAGAAGATACTTGTCTAAGAACTTCAACTTTAGCTTTGATTCTACAGTTCAGAGTTTGTTGGTAGGTTAGACATGGTACCAGGGGCTCCCAAATAGTCACTTAGAGCTGTAATTAAAATAAAATATGTTCTGTTATATGTGGACAGTTTCAGAACTTTAGTTTGACTTTCAGTCTAGCTGGCAAGGAATCATTTAACCAAAAAGCATCCTGTGTGCAGGTGAAATGTGGCAGCTATTTTGTGGCATATGGTTATTCTGAGCAAAGATTCATTTATTTATTAATTTGACTCTGCTGAAAAAATGTCCATCAGTGAGCAGCCTCAAGACACAAATAAAATAGCTAAAAATAGTTAATTAAAATACTTAAAAATGTCCAAGAGCAATATTAAAAACAGCAGGAGAGAACCACAAATAGCTGATTTTTTTAAAAAAAAACATCCTTACTGCAACTCATCTTCACAGCAGGATATGCCAATTTAAAATGATAAGTCTACCCTACATACCCATACATACTGAAGTTCAGTAAAGTGGAGCTCAGCTGAGAGAGAATAGGCAGTGTGTTCCATATAAAATGTTTTGATTCTACTTCCCCAAAATATTTACAGATGAACATTTAGTATAAGCCTACTATTACCCATTCATTGTCATGTCCAACTCTTCATGACTCACGGACCATAGGGCACCAGGCCCTTCTATCCTCCACTATCTCCTATAGTCTGTCCAAACTAATGTGTGTTGTTTCCATGACACTATCTATCCATCTCAGCCTCTGCCATGCCTTTCTCCTACTGCCTTCAATCTTTTCCAAAATCAGGGTCTTTTCCAATGAGTCCTGTCTTCTCATCATGTGGCCAATGTATTTAAGCTTCAGCTCCAGTATTTGTCCTTCCAATGAGTAGCCTGAATTAATTTCATTAAGTATTGACTGATTTGATCTCCTTGCTGTCCAAGGGACCCTCAAAAATCTCCAGCACCACAACTCAAAAGTGTCTGTTCTGTGGCCCTCAGCTCTCCTTATAGTCCAACTCTCACAGCCATAAATTACTACTGGAAAAACCATAGCTTTGATTATATGGACCTTTGTTGGCAAGATGATGTCTCTGCTTTTCAGCATACTGTCCAGATTTGCCTTTCAAGAAGCAAGCATCTTTTCATTTCATGGCTTCAGTTGCCATCTACAGTGATATTTGAGCCCAAGAATATAAAATTTGACATTGTTTCCACTTCTTCTCCCTCTGTTAGCCAGGATGCAATGGGACCAGTTGCCATGATCTTAGCTTTTTTAATGTTGTTTCAAGCCAGCATTTACGCTTTCCTCTTTCACCCTGATGAAGAGGCTTCTTAATTCTTCTTCACTTTCTGTCGTCAGAGATCTGCATATGCTGAGATTGTTGACACTTCTCCCAGCAACCCTAACTCTGACTTTTGATTCCTCCAGCCTGGCACTTCGACGGATGTGCTTTGTGTATAAGTTCAATAATGTGACAATATAGCCTTGTCATACTCCTCCAGTCTTAAACCAATCAGTTGTTCCATGTTCAGCTCCAACTGTTGCTTCTTGACCCACATACAGATTCCTCAGGAGGAAAGTAAGATGATCTGGCACTTCCACCAGGCAAAATTAGAAGTAGATGAAGTTGGACTTTGATAGCATAAGGCCTTGCTTTTTGTAGTCTTTTCCTTTTTTCCTAACTTTCTTTGCCTCCGGCTAACTAGTGTGCTCAACAAGCAGCAGGTTTCTGCTTTCAAAGTAAAAGTCACTCTGATGAACTACTCCGTATTGAGGTGCTAAGGACTCTAGGTGTTAAAGTCCCCCTTTATTTGCATTTTAAAAGAAGATCCCCAAAGAGGGAGCAATACTTAGCCCAAAGAAATAAATCATGCATCCCAGAATTTTAGGCATAGGGAGAATAACTTGGGCAGGCAATGAGCCTGCTTTTTTCAAATCATACTGTGTTGGTTACTTCCTACTTTTCGCTTAAGGTGGCCCTGTCTCTTTGGGTACTTATTATCATTTTCTGTATTCAGGTGATATCACCTGAATTTTCCTTGTAGCTCCAACACACTGGTCTCAAAGAAAGCAAGTTCCTCCCGTTAGAAAAGAAAAGCAGTTGATAGATGAATTGCCTCCTAAAACTTTAAGTATGGTTCATTTTTCCACCATCCATGTCACAGATGGAAACATTAATCCTTCTATAACAAGGATTCTTAATTTACTATCTATGAACTTTTTAAAAAAATTAATAACTATTTCAATTATACAGTTCAGTATGTGTATTTTATTCATTCAAAAGCATTATTCTGAGAAGGGCTTCACCAGGCTGCCATGACAGGGGTCCATGACACACACAAAAAGGTTAAGAACCCCTGCACTAAGGGGCTCCACATATTTCTCCCTTGCACATAGTAACTGTTTAATAAATGCTTATTGATTAATTGATCAATCTACGCAGGAGCTGCTGGTATTTCCATGTTAACACCACAGAAAGAATACATAATATATTATTATATAATACAATATAGATTGTGATCTATATTATATAAAAATACTCATTTTAAGGCTTACAAAGCCTCTTATTCCCAAAAAGCCCTGGGTGATTGGTCTTATAAGTATTATCATCTTTTTACAAATAAAGAAATTGCGGGTGAGAAGCTAGTGAAGTGATTTGCCTACAGACATACAGCTAGGTATTGTTGGAGATAGGATGAAAACCAAGTACCAACTAGGTACAAGATGACATTCTAGCTACAATGAAGCTTGTACCTGAGTCCTTCCCTTCTTGAATTTTATGCTTTAGTAGAGAAGAAAAAGCATGTACAGAGATACTTATAAAGGAAGGCAAACTATAAATGCCAGAAGAGAGGTACAACCCAAGCATCACCAGCAAAGGGTGACTGGGATGATGAGAAAATTAGGGGATTATGTGGGAGGCCATAAGAGGACTGGTTTGTTGAACTATGGATTTTTAGCTTGAGGTGGAGGATAGGGGATTTAATAGCTGCCTTCAAATATTTGCCAGATTGTTGTTATGGGGAAGAAGGATTAGACTTCCTCTGTAAAACTCCATCTCTCAACTCCTTGCTTTTTCGCTGACTGTTTTTTATACCTTGAAGATTCTCTGCCCTTACCTGTCTCCTGGCTTCCTTAAAACTTCAGCTCAAATCCCACCTTCTTCAAGAGGTCTTTCCAAGTCTACTGCTAGTGCCTTTCCTCTGAGATTGCTTTCTGTTTATACTATATATACCTTGTATGTACCTAGTTAGACTGCCAGATCGTGTGACCAATAAGATAGAGGACTAGGTATTTTCTCTGATTCTCATGACCTCTTAAACCTTTCCAAAATAGGAATTATGCACAAGTGATAAAAAATTCAGCTGCCTTTATTATCTAGAACAGAAGAACCAGATGAGAACCCAAAATTTTGATAAACTAACACAAAATTTCCTAATCCATAATTGCTCACTTTGAGCACTCTGCTGTCCTCCCAACTTGCCCACCATGCTGTGATAGTAGGGCTACAGAAATGGACCCACATACTTGTGGCAGAACTCTACAAACCCCATTCCCTCCTCCCAATGCTTTGGAGATCAAAATGGCAGCAATTTTTTCAGGTAGCACAGCAAGGACCAGTAGTGCTCCGTGTGGCAACATAGCTCATCAGAGAACTGAGGAACAGAGGAAACTTGGCCAGGATATGTATGTGACTGAGTGGCACTCCACTAAATCTGGGGTAAAGAGCTTGACATCCTGCCGGGACCAATCCTTTTATCCCAGAATTTACCATGAATTGCCCAGCTTGGGGGGTGGCTGAGGCAGCTTTGAGATACAGCCCTCAAGGAAACTGCCATCAAAGGGGAGAGAGTTAGAACATGAGTAAAAGTGGAAAATATGGGGGAAAAAACTGAAATTACCTAAGCTCTCTGGAGGAAGAAAAATTGATTAAAGACCTTGAGCATAATCAGATAAACCAACAGGGTAGATATTAATAACAGAAAGGAAGATGGCTTCTAGATCAGGAGAAAAGAGTTCAGATATTGTTGAGGGTCACTCTTAAGAGTCTGATATGGCTTTAAGATCCAGGACAGAGTTTGACCTTTGCCCAGGCTTTAACCCAAAGGGCTCAATAATTAACAAGCAGGGCTCTCCAAATCTCTCTCTGCTAAGAGGCTCCTGAGACATTCCTTCTCACTCTTTAAACCTTAGATTTACATATTCACTCCTCTATACAGGCGCCAGGAAAAAGCCTTGGAATTTACAACCCTATCTAGGAACTCTGATAAGAAGGAAATGTATGGTATCACATCCTTAGCAGATGTTTCAGGGAGTGTCTCACTGGGAGGACTCTTTGAAGTTAGGATGGATTTTCTCTATATATCCTGAACCCTCAGATGAATAAACTGAGTCAGTTCTTACTACTCTGCCTGGCCCACGTCTTCACATTTTATTTCTTGCCTTCCTGTTTAGTGTACTATCTGGTTGAGGGCAACAAGATACATACAAATTAATAGCTCAAGACAAAGGAAAAGAATCAACATGGGATGATGAAGCCAAGGACCGTGTGAATTCTGATGACAGCATGGAACCAAAGCATGATATTCCTGAAGAGTTTAATGGAGAAATAAGAATTGTTATAGTAGAATTTACTTCCTGCAGGGAAAAAATATTTGCAAAATATAAAAACCTTAATCTACAGCCAGAAGTCTCACCAAAGAAACAAGAGAGAAAACAATTCCTGGGGAATGCAAATATCAAGTTCCAAAAGTAGAAATGAAAGACAATCTGGAAGCAGAGAAGAAAAAAAAAGTGATAATTAAAAGAAAGCACTATCTCTGTGTAAGCAAAACATATGCTCTTGAACCCAGGATGTATAGAAAAAATTTAAGGATTCTGAATCTCTTGAAAAACACAAGACAAAAATCCTGTATGCTATTACACAGGAAATAATACAAGAAGACAGCCTAAAACTTCAGAACTTGGAAACAAAATGTCAATTAAAAGAATTCTTAGATCAGCTCCAAAAAAAAAGGCTACAAATCAATAATTGTTAAATTGAATAATTCTACTGATAAACAGGAAATTCTGCAAACAACCAGGAAAAAGACTTCAAATATAAAAGAAATTTGAGTAACAGAAGACTGTTCTGCACCCTCCAGAAAAATGGAGGAGGAAATGAATAATGTGATTCAAAGAACAAAAGATATAATCCAAGATATGATCCAAGGCAACCTACCCTGGAAATCTGAGCCTAACTATTAATAGAAAAAAGATGGATGTTCACTTAAAAAAAAATATTTGAAATGTTCCTAGAAAGAAAAATAAACCCAAAGAAATCACTTGCTTTTCAAACATCCCAGATACCAGAAATCCAAGCAAAGTATGTATCTAGTTATTTATGTATTGTCTTTCCTAGAATAATGTGAACTCCTTGGGTGCAGGGATCGTGATTTTACCTTTTTGTCTGTCCTCAACACTTACCCGGGTGCCTGGAACATGGCAAGGGCTTAGGTGCTTAGGTGCTTCTTGCCTGCTTGTTTATTACTTGCTTATGTAGCCTTCAGAGGCAGAAGTAGGAGAAGCTGGAGAAAGACAGATCTAATCTTGAGGCAAGGAAAGATATTCTAAATTTCCCAAAGTAAAATTAATGAGCCATTTCAGGAGGTAGTGGGCTCCCTATTGCTGGAGGCTGGATGGTCATTTGTTAGGGATGTTGTAGAAGGGATTAATATCCCATTATAGGTTGAACCAGATGACTTCTAAGGTTCCTTTCAGCTCAGAGATTCTGTAATTCAATGAAAGTGCCATGTCCCGGATTCAAGTTCCGGTCTACTGACTCCAAGTCTAGTTTTCTTCAACTACACCATATTGTTGGAATCCATGTCATTAACCAACATGTAAACTTGGTATTTGTGTGAATTGTGAGTTATTTGGCAGGCACCAAGGGGCAATAAAACAAGAGAACAGAAAGCCACAAATACCAGCTCTGGTCTTTTCCTATTGTTTTTATAGAGGGGACATTTTCCAGGGTGGTTAGGAAAATGACCTGAGGCTTCTTCTGGTTTGCTAAGTCTGTGCTATTCAGGCAGTTCTAGTCATAGCTAAGGTGGACGGCAGGAAAACCTGTGAAGCAATTGGAGCTCATCTCCTTATTATGGTACCGTGGATGGACCAGACTTGTGATTGCTATTGTCCCATTTTTCCCCTCATCATTGAAATGATCAGGACTATAACCACAAAGGCAATTCCTCTATGCCACATTTAAAGCCTGTGGAATCCTCTTGTAGTCCTTGTGAAGTGTAGAAACAGCAGAGCTTACCACTTAGTTAGCAAGAACAATTAGTTAATAAGAAACTAGCACATAGCAGGATAGGGTCTTCTTGACCATTTATATTTTATCTCTCTCCCACCCCTCCCAACCAGCTGAGGGTCTGTTTTAGTTGACTAGTCAAGTTTTACTACAGGTAAATTCCTTGTTACAGTGCTGCACTCAAGTCATTCTGTAGCTCATACTTCAAGACTTTCTTTGCTTTCAGAAGTATCCAAAAACTAACTTTCCTCATGAACCAATTTATGACTCTTCCATCCCTTTCCCAATAAGTTTCAATTCAATTAAACTTTAAGGAATAAATGAGAAGCAGCTTGGTGCAGTGAATAGAGAGCTGACTACTAAGGAGGAAGATCTGGCTTCAAGTCTTACCTCTAACACATATTAGCTATGTCACCTTGGTTAAGTCACTTAACCTCTTTGGGATAATTTTTCTTTTTGGCTAGGCAATGGGATTAAGTGACTTGCCCAGGGTCACATAGCTAGGAAGTGTTATGTGTCTGAGGCCTGATTTGAACTCAGGTCCTTCTGAATCCAGGGCTGGTGCTCTATCCACTGCACCACCTAGTTGCCCCTGCTTAACCTCTTAGTGTTCAGGCAACTCTTTCACAATTTATCAAGGAAATGTTGACTTATATTGGTGGAGGGAGTTTTTTCCTCAAAGAGTTCAGTCAACCAGTTAAAAGGTAGGCCTGGTCCCTAACCCTTGGGCAAGGTATGCATAGATAAAATATTACTCAGTCTCTAGCCTCAATAAGCTTACTTTCTAATAAATATAAAAAATAAATAAATATAATAAATAATAGATAAATATAACAAATAAGAATATAAAATAAATATAATAAATATAAATATATATGTATAAGATTTACAACCTATATACAAATAACAACGAGCCATTACAATGGAGGCAAAGGAGAAATCAAGATAATGCTCTGGAAAAATCTGAGGTGAGAATGCTTTCAGTTCTTATCAGCATTAAAAATAAATATGGCCTTCTTGAAACAATGCCCACCCTTTTGTACTCTAATATAAGATGATTACCAGGGTCCCTTTGAACTTTAACATTCTACAGCTCCAGGACTATGATTGGAATTTGAGGCCAAATGGGATGGGGCAAATATATGTGATTTTGAAACCAACAAACAGCAGGCACCTAGGCAGTGCCTACTGTGACACTAATAATGCTTCCTGTTTCTCAAGACTCTAAAGAGAATTACAGATTGAATTTGAGTGCAAGGTGATTGAGTATTGAAAAGCCCATGGTGGGCTACTCAATCCTCCCCTTCCCCACATGATCTCCCTCTCCAATTTTGTCTTTAGGAGCCCTAACCAGTCTGGGTTGACTAGAAGACATTAGACAAGATAGAAATGCAACTGGTTCATTGACCTTGTGGACCTATTTTTGCACCACAGTTTAAGGATAATATAAAGGGGTTAAGAGGATAATATAACATAGAGGATATAATATAGAGGATAATAAAAATATAAATAATAAAATGCAAGATAATATGAAGACTACAAGAGGATATTTATATATCTCTGTCATGATGGATTGGGGGGGGGCGTGCAGGGCTGAGGAAGGGGCGTTGTTAGGAAGAAATGAGTTAGTAAAAGCCCAGGAGAATGAAAATGCACAAGGAGATACAGAATCACAAGTCTGAACAGTGGGAAACACTAGTAACTCACTTTCATCCAGTACCTACTATACATAAAGTCTTTGTGGGCACAGAGATCAATAAGACATGGTCCTATCTTCTTTCTTCCAAACTTTGGTATTTTTGTCAAAAACATCAGTCTCCCAGATTTGTAACCTTAGTATTTATCGTGAATTCTCTCTTGTACAACATATCTAATCAGCTGCCAAATCTTACAGTTTCTACTTTAACAATAACTCTTGCATTCAACCCCTTTTCTCACTCATACATAACTGCCACCTTAAGTTCAGGCTTCTCTCATTTCTTTCTAGATTATTGCAACATCTCTAGTCTATCCTACACACGAAAAAACCCCAGTTTTCCCCAAGTACAGATCTGACCATACGACTCCCCCACTGAGTGAACTCCAGTGGCTCTCTTTTGCCTAGAGAAAGAAATATACCTCATCCCTAAACCCCACTATTGTCTAGAGGAATAAATAGAAAAATCCTCTATTTAGCTTTTAAAACTCTACCCTTGCCCCTAACTCAGCTTTCTAGCTTCATTGGACATCACTCCCCTGCCCACAATATCCTTTCTAATCAAACTGGCTTTTTCTTTGGCTATCCCTTATGCCTGGAATTCACTCTCTCTTTACCTCTGCCTTATTGAGTACTTCTCTGCCTTTAAGATACAGCTTAAGTGCCATTTTTTTCTATGAAGTCTTTCTTAATTCTTTCTACAGCTAGTGCCATCCCTCCCATACTACCTGATACTTAAGTACTATGTATATATTTTATTTATTCTTTTTCATTTGTGCTGTATTGATTTATATATGTACTTATTCCTCTCCTCCCCCCTTGCCCCATTAGAATGTATGCTAATGGTGAAAAAGGATTGCTAAAGGATCATTCTTTAATCTCAAGTGCTTAGCACAGTACCTAGCACATAGTAAACACTTAATAAATGCTAGTTGGTTAATTAAGAGTCAGATTTCCTATTCTTGGAATAAGAACACTTTTATTTGAATTGTCAAACCCCAATAAATTACAGGGTCCGTTCCAAGAAAGAGACAAACAAAATTAGGGTGTGTATGTCCATGGTTTAATTTCTCTCAAGCTGATGACAGGCATTACATGGAAGTTCAGTCCAAACTGGGCCCCCCTCCAAGGGGCACAGTTCAGAACTGACTCGATTTGTGATTTGGGGGTACAGAGATATATACCTCTTCAACAGGGGCTCACCATCATTCCAGACCACTCCCAGCTTTGGTCTACCTGGGCAGAAGAATCTGTCTCCACCCAAGTCTGAGTAAGGTAAAATCAGTTCAGGCTTGGGTCAGGTTTGCCAAGATAAGAAGATAAAATGCAATCTCGTTATCAGTAATAACCTTCTGAAGAACTTTGGAGCAGAAAGCTAGGGGGTGGAGCTCTGAGTCTCCAAGATAGAAAAAATAATCATTTTTCACAGAATGCAGCTGTGCTATTAAGATAGTTTTAGAGCTGAGAGGGGCCTTAGACATCACCTAATTCAAACTTCATTTTGTAGCTGAGAAAGACTTTTCCAAAACCACATAGGTAGGGGGTGTCAGGCAGGATTCCAACCTAGGTCCCCAGACTCCAGATCTAGCTGTCCTTCCTCTGTATGACATGGTTACCTCTAGGCTTCTATTTCCTCAGCTGTAAAATGATAGGGTGATCTTATAGGTTCTTTCTAGCCCTAACATTTTATGAACTACAGTTGCATGATCTATGACTTATCCCAAATGGGTATTTTGAAGTAGCATCAGGAAGCCAATTCAGTGAGGAGGCACCAAGCAGACCCTGCAAGAATACTGCATGGAAAGGTTCGCTGGTCACCCACAGATCTTTGCAGCAACTTCACACATGGTGATAGCTTCATCTTCAGATATGAAAGCCAACAACATATAGCTTGATGGAGACACTGTTATTATGTTAATAGAATGTTAGACCCAGGAGAGACCTTATGGATTATCTAGTATCTAGGTATCCCTCATTCTACATATGAAAAAAAACTGAAGAAGTGATGAGCTTGCCTATTCTCATGCAGCTAGTTAGTAGCAGAAATGGGATAAGAACCCAGGTCTAACTCCTGACTCCTATGAAGGAATAAAAATAAATAAATAAATGAAATAAAAAGAACATTTATTAAATGCTTACTATATGGAAAGCAATGTGGATACAAACAAAAGGGCAAGTCAATCTGTGCTCTCAAGGAGATCATATGTTAATAGAGGGACACGAGACATTCCAGTTTTAAGTCAGATGGAAAAGCCCACTGGTCCTTAGGATGGCGTGGCACCGCCAACAGTAATGCATCTCTTAGATTGGTGATTCATGCCAAACCAGCCTCATGGTGAGAGCTTTACAGATTCCATTTGGTCTTGCCCAAGGCATTTTTGGAATTGGCAGCTATCCTGGCTGCTGTGTTCTTAGCTTTGTGTCTCCCTTACCCCCAGAAGTCTAGGTACAATATATCTATTTTTATCTTGCACTGAATTAAATTAACCTCATTATAAAGCACACTCCATTCCACACAAAGCTAGATGGATCCTTGGCAGTTGCCAATGTGACTCACTTTTCCCTACCAAGTATTTTTCATATTCATTCCTCAGTAGAGAAAGAAAACTGTGCAGCAGTGGGAATTCTGAAGCCAACTTTATTTAATGAGCAAATACTTCAGCATCCATTTACTGTGTGAGATAGGTCATCAAGATGGGGCACTCAGCAGGCGCTAATATTTTAAACATAATGTGGAAGACTTTGTAAAGTCAGCAAGCCAGCCAGCCCACCCTAGAGCCTCTCCTCTTTTTCTGGCAGTCTTCTTTTTAGAGTAGGTTTCATTTCCTCTTCAATTATGAGAACAATTAGCTCAGGTAATAGTGGTTGTTGGTTTTTTCTCCCATTGCAAGCTGCACTAATGGGCACTGGTATGCAAATGCTTTCCTCTGCCTTGGATTAAAGGCTGCCATTCAGGTGTACATGGCTATTGACGCAAGTTTTAAAATTTCATATTCATTTCTTTGAATGAGAAGGTAATTGTTCCTGCAGGGATCATTTTGGGAGAACAAATAATTACATCAGCTTGTCCTTGTCTCTTTTCCTTTCAGAAAGCTACACCTTGCCAGACTAATTTTCTCATCTCTGTTGTTTGCCTTTGTAACCCACAAAAGCGGCTGCATTATCAACGCTCTGCCCCTTGCTTGTCTTATTCTGATCAGAAGCACCTAAACGAAAACAAGGGTGTTGGGGAAAAATTTATGATGTTACCTTATTGTCATCTCTTAATTGATGCCCATAATCTGATTTCCTGTGAGTCAATGTTGATTTTTATTGTTTTTTAAAAGAGTAGTACATTACTAACTCAGCCTTTCATTTCGCCTTTGAGGAGCCATATACTGTAATTTCTGGCTTGACTTGAATTGGCTCTGAGCCTAGAAACCCCTCCAGTATTAATCTGCATACAGTGGAGTTGACAAATGAGAAAAGAATGACTTGCTAATCAGTGGAGTTTAGATGCCATTCTCTATCATTGTCTTCCTTTGACTATACAACCTTTCTGTCACCCAAGTACTTAGGCTCGGCTAGATTATGTTAGCATGCACACACAATTTCCCTCCAAGCCTTTTGGGAAGGAGGGGAGGAGAAGGAGAAAAACTACTATATTTTAAAAAGAAGTAAAAAATGCTTAAACATGCTGTCCTTATTCTAAACCAAACATGCACAACTGTCAGAGGTAGGGCAAACAGGTGACATTTGAGCTGAAGGAACAGCAAGGATCTGGCATGGTTGTTCGAATCTGAGGATGAGGACATCTAAATCTCAAATGGAGCTCAGGATGCCCGTATTTGCATTAAGACTGCCATTATCATGTATGCCCTCTGAGTAATGGACTGTGTCTGCTTCTACTGAGTATGGTACCAAACACAGTCTCAGCACTTGCTCTAAATGGTGTTTCCTGTTTGGATTAGTGCTCATTTCACATTTGAAACATGAGTCTGAATGTCCAACAGCCTTGGCATTATTGATGGTTGTGATGGTGTAATGCTGTGACTTGTGGCCCCATTTGCCCATGTTGCAATCATAATACGGGACAGGATAGTATTTGTCTTCCTGAAATATTGGCTGCCTTGTCATCTACAAGGAATCAATCAACCCAAATCTCTCTCTCTCTCATAATCACAGAGCCATTATTACACATTCCATTTTGTTTAAAACTTTTTTTCCCCTTTGTTCCCATCCTCACCACCCTCCTATGCAGTAACAATGTATCTTGATTTCCAATAAAGATGTCTGCTACTTCACCAAATGGAATGGTAACATTTTTTGAAAAACCTTTAGCTTGTGTTAAGGAGGCCACAGATTTGAACAAACGAAGGGATCCCTCTCTTTTGGAGTGGAAGAAATGGGTTGCTGTGGAGTTGATTCTTTGTGGAATTTAGAATCTAGACGGAGCTACCCAGACAGTCCCTCAGATTGATTGGTGGGAAGTGGGGACCTGTTTGTCGTGTTGCCCAGTTGCTAAGTGGGCAAAACTCAAGCTAAAAACAATTTGAAAGCATTCCTATTCCATTGGAGTCTACTAGGCATCTAGGGTGATATTGAATACATCATTTCTCCTTTGCAGGTGAACAGATGAGCTCTTCATTCCTCTCCCCACTTTTCTCTGAGCATACAACTCAAGATTGATGTGGAAGTGGCACTATCTAAATCCCATCTGGAATATCTGTCACTGTTTAGCTACAACAGACATTCCGATGCCAGAGTCACAGCTAGACTTCCCTGGATAATTCACCCCTGTCATCTCTGAATTGTCAGTGTTACAAGGTTGTACAACATCCCATTCTTGAAAGGTGGTGAGGGGGATATGCCTCAAATCCCCTCACATTGTGCTTTGTTTATCCTTTTCAGTTCTATCTTATTAAAATGGCAATTCTTTGGATAAGATGTTTTAGATAGAGTCTTGCCTTCAAGAGAAATTCTAAAGGGCTGGTGTTGAGAAAATGGAGGTGGGGATTCTGTTCTGAAGACAGCATACTCTTCTGTCATCTTTACTTGTGCAAGATCCTATGCAATATGCAACTAAATAGCATTTATTTGAAGAAAACAGGTACCCTGATTTTTGATCTTACATGAATTTGAATTCATGAAGGGCAATATAACACAGTGGGGGAAAAAGCCATCTCTGGAGTCAACGTACTTAGATTCAGATCTTGACTCTGACTCATGACCCTAAGCAAGCCTCTTAACCTCTCTAGGTCTCAGGTTCCTCATAAAGAAAATGAAGGGATTGGACTAAATCAAAAGATCTTAGATTTAGGGCTAGAAGGAGTTTGGAGTTAATTGAATCTAAACCCCCATTTAACATGAAGAAATTAAGGCACACAAAAAAATAACTTGCTAAGGGTCACATGGCTAGTGTGACAATCTGAGGTAGGATGGTCCACTCATTTCTTTATGGAGTATTCTTAAAAGGGACCCAAAGGAACCTTCTCTATCATGCCCCAGCTCTTCATTCTGAAGCCTCCCTCCAGCCCTGGAATTCACGTATTGGAAATATCTTCTAACCTTGCTCCTTCTCTGACTGGATGGTTCCTTTTAGAACCTCCATTACAGGAGGATACGTAGGCAGGCAATGTCTCATTTCTCTCCAGGCTACACTCTAGACTTTCTCTACCATGCCCCCAAACTGGGTACCTTTTCCCTCTCCTGGGCACTCCCCTCCAATCCAGTTTCCTTTAATAAATTGTCTCCCCTGCCCCATATAAATAAGTTCCTTTAGAATAGGGATTTACTCTTTTTATTTTTATTCATATTCCTGGTGCTTAGAATAACACCTGGCACACAATAAGTGCTTAATAAATGTCAGTTGACTGACCCCTGTGGTTCCTTCCAGCTCTCTACATATGATCCTTTAAATGGGGATGAGTTGGGGTTGGGAAAATGTATGAGCTTGAGTCTGAGTCAACTGAAGAAAGAAATATAGTGATGTGTAAATTTTTATATATTAGGGGATCAGTTTCACATTTACACTGAAAAGATTGGAGTAGAATAATAAGAATAATTAGTAAGCAGAATAAGATTTGCATGTTCCTGCCCCCAGTCTCTGAAATCTGAATTTGTAGGTATAGCTGATAGTTTCTGTCATGAAATAGGCATAGTCTACATGTTTATTATTTGCATTAAAAATGGATACCAAGGTTGATTGCTACCTGTACACAAATGCAGCTGAAAAGATTAGAGCTTAATGTGTAGTCTTTTCTGGACTGCATGGAAGTCAAGCAGAGCCCCATGTTTTGGACCTTATCTGACAACCATCTCATCTTCTCTTCCTATTCTCCTCTGTCACTGATATCTACTGGGAGAGCATCTTCGTCATAGAATGTTAGCATTTGAAGGGACCTCAGAAGTCATATGTGCCACCTATTCCCAAAGAGAAATCCCTTTGTAACAATCAATCAGTCCTAACTTATCAAATACCCACTATGTACTAGGTACTGTACTAACTGTTGGGAATACAAATGCTAAAGTAAGCCAGCCTCTTCCCTCAAGGTTCTTACATTCTAGTACTGAGGAGGGGTGGTCAGGTAAGGGAGTTTTGGACCAGGTCAGTCAGAGGAAATGTGAGTAGAGCCATAGGGCAATAGCTTGTCATGCCTGTGCCAGGAACGATGGTGGTATTGACTAGATCACTGTTCCCAGAGCAAGTGGCTCAAGAAAAGGAGAACAGAATCCTTATGGCAGGGTAGATTGCAAGATACTTGCTTCAATAGATCCCGCTTGTCCTATAGATGGCTAGGCGAGATGCAAAGTGTGGACTGGGGCTGGATAGATGTGGTAGGCTAGGTAAGTTTTCATTGTCACCTATCAATAAGGATTCCTCAGCCCTGGAGAGTAACCCCCAAAGTGAATGGATTAACTCCTCCCCAGGTTGGGACAGGGCCTGGTAACCTGAAGTTGAGGTCTGTATCTAGGGATTTGCTGATATAATAATAGTTGAAATTTATATATTAATTTATAATGAGCATTATGTACATTATTTTCCATTGTCCCTCCTAACCAACTTGTGAGAGGTAGAACAACTATTCTTATTCTCATTTTACAAAGGGAACCAAGACTTATAAAGTTAAATGAGATTCAAACCCAGACTTCCTTTGATGCCTGGTATAATACTTTCCCCAATATTATTCTACTACTCAATACATTTTAGTAGCCCCCTATTACCTCTAGGATAAAATATAAATTAAAAAAAATCTCTTAATAATCTGCCCCCTTTCTACTTTAAGTCTTTATAGACCATATTCTCTTCCTGTACTTTGCAATATAGTAACATTGCCTTTGGTAACCCATGGTGCACTTATTTAAAACTAATTTACCAATTACTTATCAGTTAAAGTATACCAGTTGGTATGACAGAAAAACCAATTAGACTTACACTTCTCAATGAATGCAATTGAACTTTATTAATCAATGTGTGCAGACATCACCCGCTATAGGAACAAATCACCAACCTGCTATCTAGAGGTCCTGGTAAGTGTTTCATACTGGTGTTCATGACTAGATTTCCTCTCTGCCCAGCCAAGGCCATGTGTCTCCCTCTGAAATGTTTTTCTAGCAAGTCTCTCTCAGTTAGCACTGTTCTTGAGCAAATACAGAATTTTTCAAATCTCCAAGTGCAGAGAATACAGGAGTCAGTTCTGAAGCAGACTGATGGCTAGGGCCTCTGGCAGGTTTTTGTGGCTTTGACTAACTGCATCTAAATTCTAATTGGTGATCAACTACCTAAAGTCATGATGAAAGGGAACTATCAATGGGGAAAGGGCGAAGGGAGAGAATAAGCATTTATACAGTGCTTACTCTGTCCAGGCACTGTGCCAAGTTCTTTACAAATATCACCTCATTTGATCCTCACAACAGCCCTGAGAGGTAGGTGGTGTTATTATCCTCATACTGCAGTTGAGGAAACTGAGGCAAACAGAGGTTAAAAGACTTGCTTAGGATTAAAGAGCTAGTAAATGTCTGAGGTCAGATTTTAACTCAGGCCTTCTGTGCTTCAGGCTTAGCACTCTGTCTACTGCCACACCTAGACACCCCAATCAGAGCTTCAGTTTCCTAACGTCATTAGAAAGTATTTAACCAGTTTTTTTTTTAACCAGATTTGGGACATATCAAATTTGGGGGACACATTATTAGTAGTGATTTGCCAAATTTAGGAGACACACACATATGGCCAAACTATACTAAAGGTTTTTTTTCTTATTACAGAAAAATAGCTCCTCAGGCATAAATTTGAGGCTTAAAACAAAAGTTAGTTGCTTATCTTATGTTAACACATTTACTCCCAATGTAGCCTTTTTTTTTTTTTGCTGTTCTTAACATAAGACATTCCATCTCCTGCCTGTGGTTATTTTCACCAGCCATATCCCATTCCTGAAACTCTTTCCCTCCTTATCTTCTTTTCTCGGCTTCTATAGATTTCTTCAAATCCCAGCTAAAGTTCCATTTTCCTCACGAAGTCTTTCCTTGTCTCCCTTAGTGTCTTCCCTTTGAGATTATCTCCAAATTTTTTAATGTAAATATCTTGTTTGTACGTTGTTGTGTGCATGTTTTCTCCCCTATTAGTTTTTGGCCTTTTATTTTTGGTATCACCAGCACTTTGATAATCCATGTTGCAGTTACTTAAAAATGCCTGTTTACTGACTGCTTCTCCACAACATCCTTAACAAGTAAAAATTCAGCCTCTCCTGAAAGATATTAGCAAGGGGAAATTCAGCACCTCCTACAGCAGTGTATTCCACTTGCAGATAACATTGTTAGGAAAATTTTTCTCATCTCCAGCCCTAATTTGTTTCTCTTTCTTTGCATTGTCTGTGGAGGATTAGATTTCTGCCCTCTGGGGCCAAGCAAAACTTGTTTCGTCATCTTTCCCTTCAAATATTTGAAGACAGTTGTCATATACATGACTAAGCTTTATCTTCTTAGGATTAAACATCCTTTCTTTAACTTATTCTTCTATGGTGTGGGTTCCCAGCTCCTCACCACTGGAATCATTCTACTTTCGGACATGCTTTGGCTTGTCAATGTCCTCCTAAAATGTGCCTTTCAGAACTTTGCACAGTCTTCCAAATATTGTCTGAATAGGACAGAATACAGTAGTGCTCTAATATACCTTATTATGGTCACCCCACTGTGACATTACACTGTCACATTACACTGTCTACTCACATTCAGATTGCTGTCCATTAAAATTCCCAGGTTTTTTTGATGTTGGACCTTATGTGTTTTGGGGGCGTGGAGGACCCAAATGCAGACTGGCAGCTCTTCTATAATATTATCTGAGAGGGTTGCCTAGAGTCCTGAGAAAGTGACTTGATAATAGTCATATGTATTAGAGGCAGAATATGAACCTATGTTTCCCTAGCTGTAAGACTGGCCCTCTACTTCTATATCATGCTGCCACTGACTTTACATTTATCCATATCCAATCTTTCCATGTTACAGTTGCCTTGTTGCTCTCATCTGTTAAGAGTAGGTTCTGATTCTGGCATCCAACATGTTAATTATAACTCTCAACTCTGTGTTCACTTGCAAATTTGACTAATATGCCATCTACATCTTAATACAATTAATTTGCTACAAATATTGAACGGAGTAGGGCCAAGGACAAATTCCTGGGCCATTCTCTTGGAGACTTCCCTCCTGGTTGCTCTCAACTCATTAATAATTTCTCCTCATCAACCAATCACTTCTAAATGCACCTTAGTGTAATAATCCATCTATCTCTATTTTACCCACTGCATGAGAAGTTTTGTCCATTGCCGTACTGAAATCCATGCATAATGGATGGATTGCATTCCCCTGGGTTTTTCCATCAATTAATTGATTGGTTGATTGATAAATTGATTCACATGAATAGGTTTGTTTCTTTTTAAAATAAGAACTGTGATTTTGTTGATGTGGGGAGCTTGCAATGAAGAATTCTTTCTATCAATGCAGATCAGGGCATGCTCTGAAATTTATAGTCTTAGAGAGTTGCTCTGAGAAACCAAAAGGTGGAGTGACTAATCCAGTGTCAAGCAGCCAGTATGTATTAGAGGAATGACTTTAACTCAAGTCTTCCTGACTCAAACCAATTCTCTATCAATTATATTGCACTGCTGCTTAATAGAAATGCGAATGTAAAGATGAAAATAAATTCATCTAATAGACACTGGAACCTTGCTATATAACACTATTTATTAGTGAGTAGAAATCATTCTTCCTGGACCCTAATCCAAGGGGTTTTTTTTACTAAGGTACCCAAAGGACCTCATTATAAGGGTTTACATACAAATCAGTCTGATGGCATGAACCTGGAGTTCAGTGATGATTTACTGTAGTGAAATCCACATGTAATGATAGATGAATTCAGGATTATTAGAGATGCTCATTAGATAAGTTCCTTCAAATAGTAAAATATCAGGAATGAACAAATAAGCAATTATGATACTTTTTTGTGGCAATCTCAAAAATCTAAACTTTTGATTTTAAACTTTTCTCTCACCCATATGCCAGGAGGTATTGATTCAATCACAAGGAAGATAGACCTGGCAGAGTTCAAGTTTACTTGAGAGGCAGCATTGTATAATGAAGACACTTGACTTAGTGTGTCTGGTCAAGGGCTCCTGATCCACCACTTATTAGCTCTATGACCTGAGGCAGCCTCACATCTCTCAATGCCTTTTGGACATCTCTCACTGGATTGCTGAAGAGATCTTAAGCTCAACATGGCTGAAACTGAACTCATTGTCTTTCTCCCCAAAACTCTCCCTTCTTCCTAACTTTGCTGTCATCGTCATCCTCCTGGACCCCCACGCTCAAAACCTTTGTGTCATCCTTGACTTCTCACTCTCCCTTACTCCATCTCCTTCCCCACATCTAATCAGTTGTCAGGTTCTGTCTTTCTTGCCTCTGAACTATCTCTCCTATATATCCCCTTCTCTCCCTCTGATACTGCCATCACCCTAGTTCAGGCCCTTATCACTCTCACTTGTAGACTATCAAAGTAGCCTGCTGGTTGTTCTGCTTGCCTCCAGGCTCTCCCCACTCCACTATTTATCTTCCTTTCACTGTCAAACTGGTCTTCCTAAAGGTGACAACGTCACCCCCTATTCAATAACTCTATGGCTTCCTATTACCTCCAAGATATAAAACAAAATCTTTGGGCTTTAAAAACCTGTCATAACCTGGACCCTTCTTACCTTTCCACATCTCTTATACCTTTCCTCCATTGAAGTACTCTGCCATCCAATGACAGTGGACTCTTTATTTTTCTTTGCACAAGACATTCCATCTCCTGACTCCTGAGCATTTTTTTCTGACTGTCCCCCATGCCTTGAATTCATTCCCTCCTCATTTTCATTCCCTGGCTTTCTTCAAGTCTCAGTTAAAGTCACATCTTCTGCAAGAAGCCATTCCTCGTCCCCTTTAGTTTTAGCATCTACCTCCTGAGATCATCTCCAAGTAAGGCTTGTTCATAAATAGTTTTTTTGCCTGTTGTCTCCACTATTAGACTGTGAGCTCCTTGAGACGAGGACTCTTTTTGCCTTTCTTTCTATCTCCAATGCTTAGCACCATGCCTGGCACATAGTAAATACTTAATTAACACTAGCTGACTCCTTGACTTGAGTTAAACTTCCTAAGCTTCCATTTTCTCTTCAGCAAAATGGGGGAAATAATACTTGCACACCCTATTTCACAGGGTGTTTGTGAGGATCATGCATGTAAATGTTCTTTAAACCCAAGACACGAGAGAATATAAATTATTTTGTTTTGTAAGTCTTGAGGAGGCTGTGATTTACTCCTTTCAAAGTGTACTTGATTCTTTATGCTGTTATGCTCCCCAGAAGATCGCTAGCTAAACTCTGTAGGTATTCCCCTTTAGATAATATCATTAGAGCAAATGCGGTAACAGCATGCTTGATTCCTATAGTCACTGATATACATAAGACAGACTTAAGGGAATTGAGACACATTTCTTTTTTCCTTTCTTCCCTTCACATCCCTCATTTTAATGCTTAACCTTGAATCTGGATTTCTGATGCCAAGATAGTGGAGTGAGGAAGGAACCCTTTGAGGGCCTTCCAAATTCCCCTCCAAACAACTAGAAAACTGCCTTAGAATTGATCTAGGAGCAGAGAAGGAACTTACTAGACTGGCAGGAAAGGTCTGTCCCATTGGGTTGGGAGGGGAGTGAGGTCCAAGAGCAGCAGCCAGGCTCACAGTGGCCTTGCCCCATTGTTCACCAGCAATGAAGACTACTCTGGGGCTGGCCAATAGTAGATCCTGCCCCTGGAGCCTACCAGCAGAGATTCTCTATTTCCATAGCAACCCAGCAGCAGCAGGGCCCCACCCCTGGGGCAGACCAGCAAGCAAGATCCTTCCTCTAAGGCTAGCCACCAGAAAGGCTCTGTTACCAAAGTAACCCAGCAGCAATGCCCCACACTGGAGCAAGCCAGCAGCTAAACCCCTGTACCCCAGGAAGGCCAACAGGGAGGCCCCACCCACCCAGTACAAGCCAGAAAGGAAGCTAACCCTCCAGAGAAAGCAAGCAGCTAAGCCTCAACACCCAGTGAAAGGAGAGAGTAATAAAATTGAAAGTAAGAAAACTATTAGAACCTAATAAGCAAATCTAGAATCTGGCTTTATGGGAAAAAAAAACAATAAAATGGATAAACCATTGGTTAATTTGATTTAAAAAAGGAAAGAAGAAAACCAAATGACTAATATCAAAAATGAAAGAGGTGAACTCAGCACCAGTGAAGAGAAAATTAAGACAGTTGTTAGGAGTTATTTTGCCCAATTATATGCTAATAACTGACAATTTAAATGAAAGATGAATATCTATAAAAATATAGATTACCCAGATTAATGGAAGAAAAAATAAAACATTTAAATAATCCAATCTTAAAAAAAGAAATTGAACAAGCCATAAATGAACTTCCTAAGAAAAACATCCCCAGGACCAGATAGATTCACAAGTGAATTCTACCAAACATTTAAAGAACAATTAATCCCAATACTATATAAACTATTTGGAAAAATAGGAAAAGTAGGAGTCCTATCAACTTTTTCTTATGATACAAATATGGTGCTGATACCCAAACCAGGAAGAGCCAAAACAGAGAAAGAAAATTACAGACCAATTTCCCTAATGAATATTGATGCAAAAATTTTAAATAAAATACTGGCAAAGAAATTACAAGCAATATATCACAAGGTTCATACTCTATGACAGGTGGGATTTATACCAGGAATGCAAGGCTGGTTCAATATTAGGAGAGCTATCTGCATAATTGACCATTTCAATAACAAAACCAAGAGAAATCATATAATTATCTCAATAGATGAGGAAAAAACCTTTGGCAAAATATAGCACCCATTCCTATTAAAAACTGTGGTGAACATAGGAATAAATGTAGCTTACCTTAAAATGAAAAAGAATATTTTTTAAAACCATCAGCAAGCATCATCTGTAATGGGAATAAGCTAGGAGCTTTCCCAATACAATCAGGGGCGAAGCAAGGATGCCCATTATCATCACTATTATTTAATATTGTACTAGAAATGTTAGCTATAGCAATAAGAGAAGAAAAAGAGATTAAAGGAATTAGATTAGGCAATGAGGAAACAAAATTGTCACTTTTATTTTTTTGCTTTTTGCTAGGCAATTGGGATTAAGTAAGTGACTTGCCCAGGGTCACACAGCTAGTACATGTTGTATGTCTGAGACCAGATTTGAACTCAGGTCCTCCTGATTTCAACACCAGAGCTCTATCTACTGTGCCACCTAGCTGTCCCCAAATTGTATATTATACTTAGAAAATCCTAAAGAATCAACTAAAAATTACTTGAAATTATTTACAACTTTAGCAAAGTTGCAGGATGCAAAGTAAACCCACATAAATCATCAGCATTTCTGGATATTACCAACAAAGCCCAGCAGCAAGAGATAGAAAGAGAAATTACATTTAAAATAATTGTAGATAATATAAAATACCTGTGAGTCTACTTGCAAAGACAAACCCAGGAACTATATGAACACAACTATAAAACACTTTTCACACAAATAAAGTCAAATCTAAACAATTGGAAAAATATTAATTGCTCATGGATAAGCTAAGACAATATAATAAAAACAACAATTTTACTAATATTAATCTATTTATTCAGTGCCATGCTAATCAAATTATCAAAAATTATTTTATAGAGCTAGAAAAAATCATAATGAAATTCATGTGGAAGAACAAAAGGCCAAGGATATCAAGAGAATCAGTGGGAAAAAATGTGAAAAAGGCAGTTTAGCTGTACCAGATACAAACTATATTATAAAGTGGTAACTATCAAAACAATCTGATACTGGCTAGGAAATAGGGTGGTAGAGCAGTGGAATAGATTAGGTATATTACATTATAGCAAATGACCATAGTAATCTAGTATATAATAAACTCATAGTTCCAAGCTTTTGAAACAAAAAATCATTAATTGACAAAAACTGGAAAACAGTATGGCAGAAACTAAGTATAGACCAACATCTCACACCACATGCCAAGATCAGGTCAAAATGAGTACATGGTTTACACATAAAGGGTGATACCATAAGCAAATTAAGAGAATGTGGAATAGTTTTTATCTGTCTGATTTATGGATAAGGGAAGAATTTAGGACCAAAGAAGATATAGAGAGCATTACAAAATGTAAAGTAGATAATTTTTATTATATAAAATCAGAAAGATTTTTGCACAAAGAAAACCAATGCAACCAAAATAAGAAGGAAAGCAGAAAAACTGGGAGGGAAATTTTTAACAAATGTCTCTGATAATGGTCTCATTTCTCAGCTACGTAGAGAACTGAGTCAAATTTATAAAAATACAAGTCATTCTCCAATTGATAAGTGGTCAAAGGCAGTTTTCAGACAAAGAAATCAAAGTTATGTGATAGTCAAATGAATAAAAATGCTCTAAATCACTATTGATCAAAGAAATGTAAATTAAAACAACTCTGAGGTACCACCTCACATGTATCAGAATGGCAAATATGACACAAAAAGAAAATATTGGATAATGGAGGGGAAAACTGGGTCACCAATGCACTGTTGGTGGAGTTGTGAACTGATACAACCACTCTGGAGAGCAATTTGGAACTATACCAAAAAGGCTATAAAAATGTGCATACCCTTTGATCCAGCAATACCACTGCTAGTTCTATGTCCAAAAAACATCTAAAAAAATGGAAAAGGACCTATTTTAATATACATATTTATAGCAGCTCTTTTTGTGGTGCCTCAGAATTGGAAATTAAGGAGATGCCCATCAACTGGGGAATGACTAAACAAGCTGTGATATATGATTGTAATGGAATATTATTGTGCTATAAGAAATAACAAGCAGGATGATTGCAGAAAAACCTGGAAAGACATGAACTAATGCTGAGTGAAATGGAACAGAACCAGGAGAACATTGTACACAGTAACAGCAATATTGTATGATGATCAACTGTGAATGACTTAGCTATTCTCAGCAATACAATGATCCAAGATAATCTTAAAGATTAATGATGAAGCATACTATCCACTTCCAGGGAAAGAACGGATATCGATTGAATACAGACTGAAGCATGCTATTTTTTTCAGTTTTTCTTTCATTTTTTTTTTGTTCGCGTCTTGTACAAAATGAGTAATATGGAAATGTTTTACATAATTGCACATGTAATTGTTGCTTACTGTCTCAGGGAGGGAGGGATAGAATTTAGAACTCGAAATTTTAAATACAATATTTTTTAAAAATCTTGAATCTGCTTTACGTGTCAAACCATAAATGTTTGAGTCTGTCTAGAAAATGACAGGAGGCAAAGGGTAAACCTGTGCAGGGACTGTCCCAGAGATCTACAGAGGGCAAGGATGTCCAGACCGCACAGGGTCCATTACAAGGTGTCTTTTAAGTCTGCTGGGTTAAGTGCCAAGCCTGGAAATGAGATAATTTCATGAACTGGATTCATTAGGAGATCTAGCCAAGAAGAGGAAGCAGAGAGAAGTGATGTGTCATATCTGAGGAGCAGAAACAAATGTAATCAAATCGAGAATCTAACATCAGTTGTCTGATACTGAGAACAGATGATATAATAAAGAAAGGGAAATGAATGGGGAAGCTAGAGCCAAAAATTGCCTGGGTCAAAGTCATGGAAAAGCCAGACATGAAATGTAGGCTACAGCTGAGACTAATTGGTGAATGAATGACGGGGGTGAAACAGACTAGGTTGGTCTTCCTTTAATGAGGGTGGCTCTCAGACCTCTTAATAGTAACACAATCAGAATAACTCACATTTGTTTAGTGCTTTAAGGTTTGCAGAGCACTTTCCTCACAACAACTCTGTATTAGTGCAAGTATTGTTATCCCTATTTTTATAGATGAGAACACCGAGCTTCATACAGATCTAAAAAGATCTGAGGGGGCAGCTAGGTGGCACAGTGGATAGAGCACCGGCCCTGTAGTCGGGAGGACCTGAGTTCAAATCTAGTTTCAGTTGCTTGACACTTACTAGCGGTGTGACCCTGGGCAAGTCACTTAACCCCATTGCCTAGCCAAAAGAAAAAGATCTGAGGAGGCAGAATCAGATCTTATCTTGTTTAATGATAATCTTGGCTTGGCCAGGGTCACACAGCTAGTAAATACCAGAGTAATGATTCAAACTCAGATTTCTCTTGAATCCAAGTCTAAACTCCTTATATTGCATTTGGATTTTGAAAATAAAGACTGTAAGGTCAAGAACTACGTCTTACATTTTTCTTACGTCTTGAATGCTGATGCTGCTACACCAGGTTCTAAGTACCTGCTTCTTGATTTGACCTGATTTTGTACAGCTGAGTATTTTATTCACCCATTGGGAAGTATATCGTGTATGGGTTGTAGTCCAGGTCTGGTAGTTCAGGTTCAGAACTGGAATAAAATGAAACATCCCTAGACTATTGAAGAGTTAACAAAAGGATATTTACTTGGCGAAAGTATGGAAAACATGTTCAGTGAGGATATAGTATTTTATTGGTTGGGTATAGCTTTCCTTCCTCTGTATTTGACAATTCTGCCTATATCTTTGGAATCCAAGTGGTTCAATGAAGATGGAAGACCCCAGTTCAAATCTGGCTTCTGACACTTACTGGCTCTGTGACCTTGGGAATGTCACTCTACCTCTACCTCCATTTCCTCAAATGTAAACGAGAGTTAATAATAATACCAACCTCATGGAGGTGTCATAAGTCCCAAATGAGATAATATTTATAAACTGCTTAGCACAGTGCCTGGCACATTGTAGGTGCTTAATAAATGTTTCATTTTTTAAAGATATTAAGCTTAATAAAGTATTTGCTTCTGATGCTTCTGATCTTACTTTTGTACTTAGGCCACCAGGAACTACTTAATGTTTTAATCTTTAGTCCTCTGGGTCAATTAAGCCTTGAGGATGGCTTTAAAACCTTTTAAGGAAAAATCAGCCTACTCTGCATGAGCCTAGCTCTGAGGTAGGGTCTTAATTAGATAGTGCCCCTCCCATAGTATGGTGCCAGTTTGATATGCTGTTGGTAGTTATTTATACAGTTCAATCTAGTATAACCTGGAATACCCCTTTTCAGACCTTACTTTAGGAAGCTTATTTTGGAGAAGGGAAAGCTTGGAAGCAAGGAGACCAATTATGTTGTTTTGAGGATAATGTGTGTGTAAAGGACTATTACATATAAGCTGTTATTATTATGTAAAGTACATGTTCCCTCTAGGGTGATTGGGTATGTAAGATAAAACTGGTAGGGAGGAATTCAATTCAATAAATATTTATCAAATGCCTACCACATCCAAGGCCCCTTTGCAGGCACCCTGGATATAAGAATAAAAACATCAATCCTTGCCCCTAAGAAGCTTATATGTGGGGATTTGGCAGGCTGGAAATGAAGAACAAATCGGAGCTTTATTCTTATGTTTGTCTAGACTTAAGAAAATGGTAATAATACAGATTAAACAAAAATGTAGGTGAATATGCTTTTTCCTGGAGAGGCTAGTTGCTAAATGCTTACCAACACAACTTAGTTTTAGTATGTAGACATTGTTTCAGCAGGGTAGGAGTATAGCAGAAGATATCACCAGCTTGAGCTTATCACCAGACGAGAGGCCTGGTGATGGTAGGATAATAATAATAATGGTAATAGTAATAAATAAGTATAACACCAACTGGCCTTTACAAAGCACTTTAAGATTTGCAAAGTGCTTTAGTTTTTATCCCATTTGAGCATCATGACACCCTTATAGTTAGTTTTATGTATATATGTTGTCTCTTGTATGTAAACTCCTTGGGTACAGTGGCACTTTTGTCTCTATATTCCCTAGACTTAACACAATGTCTGGCACCTAATAGATGCTTAAAATGGACAGCTCGATGGTGCACTGGATAGTGCACTGGCCCTAGAGTCAGAAGGACTTGAGTTCAAATCTGGCCTCAGACACTCACTAGCTGTGTGACATTGGACAAGTCCCTTAGCTCTGTTTGCTTCAGCTCCTTATCTGTAAAATGAACTGGAGAAGGAAATGGCAAATCACTGCAAATGAGGTCACAGAGAGTTGGACGCAACTGAAACAGCTCAGCAACAGAAGATGCTTAATAAATTATTGTCAATTGAATGATTGTGTTACTACCCAGCCCAAACATGACATGCCCTCTTGGGGAGGCAAGAAAAGATAGTCTAGCAATGTCTTTTGAATCAATTGAGTCTTCTTCCTGTTTCCTGTCTTTAGAGAAAGGCAGTTGTGGACAATGAGGGTATATACAACATTTCTCATGACGCTTGCTCTGAAATCTGAAACATTCTGTATCTTAAAATGCTCTTGTTTCCTGAGCCATGGTTTATAAATGAGGCTATTGTAATCCTACAGGGAGAAAAACAACGTGGAGGTTTCTGGGAGGTTGTAAATGTTGCCCACTGTAGGGGCATTACTCAGGTGACACTGTGGATACAGTGAGTATGGAGTGGGTAGCACATAGGTCCCAAGCTTTTCTAAAGCTGCTACTCCTCTGATGTACACACTAATTAGTTGCTAAGTGACTCAATTCTGCCCAGAAGTTTATGTCAGTCTGGGACTCTAGCCATGATCCATGACAGCTAAGAGGTCTTTCTCTTAGTATAGTGGCACAATCAGTATAGTGGAGTAGAGAGATCTTTAGACCAGAACTTAGGATACTAGGTTCTTGTCCTGATTGTGGTGGATAAAGCACTGACCCTCTATGTCTGGATTTCTTGATTTCTAAAATTGAAATTAATGATGCCTATCTTGCCTACTTCATATGATTATTAGAATATCAACTGAACGAATGGGATTTGGAAGTGTTTGAGTATTTGAGAGGATTGACATGGTATAAAAGCTTTGACTTGCTGCATCTTTAAGAGTTGCAGGGTTCTGCTTTCTCCCCTCTTTGGTTGTATAGGGCTGGGTTTTGTCTGGTTGGTTTGTTGTTGTTTTCATCCTGCTGAAATGGAAAAGAGTAGAATGCTCTGACAGTGCTGTAAGTAGGGCTTTTTTATCACCTGGGGCAAAAACAGTTGGTGGAAGTGGGGTGGGGGTAGTGCTGAAGGTCCACTGTGGTTGGGGAGAAGGGAGGTGGCAACTCGGAGACAACCTAACCATTGGTACAATAATGCAGAGAGAGTTATCCATTTTTTAGAGTGTAAGCCTGTAGGATTCTTTTACTTTAGAGGGGTAAGTGTTTTTAGTCCTCCAGGCTTTCTAGTTCACAAGGACTATTTTATTATAGAGGAAGTAATTTTTCAGAGTATAGATGCCTCTTTTAAACTCATACATTTTCTTACCACACAGGAAGAATTAATGAAATTCCAAAAAGGACAGTGACTTCCTCCCTTCTCAGACCTCTCATCTGTCTCTTAGAATTCTGGACAGAACTCATCTTCCTCTAAGTGAATTTATTATTAGCCTAGAGAAAATTAGTGCTAATTTCTTTGCAAATAGATATTCCCATGATTTCTAAAAAAAAAAGTCCTTTAATGCAATCTATACACATTGCTTTGTTGAGGAAATGAAGGTGTAAAATATACCACCTGGGGTGCTGCCATTCACAGAAGGCCATTTCAAAAGCACATTGACCATCTTTATGGATTAGCAGTTAGCTGATTAGGGGAGCCTGCCATTCTAGGAAGTGTTAGAGGGAGGTAGATCTCCAAGGCAATGATAAACCCTCAGATGCTCTGGGGCTTCTAATGCTATAGATTGAACCAATGTACCTAACACCAGCCACAAAGGACACCCCCAGTCTGCAGCCCCTAAACTTGCCTTTCTGTGCCTGTGGAAACAAAACATGAAACAAGTCACATTGACTTTTCCCTCTCCTGTTGAAGGGTGTTGATTAAAAAGGAAGAGGGTTTGTCTTTTATCAGGGCCCTGACAGCCCTAACTGGGCTCTTTCTCAAACCTTATTTCCTCCTCATTCCTAGACTTCTCCCAAATATTACTTTATGTATTTTCAAGGATAAATTAGATGCCATTTCTGCAGTGACATGAGTGCACCCTGTGGATGCCACAGCGGAAGTTTGCTTACTTACCAGCAAAAGAGGCCACAGAGAAATAAAAGGCCCCACAAAAATGACAGCCTCAGGGGTAGGGAGAGGAGAAGTAGAATAAATATTAGTCAGAGCACATGAGTCACTGAAAAAATCATTTTTCTTTGCTTCAAAAAAGGATAGATTTCCCCCCCTCTGCATCAAATCTCTCCTGATACAACAAAGGTGTTGAAGAGACAGATGGGATTATTTCATTGGTTATCCCCATCCATGCTGATGTCAAGGGATGGATCAATTCCCCATTGATTCACAGATAGCTACATGGCTAAAATGACTGGATCGACTTTTTCAAACTTTATTCAGAAAGAGTTTGGCCACTTTGTGTATGGATTTGCACTGTGAGGTGACATCTCTAGCATTTGAGAGGTCCTGCATAAATTTACACATGCGAGTATGGAAAGTGGTTTTGTCCCCCTCTATTAACTGAGTCTTGGCCCTCTGAAAATGATCCAAGGAAAGGGCCAGGTGCCTCATGTCTTGAGAAGTGGGAGGAATTTCCACTCACTGGAGGTCTTTCTGTTTTTTGTTTGTTTTTTTTTTGGCTAGGCAATGGGGTTAAGTGACTTGCCCAGGGTCACACAGCTAGTAAGTGTTATGTGTCTGAGGTTGGATTTGAACTCAGGTCCTCCTGAATCCAGGCCCGCTGCTCTATCCACTGTGCCACCTAGCTGCCCCTACTGGAGGTCTTTCTGCAGAAACTGAATGATCACTTGCTGTTCTTCTTCTTTCCTTCTTGAAAAGCACCAATGGCATCATGAGGGTGGTGTCTTGACTTACGCATGAACTGGATCTAATTGAGGCAGAGCTGTGCAATGTCACCAGCCTCGCTTTCTCTTCCAGAGTCATTGGAGTTCAGTGGCAAGACAAATATCAAGAAGATTGGCGATGGCCCTGTATGTAGTGGGTGACCCTGGCCTTTTAAATTAAGGTCTTTCCCAGGTCTCAGTTTGTCCAGGAATGTTGGAAAGAGGAGTTCTAGTAAGAGTAGATTGGACTAGTTGACCTGTGAAGTAATTTCTAATTCCACAAACTTGGTTAAGTATTTATGGCTTCAGCTTATCATCAGAAAATTGGAGATCTTTTATTCTGGTATTTTCCCCTTGTTGACATGGTACTTGTAATGGTTTAAAAATTCATTACATTTGTGAGTACTTGATTATCCAGCTGGCTCCCATACCTCTCGAGGCAACCCATTTCAATCCAAACAAGCATTTTTTTGTTCAAAACCCTGTGCTAAGTGCTGGGAGTACAAAGAGAAACAAAAACTGGCCTGAGTCTTCTGGAGATAATTTCTACTGTGCGACAGCACAAAACAGTTAAAAACATATATGATCATCAGAGAGAGAAGGAAAGAGGGGGACATGGGGGAAGGAATAGATTCCAGGCCTGGAGGATAGCCTTAGCAATGGCAGAGAAGTAGATGGAACATGGAATGCAGGGAACAGCAATTAGGCTAATGTGGTTGAAATGTAGAGTGCATGAAGGGGGCTTCTGTGCAATGAGCCTAGAAATAGAGACAGGAGCCAGATGACAAAGGTCTTTAAATGCTAGGCTGAGGAGTGTGGCTTTTATTGTAGTAGTAATAAAAAGCCACTGAAGATTCTTGAGTTAAGGATAGACATGGTTACACTTGTACTTTCAAGAGATTATGTTGAAAGCTGTGTGGCTAATAGATTAGATGGGGGTGGGGGTGGGGACTAGAGGCTAGGAATCCAATTAGTGACTGGTACAATACTTAAATAAATGAACAAGCATTTATGAAATGCCTACTATGTGTCAGGAATTGTGCCAGGTACTGAAGGAGAAGGCAATAAATATTTATTAAGCTTACTATATGACAGGCATTGTACTAAATACTTTACAAAATATTATCTAATGTGATCTTCACAACAATTCTGGGAGGTGAGTGATGTTATTATCCCTACTTTGCAGTTGAGGAAACTGAGGCAAACAGAGGTTAAGTCACTTGCCTAGCGTCACAGATCTAGTAAGCATCTGAGGCCAGATTGGAACTCTGGTCTTCCATGACTTTGGGCAGCTAGGTGGCACAGTGGATAGAGTCAGGAAGAGTCATCTTTCTGAGTTCACATATGGTCTCAGACACTTAGCTAGCTATGAGACCCTGGGCAAGTCACTTAACCCTATTTGCCTCAGTTTCCTCATCCGTAAAATGAGCTGGAGAAGAAAATGGCAAACCACTCCAGCATCTTTGCCAAGAAAACCCCAAATGGGATCACGAAGAGTCAGACACAATTGAAACAACTGAACAATGAAACAACTTCCTGACTTTAATGGCCTAATGCTTTAAGCCCTGTGCCACCTGGCTGCCTCTTTTGCTAAGAATGGAAAGACAAAAGAATAGTCCTTGTCTTCAAGGAGCTTTCATCCTGTGGGGGATACAACATGTAGAAGATAGGAACAAAATAAATACAAGCAAAAAAAAGGGAGGGCACTAGCAGGTAAGAACTGATTAGGGATGGGACTATGTAGGGGTTATGTCAGTAGAGGGAAAGGAACAAATGTGAGTCATGCTATAAAGGGAGAGATTGAAGTGCAAATAAAGGCATAGAGAGAGAAAAGCACTGAGAATCATAGCTTAACACAATGAATAGGTTTTTACAATTCCCTGCAGTTTAGTGCTGTGCTGGTCAGCCCATATCTCCCAGGATGCTGGGAGACATTCTTTCCTTTTGCTAGATTCCAGGTATTATCCCTTAGTTTCAGGTAGAGACTTCTTTTTCTCCAGTACCTGAACCTTTTCGTATCAGGTCTATTCTCCAGATTTCACCTGGAACTTTGACAAGTTTCTGTTGGCCTTTTATTTCTGCTTAGGCAAATTTCTCTTAGTAGGGGCCTTCCATTTGAAGGCCTTGACTAATAGCTCTAGCTCAGGTCAGCTTATGGTAACCCTCCCAACCCTCTTTCTAAATCCATGTTCTTTAAATAGCTCTCTTGTGTTTAGCGGCCTTGTCATCTCCCCCGAGCACTAATCCCTACAGCTGTCAAATTCATCACAACATTAGCATTTCTAAAGCTGACTTGTATATTTCATAACATTTCTTTTTTCAATTTACAAGGAAGTTAAACTTACAATACAATAAGTAACATAGATTCGATGGGCATGTTTTTCTACAATCCCACCTTAGGATCAGTTCCATTTTGATTTCTCCTCTAATTGAATATATTAATCACTCTGTTGGCTCTCAGTCCTTCACACCACTTCCCCCATCCATAACCCACAAACCAAAAAGTTTTGGAAATATAAAACATAGCCAAAATAGCCTTGAAAGTACTAAGCAGAATTTTGGTAAATGTGCCTTGTATTTCCTTGCAAATATTCAAGTAGTTATGTCATAAAAGATAAATCCCAATGCAAACAACAATGTCTTCATTATAAAGACTGATATACATACATACATACATATATATATATATATATATATATATATATTTATGCTTCATTATAAGACTGTATAGGTAGGAACTAGTTAAAGCATTGGTTAATAGATTTGTGTTTAATCACTGAAAGCAAGGCAGCAAAGCATAATGGGCCAACTGCCAGGACAGGAAATGGTTTCTTTATACCAGGCCTGACACAAAGACATTTATCAAAGAAGTCACTTTGATGCTCCACTTACTGATACAGACCGAACATTTATAGTCCATGTCTAATGGAAGCAAGTGTTTTCCAATAATGCTGTATTACTTCTTCCTCAGAGCTTCCCTACCCCTCTTCCTTGTCTCCAAAGAACTGAGGAAGGCATTAGAAGTAGGGCAGGGTAGAAAAGTAGTTATTCTTACTAATCACTGTAAAGAAACAAGATTATTTGTAGAAAACTTCTTTCAGTAAAAACCAACAAAACACACTGACTTAAAATCACTTTTCATGGAAGGTTTTAGATAATAAAAGTTACTCATCTATTAAGAAACCAATATCTATACCCTACGTCCTTGTTAATTAAATGTAATATTTTATCCTGGGATTAAAAAAATCAGCTTCACAATTGTAAGATAAGGGAGATGTGGCAAGATAGCAGTTTATATATATATGCATGTGTGTGTATACACACACATACACACACACACACATACACACACATATATGTTAAATGATCCTGGGGTTTTAGTGGACTATAAGCCCAAGGGTTGCCATGAGGATCAGTGGATCAATTGAGATTTTATATATAACATATATGTGTGTGTGTGTATATGTGTGTATGCATATATATGTGTGTATATATGTATATATGTACATGTACATGTATGTGGATATATTTCTACAAAGCAGCGTATATACACGTGTATATATCATATGTCCGTGTGTGTATATATGCATACATGTTGTTTGTCCTTTGTTCTCAAAGAGGACCATGCAAGTGAATTGGATTTAAGTGAGGGAGGCCTGTACAAAGTCACCAGCCTCACTTTCTCGTCCAGAGGCAACTGGGTCCGGTGGCCAGATACAGTTTAGGACACCTGGAGGTGGCCCCAGATGCAGTGTGAGACCTTGGCCTTTTTAAGCTAAGGTCTTTAACAGGTCTCAGTTTGACTGAGACAATGCTCATTCAGTGATTTAGGCTAAGTAAGAAGTGAGGCAAAGAACAGCCTCTTTACCTAGTAATTTTTTTTCTTTACTTAAAATACCTATACATATGCATATTTACATATACATATAGATGCACACACTGATAATGTATGCTTAGATTACATTGAAATAGACAGTATATTGGACTAGGGAAGTTACATTTTCATTGCTTTTTGCCCTGATCTGTCAGATCATAGTAGGGCAGTATATTCAATTCTGAGTACCACATGTCAGAAAGAACATTATTAAGTTGAATATCACCCAGCAGTGCCTGAAGGAACTGGTGAGGATCTTGAAGTATTACTGCATAAGGATTAGTAGGAGGAACTGGTGATGTTTAGGCAAGCCTTGAGAAAACCTAAGGGGAACATGATGATGTTTGTCCCTAAATATTCAAAGGGCTGCCATGGAAAACAAATTTGATTTGAGCAAGTAGACTCTAGAGGTTAGAATCATATATATTGGGTAGGTATTACAGAGAGGCAGAGTTGAGCTCACTTTGAAGAACAAACTTCCTAACTGGCAGAGCCATGTCAAAGTGGAATGAGATACTTCAGGAGGCAGTGGGTTCCTCTCCCTGGATGTCTTTAAGAAAAGACTGGTAATTTGTTGAGCAAAGCATGTATATGTGCATGCATGTACATATGTATGCAGGTATGTATATGTATGTATGTGATTCTTATTTAGGTTTAGTTTGGACTAGATGGTTCCTGAGGTCTTTGCTAATTCAGATTCTATGATTCTGATGGTATAATGCTACCCTCCAAAAGTTTGTTAGCTTTCATATAGATGAAGCCTTAGTGACTTGCTTCAGTTTCCTGGTTTGTATAAGCATCATTACGTTTACTAACTATGCCTGTAATGTATGGACATGAAATTAAGGAGCATCTTTGAGTTTCCTGAATTTAGTTTATTAATTATGAGGGAAAAACCCCAGTCAAAATAACTGAGTATGAACCTTAGCTCTGATATTTACTAAATACATGACTTTGAGGATGACACTCAATTTTTCTGAGCTTTACTTTCCTCCACAATAAAATGGAGCTGGCAATAATTGTGTTTCTTACCTAATAGGTTTTCTGTGAAGAACATGCTTTCTAAACACTAAAGTGCTATAAAAATATGAGCAGTTATTGTTATTAGTATTGATGGCTTTACCAGGAGCCTAGCAATAATAACTTACATTTATAGAATGTCTATCAGAAAGTACCTTCCCACAATAATAATAATAGTAATAATAATAGTAATAACTTGTCCTCAGACAATTTCTATCTGTACACCATCAAAAATATGAAAAAGAGCAAGATGATAATAATAATAATTCATATTTATTCAGGACTCTAAGTTTTGTAAAATACTTTCCTTACGACAAGCTGGTGAAGTGGGTAGGACAAGTGGTGTCATTCCTACTTTACTGATGAGGAAACTGAAATTCAGAGTGTTTAAATGACTTGCTCTAGGTAGGTACAGCAGTGCTTGAACCTACATTTTTCTCTAGTGATAATAAATAACAGGTGGTCATAGGACACTTCATTTGCACAGCAGCTGATTATGCAGGCACCATACGTATTATCTTCATTTTGCAATTGAAGGAATAAGAAATCTATCGAGAAGATAGTGATTTGTCCAGTTAGTAAAAGTCGTACAAAATTCGATTGCAAGTTCTTCCTGCTCTGAAATTCCAGCTCTTTCCATTATACCACTCTCTATCTTTCTAACTAATAATAGAGATGCAGGATGAGAATGAGAACTTTTGCTCTGATCTATAAGACTAGAAGAAATCTTGAAGGAAGTAATTGTATCTTTGTAAGAGGGAAAGAGAATTAAGGATGCCTCATTCCTTCTGAACTGCAATGGAGGATACTTGAATAGGGATTTGATTCAATCAGTAAGCATTTTTCAAATGTTTATTACATTCCAGGCAGGGGTATATGGGGCATTCAGAGAGGACTAATACCTCTGATGTGAGATTTTGCTGAGCCTTTTTCAGGGCTGCTCATCCATCTTTGGTATCTGTCTTTCACCCAACTCTGTGACTCCAAGAAGCTGGAGCATGCACCATGACCCCACACTTCTCAACAGATGGGCCAAACTGAGTTGAGAGTATCTGACAGGCCTCAAACCCATTGGTGAATTAGGGCAGTGTCTACCCCAAGCATGTGAAGACTGCCCCTGGTGGAACAGGCAGGTGAGAATGATTTGTTCCAGTGGCCATGAAACAGGTGGTATGGCACACATGGAGCTGTGGCAGGCATTGTTATTGTTTATCCTTTGTCCTCAAAGAGGACCATGATGTCACGAAGGTGATGCCACGACATGCAAGGGAATTGAATTTGTGACGGAGGGCTGTGTAAAGTCATCAGCCTCACTTTCTCATCTGGAGCCATCTGGGTCCAGTGGCCAGATGGGTTGTCAGGAATTGAAGACACCTAGGTCATCCATTGCATCCCAGGGTATCCTGGGTCATCCTGGCTTTTGTCCTGCCACTGGACTTCAAGAGAGTGAAGAGAGAGTGAGGCTGATGACTGTGCAACTCTAAATCCAATTCACATACAAGTCAAGACATCATCCTTTGATGTCATTGGTCCTCTTTGAAAGGAAGAACAAGCAACAACAACCCAGGAACTTTACTAGTTACTGGAGCTACAAATGAATGAAATAATCTCTACCCTCAAGGAGCTTACATTCTAAATTTTAAAGCATTGAGAAACAGAATACATTTTGCCCGTGCCTGTTCCATAGCTGTTGTCTACTCTTTCTGGACATGCAGAAAGTATTAAAAAGAATTTGAGATTAGCCCACAGAATTAATGAGATTGAAGTACCAGGAACTGTGACTGACTAAAGAGAAAAAAGTGACTGCCTGGAATCCATGAATTTAACTTGGCCATCTGAGAGTTTACAGGAAGAAGCCCAAGTGGCATTTTTTTTTTTGCTTAGTTTCCATAATGAAGGAAAGAAAACAAACTATTTAATATATACCAATAATGAAGTTGTCCTTTATGATTCTTCTTAGAATCCCTTTAAAAGGATGGATTTATTCTTCTTCCTGTCGTCCCCACTTAGACATACCTTATCACCAAAGTGGTTGATAATGCCTTTCCAACTGCCAGTTTCTTTAAATTGGCTGAAGCAATTAGTAAAATCAGAAATAAAGCAAAAAGCCCCTTAATTAGTATCTCTCTTTTCTTGGCACAGATATTACATCAAATCAGACTCTGAATTTTTCAGAGTAGCTGGCATTATGTATCTAATTTTTATACTATGATGTTGCTGTTCTGCAAAACTTTGTCAATAAAGGATAGTGAAGCCTTAACTTTCTTTCAAACTAGAAACATCTGTTAAATCTCTGTGGATTAACTTACCAGTTTTCCTTGCAGTTTATCCTCATGCAGTTTATTAGATTTCTTTACATTCTGAATATTTTTTATTCTTCCTACCCCCTTGAACCACATCCTCCTAATAGCTCTAAACTTAACAGGGAATTAACAGTTTTTGATCTAACAATAAGAACTTATTGCATAGCATACATTGTCTCTATAAAGGGCCCTCTCTCCTCTGGACCCAGCCATACAGAACATACTACGGTTAATTCTATAGGAGCTTTGCTTCTTTTACCACACTCATTAAACCTTCCCTTCCATTGTGCTCATAAATTGTACAGCGACAGTTTATTTTTAGCTTAAGTTTAGGCTCATGTCTAGGGTTTCCCTAAAGGAGGAGGAGAAAGGTACTCAATGAACAATATGAATCAGGTATGGAATATACCTACATACAAAAGAAATTCTAAAATACAAAATATTCTTTCAAGAGTACATTAACAACAAAATCAACATGGCAGAGGAGAAGGAAATAGTAGAGAGTGGCTCTTTGCCACCACTACAGAAGCCTACAAGTGGTAAATATGATCCAGACCTCCTTAGGGATGAAAGTAAAAAGACTTACAAAAAGAAAAAAAAGTTTTTCCCTTAGGGACTACATCTAAAATGTAGCCAGTTAAAAAAGGAATATAGCCTTAGTGGGGACTCTGTTTAAGATCTATAGTGAAAGTGAAAGTCTTCAGTGCTAAGGTTAAAAACAAAACAAAACAAACAAAACAACCCCACCATTCTATATATTTGGAGAGAAAAAAAATCATTGTGAAGAAAAAAAGATCCAGAGCAGGCTACCTTTTGCTTTTAGGGAGGAAAAAGAAAAAAATAGGAGCAAAGCTTAGAGTGTTGTAGAAGAAAAGGACCTTATCATAGTATTAATATAAAACATAAAAGAAATGAGAGCTATGAAGGAACAACTTGGAGAAAAGTATCAATAATTTAACAGAAGAGGTGTAAAACCTTATTCTAGTAAAAAAAATCCCTAAAAATCATAATGGATTGAATAGAAATCAATAACTCCAGGAGACAAGAAGAGTTCTGAAAATAAAGTCAAAAGAATGAGAAAATAGAAGAAAATGTAAAATATTTCATATAAAAACAACTGACCTAGAAAATAAGCCTAGGAGAAATAATTTAAGAATCATAGGATTACCTGAAATCCATGACCAAAAAAAAGAGCTTTGATATCTTATTTCAAGAAATCATTAAAAACAATTGCCCAAACAGAACAAGAGGACAATGTGAAAATAAAAAGAATCCACTGATCACCCCTGGAAAGAAATCTCAAAATAGAAATTTCCAGGAATGCTGCTGCAAAATCCAAAATCAAGCCTGTATACACACACACACACACACACACACACACACACACACACACACACACACACATGTATATACACACATATACACACATACACACATGTGTGTATATATATGTATATATACACATCAATTGTGTGAAGAAAAACAAAGGATCTTCAGTGAAATAGAGGACTTTAAAACATTCATTATTAAAAAAAACAAGTTGAAGAACTTTGAAATAAAATTTGGGAGTCAGGAGAAAAATAAAAAGGCAAAAGCAGACAATCAAAAGGGATTTTATAAAGATAAACTGTTTACATAATAATGAAGGGGAAAGATTAGAATGTTCTTTCAGAATACTAATTTCAAAAGGTATCATAAAGTTAGTCAATTGATGCTTAAGACTTATAATAGTTTTATCATGTTTGGAAGATGCTGTAAGAAAAAGGAATAGGATAAGATACAAGACAAGGAAAATTGGAAGAAAGATAGGAGAATGTATTAACACAAATTGTGTAAATTAAACTATATAAAAAAATGGAAAGAATAGGAGAGAATTGGGTGCCACTTGAACTTCTCTTTCAGATAATTGGTCAAAAGAGTATAGAACACGCACAAACAAACATGCACAAAGTTTTGTGTAGGAATACATTCAACTCAACAGAGATACAAATGATAACAGAAAGAGGAGCAAGGGGGTAGAGTCAGAGAGGAATTAGTCAGGAACTGAAATAGACCTGAGCTTGGTGAAGGGATAATGAAGAGCAAGTTAAAAGGGAAACTTTTAATCCATTATACCTCAGCTAAACACCAAAAAAAGCAGTAACAGAAAATATGGAATGGATGGAAAAAGCATTTATTAAGGGCCTACTACATACCAGGCACTATGCTAAGCACTTTACAAATATTATCTCATTTGACCTGCAAAACAATCCAGTGAGTTAAGTGCTATTACTATCCCCATTTTTCAGTTGAAATAACTGAGAAAAAGAGAGGTTAAGTGATTTGCCCAAGGTCATACAATAAGTAAGTGACTGAGATTAGATTTGAACTCAGACATTCCTGACTCCAGGCCACTGCTTTTTCCACTATATCACCCTTTTGCCTCTGATTTCAGACAAGGCAACAGCAAAACACAAAAAGGGACACTTCAAAGAGATAAAGAGGGAAACTATTTTGCTGAGAGATAGAAGAGACCATAAATTTATTTCAGTATTTAATATGGGTACACTAAATTGCATAGCTTCTGTGTCCTTAAAGGAAAAACTAAATTAATTAAAAGTAGAAATAGATAATAAAATAATAAATAAATTGAGGAAGATCTCAATTTATCCTCAATCAGTCCTAGATAAATCTAACAAGAAAATAAACAAGAAAAAAGTATAGGACTTGAATATAATTAGAGAAAATTACATATGATAGATCCCCAAATGATTATTTAATGAGAATGGAAAGGATTATACATATTTTAAAAATTACATATTTTTTTCAATCAGTAAAACCTCTACCACTTTCCCTCCCAACCAATCTCCCCTTCTCCAACTGAGAACAATAACAATAAAAAACCTGTACAAACATGTATAATAAGGCAAAACAAATTTCTGAATTTGCCATGTCCAAAAAAAATTATGTCTCATTATACACTCTGAGTCCTTCACCTATCAAGAGATTAGTAACATGTTTCATTATATATTCCTCTGGAATCATGATCACTCATTATACAGATGAGATTTCCTACTTCTTTCAAAGCGGTTTGTCTTCACCATGTTTTTTTTTTAATCATTTTTTGAATAAATTGTTGTCATGTTGTGCAAATTGTCCTCTTGGTCCTATTCCCTCTAACACTTCATTTAAGTCTTCCCAGTTTCTCTGAAATAATTTCCTTCATCACTTCTTACCACATAATAGTATTCCATCATATTTATATAGCATAATTTCTTCAGCCATTCCCCAATTTATGGGCACCTCCTTAGATTTCCATTCTTTACCACTTCAATATATATATATATGTATATATATATATATTTTTTTTTTTTTACATCCTTAGTTGTGTTTAGGACTAATCCTTTCCTTAGTCTGTCTTCCCTCTAATTCCCCTTTTCCCTTCTCCTTTTTTCCTCCTATTTCCCTGTTGAGTGAAATGTATTTCTGTACCTTACTCTGTGTGTGCATTCTTCCTTCCTTTGATCTGTTCAGATGAGAATAAGTTTCAAGTTTCATTAGCATTCCTCCACTCCCCTCCTTCTTTTTATAGAAGTCTATGTGTGCACTCAGATTATGTAAGATAATTTGCCTTAACCTCTCTTTTCCTTTTCCATTCTTCTCTTGAGATCATGAAGATATGCCTGAACTATTCCAAGACCTTCTGTCTAATTAAACTCCCCCTATGACTCTTGATAATAGAGTTCAGAGGTGATAGAGGTATCATCTCCACATATTAGAGTTCAAGTAATTTATTTCTGGTTTCGTCTTCTATGATTATCCATTCAATTTTACATTTTTATGTTTCTCTTCACTCACTTTTGAACTTTAACATTTCTGCACAACTTTGGTTTCTTCATGAGGAATGCTTGGAGGTCATTAAAGATCCATTCTTCCCCTGCTGGATTATACTCTGTCTTTTTTGGGGGAGGTATTCTTGACTGTAAGTCCATAACCTTTGTCTTCTGAAATATCACATTCCACATTGTGTCCTCTTTTGTAGGGGTAGCTCCTAAGTCTTGTGTAATCTTGAGTACAGCTCTTTGGTACCTAAATTCTTTGTTTCTGTCTGTTTACAGTATTTTACCTTTCACCTGAGAGCTCTGGACTTTGAATATAATGTACCTGGGCATTTTTACTTTGGGGTTTCTTTTAGAAAAATTACCAGTGGATTCTTTCTATTTCCAATTTCCCCCTTGTTCTTAAAGATCTGACCAGTTTTCTTTTAAGATTTCTTGAAATGTGATGTCTACGTACTATTTTTGATAATGGTTTTCAAGTAGTCCAATGATTTTTAAATTTATCCTGAATCTGTTTTCCCCATCTGTTGCTTTTGCTACGTGTGGCTTTGTATTTTCTTGTATCTTTTTAGTCTTTTTTACTTTGTTTTAATATTTCTTGTTGCTTCATGCAGTCATTGACTCCTCTTTAGTTATTTATAATTTTCAGGGAGTTTGTTACTTGGGCAACACTTGTACCATTTATGCCAAGCTATCTATTCTCTTTCCAATTCTTTCTTCTGCGACTTTCATTTCTTTTCTAGTTCCCCCCACCCTACTGCTCCCAATTCATTGATAAAAAATATATTTAACTCTTAAAAAAATTCTTGTTTTATCTCTCCCAAGAATTTTACTTGAATTCATGCCCCAAGCTGTATTTTTCTTTGAGGTTTTGCTTGTAGGTATTTTGGAGCCACTCTCTTCTGGGTTTGTGTCTTTAGCAATAGCTTTTTGTGATGGTTTTTGAATTTTTTTTTGCTCATTCTTCCAGTATACTTCCTTACTTTAGACTTGATATTAGGGCTGGACTCTGCATACTTCTAGAGGAACTGTCTGAGCTATTGCTGCTTTCTTGGGAGTATTGAGTGCTATGTTGTTCCATTATCTCAGGGACAGTTCAGGCTAGGGACCTGTAAGACTTCAGTGCTCACAAAGTGGTCTGATCTAGGGTAAAGTCTGATTGCTGCCCTCTTCTTCTGAGCTTTGCAGGGTTTTGACCTAGGTTTCAGTCTAAGCAACAGTAGGCTGCTGCTAGACTCAACCCTTATCAGCCAGCTGGGAAGCTCTGATGTTTCAAAATGACAGAACTGGAGGCTCCCTTTTGGTCTGAATTTCCTCCCCTTGTTATCCCTCTTCAGGACTTCCGATTAGTCTACGAGCAAGAATGAGACCCTGTTCTGCTCTTGAAATCTGGGCCATAATGCTGCTACTTACTTCTGAACTTGCTACTTTCTGAGCACACCACCTAGGGCTTATCATAACTCCCAACTTCAGAACACCACCCCATAGGGACCAGTCCCCTTCTCAAGCCACTCTGACATCAATATGTGATCAAGAATTGGGTAATGGTGAACAAAGTTGCTAGTTTTTACCTGTTTCTATTGAAGTATCCCAGTATCAGATGGTCCTGGACCATCTTCTGCTCTCATGTACAGTCTTTCCATGGCACTGGAATGCTTTGCACAGTTGCTTACATCTAGAACCCATTCTCAGTTTCTACAAAAATTTCTATCTGTCACTCTAGGCTAACCTGACTAGAGAAAAAAAAACCTCATTGTAATTTTTTCTTGGATTTCCTTATTAGGTTTCAATCTGGTTCATTTTCTGCATCTATTTGGAGGTTTAGAGGAGGTTTTTTTGTTTGTTTGTTTTTTGAGGAAGGAGCTCACTTTATTTCTTCCTGCTATTTCATCATCTTGGCTTTGCTTTGAATAAATATTTTTTAGCAATGCATGGCATCTTTGCAAAAATTTATCCTTTCTTAGGACATGAAAACTTCACAAACAAAAACACAAAAGCAGAAATATTATACAAATTTTTTTATTGACCACAGTGTAATAAAGGGCTACTGAAAAATATTAGAAATCAGTAGCATACTATATAACTTAATATTGAAAAAATTGGGGGGGGCAAAGATCAAATCATGGAAATGAGATAATTGCATTAAAGTTAATGACAACGATAAGGCAACAAACCAAAACATTGGAAAACAGCCAAAGTAATTCTTAGGGTAAATTTTATATCTCTAAGTATTTTTTAAAAGAGAAAGAATAAATTAATGAAATGGGGGTACAACTAAAAATACCAACAAACTAACAATGAAAAAAACCCAGTTAAACACTGAAATAGAAACACTGGAAATCAAAGAAGAAATTAACAAATTTAAAAACAAAAAACCACTGATTTAATAAATAAAACCGTGAGTTTTTAAAAAAAAATACAGCAAATTAACATTAGCTAATCTGAACAAAAAGAAGAAAGCAGAAAGCCAATTTACCAGTATCAAAAATTAGAAAAGAGGTTTCACAGTAAATAAATGAGATAAAAGATATTTTAGAAACTATTGTGTCCAAATATATGCTAATAAAACTAATACCTTAAATAAAATAAATACCAAAAAATAATATATCCAAATTAAAAGAACAAGAAACTAAAATTTTAAACAATACAATTTAAAAGGAAAAAGGTCACAAATTAGCTTTCTTTTCTTATCAATGCCCTTTTTATTCGTAATGTTGGAGCTACTTCAGAAATATTTTTTCTCTTCCCTCTAGCACCTTTGTCTGAACCAATCTTTTCTTCCACAATACCATTCTCAAATGGTTTTCTCTACCCTGCCCTAGCCCAATCCTCTTATTACTTCATTATATTTCTACTACTATATTCTTTATATTTATTTTTAAAATGTTTTTCAAATTTCCTTTCACGGATTCCAATAAAAATTAGGTTCATGTTTTCTAAGTTAATTTTCCTCTTGTTTTCACAAAGATATGACTTCTTTTTCCTCCCTTCCCTCTTTCTTCTCCCCTCATGCCTTAAGAAAGCAAGTAAAACAAAAGTCCTTTTATGAAAATGTGTACATAAGCAAACAAATTCTTGCATTAGCCATGTCCAAAAAAAGTCTCAGTCTGTATTATTGGTCCATCACTTCTCTATCAGGGGTGGATAACATGTTTTGTCATGCATACTCCAGACCTGCAGTTAGTCATTGTGTTAATCAGAGATCCTAAGTCATTCAAAGTCTTTTGTCTTCACAATATTGCTGTTACTGTATATTCTCTTGTTTCTGCTCACTTGACTTTGCATTAGTTCACACAAGTTTTCCCAGGTTTCTCCGAAACCATCCCCTTTGTAATTTCTCACAGTTAAATAATATTTTTTCACTCATATATTCATCTAGGCATTCCCCAATTAATAGGCACAACCTCAGTTTCCAATTTTTTGCTACCACAAAAAGAGCTGCTATAAATATTTTTGTGTATATGGGTTTTCCCCTCTTTTTTATTTCTTTGGGGGTATTGACTTAGTAGTGATTTCACTGGGTCAAGTTTAATAGCTCTGGTACATATTTCTAAATTGCTTTCAAGAATGGCTGGACCATTTCATAGTTCCACCAACAGTGCCTCAATGTACCTGTTTCCCTACAGTCCTTTAAGCACTTGTAATTTTCCTTTTTTGATCAACTTTGCCAATCTGATCACTCATTTGCATAATCTTCTACTGCAGCACTATAATGATAAGAAATAGTAAATTATTCACTCCACCTTTCCCGTCTTTTCCCAGGCTATTTCTTCTACCTTTCCTCTCACCTCTTTTTGGACATCCAAGTCCAGAGCTTGTCCTACTTTGTTGTCTCATTAATTCATTTTCTTTCCTTTTCAGGGTATATACACCTTACAGCTTTTTCAAGTTGTCCAAATTTGTTTACCTTTTTAAAGTTTGCTTAGATCATTGCATTTGGTTTTTGAAATCTTTGCCTAGCTCTGGATCTTAATATGAACACTTAGAAATCATTGCCTATGTTTTTTTCCCCTGTAGAATTAATTCCAACTTTGCAGGATAAGTTATGTTTTGTTGAAATATAGTTTCCATTGCCATTTAGCATATCCTATTCCTGTCTTTTCTTTCTTTTCTCATAATTCATGTACTATGTGATTCTGACTGATATTCCATGCTATATTATGTATCTCCCTGGTGGCTTACAGTTCTTTTTCCTTGATCAGGGTAGACTTCCAAGGTGGAGGTGGGACTTCAAGAATAGAAGCATTCACAAGTATATTCCAACAAACATTCAAAGAAAAATTATTTTTAATATTTATTTAATATTTAATTTAATATTAGCATTTATTGTGTAAAGTGCTTGCAAGAATCAGAAAGGAAGGGATTCTACCAAATTCCTTCTATTACACATATACAGTTTTGATATATAATCCAAGGAGAGTCCAAAAAGAAAAAGAAACTGTAGACCAATATCCCTCATGAATTTAGATTCAAAAAATTTAAATAAAATATTAGCAAAGAGGCAAAAACAACTGAGTTGGATTTGTATCAGGAATTCAGGTTGGTTTGATATTAGGAAAATTGTAAACTAAATCCCATTAATAATAAAATCAACAAAATCATTTTCTTTATAACAATAGTTACAGGAAAAAAAGCTTTTGACAAAATAAAACAATAATTTATGTTCAAAACACTAGAAAACATGTGAATGAATGAAATGTTCTAGTATATGAAGAGGCAATTCTCAAGGGTAGAAACCCAACTTATCCATAGTCATGTTAAAAAATGTTCCAAATCACTACTAATAAAAGAAATTTATATTAAAGTAATTCTGATATTCTACATTACATCCATCAGTATGGTGACATAGTAACAAGGATGACACAAATGAAAAAGATAAATGTTGGAGGGGCTATAGAAAAAGACCTCCTTGTTTCATTGTTGGTTAGACTAGTGAATGGGTAAAACTATTCTCAAAAAAAAGTAAGAATTATACACAAAGAGTTACTAGACGGTCTATGCCCTTTGACTTAACTATACCACTGCTAGACTTTAATCCTAAAAGAGATTAAAGAAAAAGAAAAATGTCCTGGCAAACATTTATCTTTTTTGTGGTGGCAAAAAAAAAAAGCCTTGGAAATTAAAAGGATGTCCATTGAAGAATGGCTGAACAACTTATGGCATGTTAACATGATGAATACTATTGTGAGGTAATAAATGGGGAAAAATGATTTCAGAGCAACGTGAAAAATGTTATATGAACTGATGCAGAGTAAAGTTAAGCAGAACCAGAAAAACAATTTATGCTATATCGATATGAAATGAACAATTTTGAAGACATAAAATCATGGTGAATGAAAAGAGCAGAACCAATAAGAGTAATTTATATAATAACATAACAAAAAACAGCTTTGAAAACTGTAAGGGTGATGATCAATATAATGACCATCTATGATTTCAATAGATTGATGATGAAAAATATTGTCTACCTCTTGACAGAGTGGCGATACATTTGGAGTACAAAATGAGACATGCATTTTTTTAAACATAGTGAAGCAATTTGTTTTGCTTGATTACGCATATTTTTTATCCAGATTTTGTCTTTCTTTTCTCTTTTTTTTTTAGTGGGGTAGGAGTTGTGAGAGAGTAAAGATAGATTTCTGTCAACTAAAAAAAAATCTAAATAGATTGAGGAGTGATGCTTATAGGTGTTGAATATTGCACATACAATTATCCCTTCCATCTCACAACTTTCCCTTTTGTGATTTCTGTATATGATGGGTCATCATAAGAAATTAAATAGGAATTTTGGGGGAGTTTTGCAGAAGCCACAGATGACACACAAAGGCCAGCAGATGACACAGAAAAAAGTTTAGAAACACAGAAATTATACACACACATATAGTATTGTATCATATTAACATATTTTATCTTTTAATACCATAGCAATTCAGACTTCTTTTCTGATATGAAGGGAAGGCTAAATATTTTTATGCAGACTTTCCAGATCATGGGGGCACCACATCCCTAACTGTTGTGATGTGAAAGGGATAACTACTCTCAGACGAGGTCATCAACATCAGTATCATCATGTATCATCAGTTTTGCTCAATTGTTTTACTTTGTTACAAGAGATCTCTCATGGAATGAGGGCAAATTTAATATAAAAACAAAACACATCAGTAAAATTTAAAAAAATAAAACAATGACAGTTCTAACTATTACACTTAGTTTGGAGAGTGATACATAAACCTTATAAACATAAAGCAATTTCTGGGATTCACGATTAGCCATTTTATGCTTCACCTCAGCTCTATATTATCCAAATAACTCCCAGTATATATTTTCTGGTACAACTGGTCATGTTTGGACCATTTCTCTTGATGGTGATCTTCTCTTGGCATGACTGAGTAGTTCCAAAGGACTCTTCCCCTTGCTGCTATTCATCTCTGGCCAAAAGGATGCAGGACCTCCAGACCTCTCTAACTCATGGGGTGGCCTCCAACTTGGATACATATATCTTGGAATCGATTCTAGCTCACCTAAGACTATAAAAGAAAACCCATAAAAGTGAAAAAGGGAGCCAGTGGCATAGGTGCTTTGTGGAGTCACCCTTCCAGTAGCTGCCGAGCAGTCAAATCACCATGATGCTGGTGAAGGGAAAGGTTATGCCTTCTCCACCCCTCATTGCAACTTTCATAGTTATCTGATGGTGTCTGCAGTGTTAAGGAAGAGAATGAATTGGGAAATGTCTCTTCTTTTAACTGAGGCAGTCCCCTGCCTTCCTGCTTCTGGGACAGGTTGGTTGAGGGGAGGGGTGGCTCTAAGGACCAATTGATAGCTTTTGGTTTTCAAGGCTATATCAAAATGCCTAGTGTTTTTTTTTTTTGTTTGGTGCTGAGTCGTCGCTTGGCTGAAAGCAACTAGTGAGTGCCCAAATGCTAAGTCATATATGTGGTCAGCCAAAAAGAGTCAGAGGACTTCTGAACTTACTCTGTACAACCAACATTTCCTGAATATTAACGATTTAATAGTGATTGTAGGTAAACATTTTTCAGAACTGTGATCATAAATCATATTTGATGGGATTTGAACTAGAGAAAAGCTAGGATGAGGATCTTGGTTTCCTGACTCCTTGACCATTATTGATTTCATTAGAAGTTAACACTCTTAATTTCTTTGCCAAGGAAGGTGAGCTGATTCTTCCTAGGAAAAAGAAAATCTATGCATTGCAATTTTTAAAAATACTACCAGGGAAATTCAAGGGCAACTACTAGATGCTTACCAGAAATGAAGTGCTAAGATGATTCACATGGGGAATTTTAAATTCTAATCTTTTAATCTTCACTTACATCCTTGACAATGCTGTAAATGCAGGGAGGTGGTGTATCAACTCTAAGACAAGGTGTTTCACTTTTTATCACTGGTTTTCAGAGCAATTGAGAGCTCCATGAGACTGGGGCACTATCTTAATTATCCTTGTATTTTCCAAGACCATAGCACAGTCATCTGTATGTACTAAGACACTTAATAAATGGTTGAATATATGAATGAATGAGTAGATTTGGAGCTGAAAGAGGTATTAGAGGTAATGGAGTTCAATTATTTTGTTTTCTAGATGTGGAATCTGAGGTCCAGGGTGGTTAAGTGACCTCTCTAAAGTCACACAGCTGTTAAGTATCTGAGGAGATATTCAAATCTAGGTCTTCCTGACTCAATTAAAAATCAATTAAGAGTCAATTAAGTCAGTTAAGTGTAAAAGGAATTGTCCAGTTGCAGGCAGGTCAGGTCAGGATTAGGTAACAAAAATTTGTAACAGATCCAGTCAGCAGGGTTGTGTGTCTTCTCCCAACAAGGGTGATTGATCAGCACACAATAAACAAGACTGGACAGGGGATAGTATGAATAATCTAAGGTAGGTGTTTGGTAAAACGTGAGTGTCAATAGGCCAAGAGAGGAAGGAATTCTTTGACCACTTCACCCATGATTTTAATCTCTTGCTGTGGGCACAACAGTCAAATCAATGATATCATTGCTTCCAGAAAGGACATGTTAGTTGACTGTCCTATGTATCAGCACACCATCCCTGTCACTCCCAGACTAATACTCCCCTCCCTTCCCGCTGTTCTCCCAGATATGCTATCCTGGAAAATAGGGAATCAAGAATTCGTAGATTATTCAGAAGATGGTATGGGATCAGAAGATACTTCTGTCTGCTTCAGGTTCCTTATTTGTAGAATGGGGATGATAATACCACCTACCTTTCAGGGTTACTGTGAAGATAGAATGAGATAATATTTACAGTGTTTTGCAAGGCTTAAAGTGCTATGGAAATGCTAGTAGTAGCTATTTTGTTGTACTATTATTGGGACAATAATCATCATATTAGGAAAACTCACTTATAAAACTTTCTGGCTGATAGAATTCATGGTAAACTAATTTCTGCTGTAATTAATTCCTGACATATATGAGCATCATGGTCAGGTATGGTGAAGGCACACTGATTTTTATTGTCAGAGCATTTTGGTTCAAGTCCTATATCTGACACTAGCTATCTCACCCTAGAAAAATCACTCAACCTATCTGAGGCTCAGTTTCCTCATTTGTAAAATGAGGTCACTTCTTCCTCATGCAACCTACTTCATATGGTTTCTGTGAGGAAAATATTTTTCAAACCTTGAATATAAATGTGAATTGTTATTTTTTTGTCATGTATTAGTGCCAGAAGGAGGGGTGAATGCATTAGTGTGGTCATGGAACAGTGAAGAAATGAACTTTTCAAACAGCAGTTTGGTTGAGAGGAGAAGAAAGGAATGATTGAATGGCAGCCCCACTCTAAGCTCTGGTGCTAGTAAATAAAGTATATTTGAAATACATGGGAACTTTGCCAGATGAAAAATGTTTAATATATTTTCAAGGCTTTTCAAATTTTTGAAGTATAGAACAGAGCTGTGCCTTCGTGACACCAAAACATTCTGATGTAAATGGAAAAAAAATAGCAGTCAGTCATTTGGATATGTTGTCAACAAGCTGGGTGACTTTTTTTGTCCCACTTTTTTACTAAGAGTTTTGGAGTGGAATGGTCATAGAGAACTATCTTCCTTTTTCTGGATACTAAGTTTCTATTAATGTGATACAATTCAAAGGAGTTACATAGGTTTGAAATGAGTATATGGGTCTAACTGATCTTTTTTTTTGATTGCTTCCTACTCAGATTCACTCTTGACCTTGACATTTTCCCTTGTCCTTGTCATCACCACCTGTTCCATGCAAGTAGGACCAGGAAATGTGCTGAAAGGCAAATCTGGCAGGTCTCTACTCTTTAGACACTTAACAAGCATTTACTGAACGCCTCCTATGTGCCGGGCACCTGAACTTGATACTAGAGATGCAAAGACAAAAATAAATCATTTTCCTGCCCTCAAAAATCTCATAATCTATCCAGAGATAGAATACTTCCAAGATTGTTTTTTTTTTTTGGCTAGGCAATAGGGTTAAGTGACTTGCCTAGGGTCACAGAGCTAGTAAGTATTAAGTTCCTGAAGCTAGATTTGAACCCAGGTCCTCCTGACTCCAGAGCTGGTGCTCTATCCACTGTGCCATCTAGCTGCCCCTGTTGTCTTATTCTTCTATGAAAGATCCTCTTTATTTCTACAGAGGAATTTTGGCCACTGACCTCATTCTTTATTCATTCATTATTTATTCAGTCATTGGCTAATTCAACAAACAATCATTTTAGTGGGCAATAGGTTCAATATGAATTGGTGATATAACATGGTGGGTTTTTTTGTCTTTGTTTTTTCTGGTCTAGACCTGTGATGTCATCAGTGTAGAGGATTCTTAGTGTGGAAATTTCCTCCACCCATGTAGATTGACAATTGTGTAATTTATAGTCTTAGAGAGTTGTCCAGGGTTCAGAGAGGTTGAGCGATTTGCCTCTAGGTAATGTGCAATGGGCAGGACTGAAACTCAAATCTTTCTGAGTCCTAGGTTAGTCCTCTTTCCACACGCCACACTGCCTCTCTTAAGGTACATTAATAGAAGCTCAGCATTCAGGAAAAGGAAGGTGATAGCTGCGTTATACTCTCTGTACTAGTCAGACACAAACTATAACATTGTTTTCAGTTCTGGGAATCACAGTTAAGGAAAGATGTTGACAAATGTGTCTAGAGGGCAACCAGGATGGTGAAGTTTCTATACTTTGTATGAATTCATACAAAGAAGTGGGGATTTTTAGCCTGGAGAAAAGAATACTTAGTATAGACATATAGTTGTCCTCAAGTATTTGAAAGACTCATATGAAAGAGAGATCATACTTTTTTTCCTTTGATAGCAGAAAGACAGAACTAGGAGGATGGGTAGACACTGAATATTTTTTAACTAGTTGTTTCCCTCCTGATTCTAACTGCATTTATTTTTACTTGTGAAGTTTATAAATTTTGTATATATATGTATATATATATATATATGTATGTATGTATGTATGTATATATGTTGTGTGTAATATATATATGTATATATACACTCAGTGTTGTCTTTTATCTTTTATGATCATCTCTAAATTTTGCATATGTAAGGATTCTACCCTTAGCCAGAGTTGTAAAATCCCTTTGTCTTCTGTTCTAAAGATTTGACCTTTTAGAAATATTTAGGTCGTGGATACATTTGAATGGATACATTATTGTGGTGTTTCAAACTGTGCCACAAAGCAGTTTATTTAAATGATTTGGTCATGATTTAAAAAAGAATAGTCAGTCTGTGGGACATATTAGGTATATGATATATGGAAGCAAATATACTCAATAGCATAATATTTGATAAACACAAAACACCCAAGATAGTGGAGAAGGACTTGCTATTCAATAAAAACTTCTGGGAAAACTTGAAAGCAATCCAACAGAAATTAGGTTTAGACTAAAACCTTATGTTATATACCTAAGTCATGACTTAGATTTTAAGTGTCATATCATACACAAATTAGAGAAGGAAGAAAGAAATTACCTTTCTGATCTATGGATAGGGGAAGAATTCATGATCAAGAGGGATAAAATGATTGACAGAAGTTAAAATTATCAATTTTGATTAAATACAATTTAAAAGTTTTTGTACTAACAAATCCAATGTAGCTAAGATTAAAAGGGAAACAGTTAACTAGGGGAGAATCTTTGCAGAAAGTTTTTTTTAAATAAAGATCTCATTTCATATGTGTGTGCATATATATATACATATATACATATATACATATATACATATATATATGTATGTGCATATACATATATATATGTATGCATGTTTAACTTTCTCAACTGTAAGCATTCCCATGATTTTATTAGTAACCTTATTTTCACTTTTGTGTTGGAAACCAGGCATATTAACCTTAAAATGTGCATGCAGCTATCTACAGTAGAAAAAAAAAAAGAGGCATGATGCACACAGATTTGTGGAGTGGCTGGTATCCTACTAGGTGCTTCACTGGTTTTTTCACCCTACCATTGTAAAGAATTCCCCATGCATTTGTTGCATTTTTATTGTTTGCCTTTATAATTCAAGTTTTATGTTGCTGTTACTTCCCCAAAGTGTAGAGCAAGTCCTTGGGCTCTAAGGTGATGTCAAGAGACTAAATTTCCAGCAACCTCTCCCTTGGTTTGCAGAGGCCAGCCAAGGTAGAGAAGTTTAGAGCGGTATAGTATACAATAAAACACCATCACAACACCAACTGACAGAGTGGAGGATAAGATTCAGTTTAAAGAATGTTTTAGTTTGAAATTTTTGTTTGCTGTACAGAATTTATGGTACTATAGATTATAAAAAGTTAATTTTGTCTGAAATCAATGTTTTTTAATTGAGATGTTGGCATAAAAGGTCACAGAATTAGAGGCAATTATTAGTGAGAAAAATGTTTTGCATGTTACCAATTTTATTGTGTGTTCCGTATTTTATGGGTTATTTCATGGTTACTGTATTACGAAAAATGTGTATTATCAGAATTAATGTTTTCTTAAAAAGAACTGTACACAGAAAAGTGTATTTTCAGCAATCTCTAGTGAGAGATTACAGTTTTTGGTAGTTACAGGAATCTAACCCCTTATTTCCCACAGGTACAATGTATCACCATTTGAATTTTCGATTTGCACTGCATTATTAGGAGTGTTGCTCCTGTAAAAGTTGAGGATTGATTGTGTATGAAACTGGTTATAATTTATGAATTAAGCTATTACTCAGTTGAGAAGTAGTTAAGGATATGAACAGGAGTTCTCAAGTGAAGAAATTCAAGCTATCAATGGTCAAATGAAAAATTCTCTAAGTCACTAATAATCAGAAAAATACAAAAATATGGTATAAGATATAAATTTGAACTTAATTCCTCTCAAACTGTTTTCTAGTTTCCTCAAAAGTTTTTGTTCAGAAAGGGAGTTTTTACCTCAGTAGTTAGTGTTCTTGAATTTATAAAATACTACACTATTATATTAAATTGCTTCTCTCCAATTATTTGACTTTTATTTCTGTAAAATGTATTTTGTAACTAAGAAATAGGTGATTCATAGGGAAGTTGTAGGCTGCAAAATAAACCCATATAAATCAACACTTTTATGTAATAATAACTGTGGAGGAGACAATAATAAAAAGCAAAATCTCATTCAAAAATAACTAAAAATGCACAAAATAGGTGGAAGTCAGTCTACCAACACACACTCAATATATGTATAGATTCAATTGCAGAATGTTCCTTAAAGAAAAAAAAAGATAATTTGAATTGCTCAAGTAATGATCAGTACTCAGGGCTAGACTGTTTCAATATTATATATATATATATATATATATACATACACACACACATATGTGTGTGTGTAATACTATAAATTATATTTAATTCTTTGCCAGTCAAAATATCAAGCGGATACTTTATAGAACTCAAAATAATAGCAAAAATCATTTGGAGGAAGAAAAAATCTAAAACATCCAGGAAATAACTGGAAAAGGTAGGAATGAAGGGGGAAAGCACTTACAGGACTCAGTGTCTATTATAAAGCAGTAATCATCAAAACTATTTTGTATTGGTTACAAAAGAGAGTAAATCAGTGAAACAGACTAGACGAGGAAAAATCAAAAATAACCTCAACAATAAGCTCAATAAGCCAGAATTTGACATATCTGAGAACATAAATGACTTATAAAATAGTCCTTTTTTTTAAAAGAAATGTTGAAAAAATTAGACACTTAGACCAAGTAGGATTTTATATGGATTTTCACAATAAACTAAAAATTGACATATGGCCTTAATAGTCAACATCCTACGTTTCATGGATATGTATAGGAGACATATTCTTCTCCAAAGAAATTATCTAGAAAATTACAAAAGATAAAATAGACCATTTTGATTACATGGAATTGAAAAGTTTCTGTACAAGCAAAATAAATGTATCTAGAATAAAGAAAAAAGTGGCCAAATATAAAAATTCTTACCTAAGGTTCAATATCAAATATGTAAGACCAAAAGCTATTCCCCCAAAAAAATCTATTAAAAAAATGGTCAAAGGATATGAACAAATAATTATTAAAATAAGAATTGAAAATTATTAATACCCCAAATCACTAATTATAAGAGAAATGCAAATCAAAGAAACCTTGAGGTTTCACTTCATACCAAACAAATTGGCAAAGGATGGGAAAAGTTGGTGCTGGGGGTCTTAAGGAAGGATAGTTACACTAATGTGTTGATGGTAGAGCTATTAATTAGTACACATTTTGGGAAGTAATTTGGAATTGTGGAAATAAATTGGTTAAAATATTGATCCCCTTCAATGAAGCTTCTTCTTTTAGTCATACGCCCTAAGTCCCCATGAATACTAAATATTTTATAGCAGTTTTTCTGTGGTTGCAAAGAATTGCAAACATATTAGATATGCATTGATTGGAGAATGTTGAAATAAATTGTGGTCTATTAATGTAATAGAATATTACTGTGCTGTAAAAAACAACAGACAGAAGCATGGAAAGACATAACTCATGCAAAATGAATTAAACAGAGTGAAGAAAATTGTAGATGCAATACATACAATGACTATAACAATGGAAATGGAAATAATAACAACTGCAAAACAATCAAAAATGAATGTTGAAAAATTACAAATACAAGCTTACTCTGAAGATTGATGATAAAATGTACACTCTACTTCTTTAGCAGAGATAATGAATATGAGGGGAATCTACAGATGTGAATATTGAATATATTGGCAGATTTTTTTCAATGCATTGAGTGGTTTTTACTGATTTTTTCTTCTGATTTTTTATTTAAGATAATTTTTGGAGATTGGGTTGTTGAATTCTCTGTTGTGTTAACCTGAGTATTTTATATTTTTATATTTGTCTATTTCTTTTAAGTTATCCATTTTGTTGCCATAATTGGGCAAAATAGTTTCTAAAAAGTCCCATTATTTCCTTTTCCTCTGTCTAGATTTTTCCTTTTTGACGTTAACACATTCCTTTTTAAAAAATCAAATTAGCTAATAACCTGCCTATTTTATTAATATTTTAAAATTTATTAATTTTCATTTGAAATTTATCTTTCACAATAAACATATAAACATTTGATGATCAATTATTCCCTTCAAATTATTTGAATATATTTACCTTTTTAGGTTTCTTTTCTGTTTAAATTGCAAGGATTCTAACCAGTTCTTCTTTTCCCAACAATAACGCTTGAAAGGCCTTAATTATATTAAAGTTCTATTTTCCTACTTGTGGAATTATGCTTAATATTGCAAGATATGTTCTTGTTTACAATCCCTTTTCTCTTGCTTTTTGGTGAGTAATGTTTGAGACTCTTTCTTTTAAAACAGTTGTTGCTAAGTCTTATTTGACCCTTACTGTAGTTGTCTGTTATTTGATCTCTTTATACCTGCCTCTCTGCAATATTTTTTTCTTCGACCCACATATTCTGAATTTTTGGCCATAACAATGCTTGTTTTTTTTTTCCTTAGATTTCTTTTAGAAAATGACCAGTAGACTCTATTTTCATTTTGGCTGGTAGGTTCTAATAAATTTGGGGAGTTTTATTTTAAGATTTCTTGATATACGGTATTTAGACATTTTGTTTGGTAATGGTTTTCAGGGAGTCTGTTGATTCTTAAATTATCTCTACTTGTCCTGTTTTCCAGATTAATTGTTTTTGATAGCCCCTGGGGCAGCTCTTGCTTCAGATCTCATTACATTGTGTCATAATTTATTGGGCAGTAGAGCTCAGGGATATTTAATTTGGTTTTATCATTATGTATGGTGCTCATCATAATTTTAAATATTTGTTCCTTAGGAGGAACAAATATTTGGCTAGAAATTTTCATGTTGTCATTTTAGTCAGAAGTCTCATTTCATTTTCACACTCTATGTAACAGTATAGTTATACATACACATCAGCTGTCTTTCTAGGATACAAGTTAAGTGAGGTCAGGGATTGTGCCATGTTCATCTTGAGTCTTTTCCAGCAAAATAGACAAGGACCATGTATATAGTAGGCACTTAATAAATGTTGATGGAATATATGAATGGATTATTTGTTACCAGAATTTTGTCATTATAATAACAGAATCCCAGATCTCTGTTGGAAAGAACTAGAGAGGTAATATAGTCCAAACTGAATAGAAATTCTCACTCCTGCTGAATGGTCTTCCAGCCTTCATGATGGATTTTCATTTCCACAGCTGATGAATATTTTGCATTTGATTCTGATTATCCCAGTTTTCTTATTTATAAACAAATTCTCAATAAATACGTAGGCTGAATTATGACTAATACCATTGTCTGTACCTGTTTAGCTCCAAAGTTGGTAGTTCATTTTACTTTTGGAGCTGGTTGCCCTCTAGACAGAACTGAATCCAATGGTTATAACTAGAAATTCACACACAAGAATTTTCATTGGCTAGAATGGAGATAACACCTCACAAATATTTAAAGCTGAAAGGAACCCAATAGTTCATTTTGTTTATCCCCCTCCATTTAAAGAGAAGGAAAATGAGACAGAGTGATTTACCCTAAGTTTTATAAGTAGTGAGTAACACAACTGGGTTTTGAACCTATGTGAAATGATAGGAAATAAACAAAAGAAGGATCATTTGGTATACATGCAGGATTATATTCTCAGAACAAATCATGGCAACAATAACAACTAATTAAATGCTCAAAAAGCTCCTAAGAGGCATTGGGCATCCAAAGACAGAGATAGTCCCTTTCTTTGCAATTGTAGTTTATATTCTATTTATTGTAACCCCTACGTACATAGATAAGTAATTACAAGGCAAATTAAGAAAGAAGAGTGCACCAGCAACTGAGATAAAGGCTCAGGGGTCAGAAAAGTCTTTGCAAAGGAGGAAGGATTCTGAGATGCTGAGACAGGGGGAACATATTTTAGGAATGAGTCATAGCTTGTGTGAGTATACAGAGAGGGAAAGTAGAGATGCTTTAAACAAGGTGACCAATTAGTTTTACAGAGTAGTCTAGGTGAGAAGACCCAAACTAGGGCTGGGGCTGTGTGACAGGATAAAAGGGACAGATGGGAGATGTATTATGGTGCTAGACTTCATGAGATGGAACAACTGATAAAAAAAAAAAAGGAGGTGAGGGAGAAAAAAATGATGTTGCCTTATCATTTACCACAAGTGAGAGTGTGGTGGTAGGAATGAGTATCCTATAATCCCATGAAAACTTGGACTCCTCTACCCCATTCTTACTTAGTTTTATGACAATTTATGGCCCTTTTAGGGACAGCTTGACAGCTCAGCGCATAGAGTACTTGGCCTAGAGTCAGGAAAACTCATTTTTCTTAAGTTCAAATCTGGTCTCAGACACCTATTAGCTGTGTGACCCTGGACATATCATGTTTGCCTCAGTTTCCTCATTTGTGAAATAAGCTGGAGAAGGAAATGGCAAAGCACTCCAGTATCTCTGCAAGAAAAGTCTAAATGGTGTCTCAAAGAGTTGGACGCAACTGAAAAACATGGCCTTTATGGTGAGCCTTGTACTTTCTCAGAAACATTCCAGGCTGCTCAGCTGAAATTAGCAACTCTGTTCAATCAATTAATCAGTAAGCATTTATTAAGCCCTTACTCTGCTCCAGGCATTGTGCTAAGCACTAGGAATACAAAGAAAAGTGAAAATAATCTCAACCCTAATGGAGCTTATATTCAATGCGAATGCCACTGGAATTGAGTGGCTGTTTGCTTCTTCTTTGCCTCAGCGTTTAGGCAACATTTTGCTGTGTCATAGTATGGCATAGCAAATAGCATTGGGTCTCAAGTCAAATCTGGGTCTGAGACCCTTATTTGCCATAAGTTAGCTATGTAACTGCAAGAAAACTAATTGACCTCTCTGTACCCTAATTTTCTCTTTCGTAAGTGAGGATGTATTAGATAATTTGAAAGATTCCTCTCCATGTCTCCTGTGTTGTGGTTTTATGAAATCGGTTTAAAGAAACACACCTGAAAATAGGAAATATTCATAATCAATAATGAAATCCCAAGAGTAGAGAAATATTGCTTTTTGTATTCCTGATATCATAGAATCTTTTACAATCCTAAAAAGTAGACCCATCCTCAGTACCGCAGCAAACTTTAGGATTGAAGGTGGCATCATAGAAAGGAAAGATTATGTGGATGGCAATCATCACATGGCCACTTACTAGGGATATTCAGGGAGGACTAGTACCTTTTGTGTGAGAGCTTGCCAAGCCCTTTTCAGGGCTGCTCATTTACCTTTGCTATCCACTTTTCACCCAGCTCTCACCTGTGCCTCCCAGAGCTGTAGCATGTGAAATGGCCACACCCTGGTAAACACTATCTCAGCAGACAGGCTAAACCAGGGTAACCGACAGGCCTCATACATGTTGGTAGGTTAAGAGAGGTGGGCATATGAAGACTTCCCTCAGCAGAATTGGTGGACAGGAACAATTTATTGCATCAGCCACGAAGGTGGCTGAAGTAGGTGCTGTGGAGTGCTTAGAGCTTTGTCAGATGTGGAAGATGCCAAGGTCATTCACTGCATCACGGGACATCACTGATCATCTTTATTTTGTTTTACCACTGGACTTTGATGACCCTGTAAGAGAGAGTGAGGCTGACAACTTTGTGCAACTCTGCCTCACTTAAATCCAATTCACACCTAAGTCATGACCTCACGATGTCATTGGCCCTCTTTGAAAATGAAGGATGAACAACCACAATACTTATTAGCTGAAAGACCTTGGACAAGCAGACTTAACTTCTCTGAGCTTCAATTACTTGATTACTAAAATATAAAATGATCTAGGTAATTTCTAAGTTCTCTGAGCTCTAGCATCACAGTTACGTGATTTTATTTTCCATTTTTTATTTCCATTAAAAATGCTACCTTGTCTACCTCCTATCCTTGTTAATCCTGATCACTTATCTGTCAGTGCCTGTGGGTTTTCCCTTTTTCTGTTTTGTTGTGTATCTAACAGTCTATCTCAACTCATAAATTACAAAACCTCAGAGGTCATCCAATCCAACCCACACTTGTACCAAAATCCTCTCTGTGGTTATCTGGCCTTTGCTTGAAGACTTCCAGTGAGGGGAAGCCCACAACTCATTGTATCCCCATGCTCAATTATATCCCAATTCTACTTTTGGATAGCCCTACTATAACAAAGTATATCATTACATTCAGCCTACATTTGCCATTTAGCAGCTTCAACCTATTATTACATGTCTGTTTACTGCGGCCAAGGAAAATAAATGTTTCATATTCTAGAAAACATTATTATGTCTCCTTTAAATCTTTTTTTCCCCTCCAGGCTAAACATTTCCCTTTTTTCATTTAATACTTATCGCATAGTTTGGAGATCTTTTACTATCTTTGCTCTTCTCTGAAGGTTCACTGGAGGTTCTTGTTCCTGAAATGTAGTGCCTAGATGAGTGTATCAATATGGCCCAATCAGGGACTATCACTTCACTAGTCCTAGGCGCAATATTTCTCTTAATGATGCCACTCTAAGATCATACTAATTCACTGCCAGATCAAAAAGTAGTTTCATATTGAACTGTTAGTCTAATAGTATTACCAAATCTTTTCAAATGGATTATTGTGTAGCTATATTTTCCTCATTGTATACTTGTGAAATTGTAAGTCTTTATAGTTATCCCTATAATATTTCACCATATTAAATTTGCCTCAGTGTTCTAGGCTATCACAATGTTTTTTGGATTCTGACTCCCATTCAATGTGTTAACTATTCCTCCCAGCTTTGTGTCATTTGCATATGTGTTAAGTTCCATCTGTGCCTTAGAGCCATTGACAAAAATATTAACTAGTGTAGGGCCAAGCAGCTGTTTAGCCTGAGGTACCAGTGACATCTTTCCAAGTTGACATCAACCCATTAATAATGGCTCTTCATCTAGTTCCAAAGACACCTAATTGTACAACTGAATAGCTCTTACCTCTTATCTTTTCTACTGGAATAGCATGAGAGACTTTGTCCCACATTGTTCTAAACCATAGCTAAACTATATTTACAGCATTGCCCAGAGCTACTGACAATCTAGGACTCTTGTCAAAACCCTGTCCTCTTATTCCCTGCTTATCTTCCTAATAGTCATTTTTGTTCTGTTCTTTTAAGTCCAAAGATAATTCTTTGTGACTGAGAAAACAGAGGCAAAATAAAAGTTCAACAGCTCTGCCTTCTCTTAGATGTCAGTTGTCATTATCATCTTCACTGCAAGTGGTTTTTTCAATATAGCTTTTTGTATTTTCAGTTTTCAATATAACTTAAAAAACAAACAACTCCATTTTGTTCTCAGCTTTCCTCACCAACTTCAACTCATCCTGAGCTTTAGTACTCTAGATGCTATTGTCACAAAATCACAATCTTATATGCTCTTTGTCTATTACCTATTTCTAATCTCCTATGTGTGACTTTATTTTTTTTTCAGGTTATACACGTGTAGTCATGCAAAACACTTCCATAGTAGTCATGTTGTGAAAAACTAAGTATATTTCCCTTCATCCTATCCCACCCCACCCCATTTATTCTATTCTCTCTTTTGACCCTGTCCCTCCTCAGAAGTATTTGCTTCTGATTACCCCCTCCCCCATTATCCCCTCCCTTCTATCATTCCCCTGCTGTCTTGTCCCCTTCCCCCCATTTTCCTGTAGGGTAAGATAGATTTCCATACCCTATTGAGTGTGTATGTTATCCCCTCCTTAATCCAAATCCTATGAGAATAAGATTCATTCATTCCCTCTCACCTTCCCCCGTTTGCCCTCCATTGTAAAAGCATTTTCTTGTCTCTTTCATGTGAGATAATTTACCCCATTCTACCTCTCCCTTTCTCCTTCTCCCAATATAACCTTTTCTCATCCCTTAATTTTATTCTCCAGATATTACCCCTTCATATTCAACTCACCATGTGCCTTCTATCTATCTATCTATCTATCTATCTATCTATCTATCTATCTATCTATCTATCTACATACATATAATTTTTTTCCCTCCAACTACCCTACTACTGACAAAAGTCTCATGAGTTATAAATATCATCTTTCCATGCAGGAATGTAAATAGTTCAACCTCAATAAGTCTCTTATGATTTATCTTTCCTGTTTACCTCTTCATGTTTCACCTGAGTCTTGTATTTGAAAGTCAACTTTTCTATTCAGCTCTGGTGTTTTCATTAAGAATGCTTGAAAGTCTTCTATTTCACTGAATAGTCATTTTTTCCCCCCTGAAGGATTATACTCAGTTTTGCTGGGTAGGTGATTCTTGGTTGTAATCCAATCTCTTTTGCCCTCTGGAATATTATATTCCATGCCCTGTGATCCTTTAATGTAGAAGCTGCTAAATCTTGTGTTATCCTGATTGTGTTTCCACAGTACTTGAATTGTTTCTTTCTGGCTACTTACAATATTTTCTCCTTAACCTGGAAACTGTGGAATTTGGCTACAATATTCTTAGGAGTATTCCTTTGGGGATCTCTTTCAGGAGGTGATTGGTAGATTCTTTCAAGGTAGATTCTTTCAATTTCTATTTTGCCCTCTGGTTCTAAAATATCAGGGCAATTTTCCTTGATAATTTCTTGAAAGATGATGTCTAGGCTCTTTTTTTGATCTTGGCTTTCAGATAGTCCAATAATTTTTAAATTCTCTCTCCTGGATCTATTTTCCAGGTTAGCTGTTTTTCCAATGAGATATTTCACATTGTTTTCTATTTTTTTTCATTCTTTTGGATTTGTTTTAAGTGTCTTGATTTCTCATGAAGTCACTAGCTTCCAATTTCTCCATTCTAATTTTTAAGGAAGTATTTTCTTTTGGACTTCCTTTTCCATTTTGCTAATTTTGCTTTTTAGGGCATTCTTCTCCTCATTGGCTCTTTGGATCTCTTTTGCTATTTGAGTTAGGCTATATTTTAATGTGTTATTTTCTTCAGCATTTTTTTGGGTCTCCTTTAGCAAGCTCTTGACTTGTTTTTCATGATTTTCTTGCCTCACTCTCAGTTTTTCCCTCTCCTTCTCTTACTTGTTTCTCAAAATCCTTTTTGAGCTCTTTCATGGCCTGGGACCAGTTCATATTTTTCTTGGAGTCTCTGGATATAGGAGCTTTGATTTTGTTATCTTCTTCTAGTTGTATGTTTTGATTTTCTTTGTCACCAAAGTAAGATTCTATGGTATGACTCTTTTTGCACTGCTTGCTCATGATCCCAGCCAATTACTTGAGTTTTAAACTCTTTGTTAAGGTAGGGGTCTGCCTCCAGTGTGGAGAATGTACTGTCCCAAGCTTTGGGGGTTTTGTGGAGCTGTTTTCAGAGATACTTCTAGGGACCTGTAATTTTCAGTTCTTCCAAGGTGCTATGATCAAGGGCAAGGTGTTTACTCCTTTCCTGGCCTGTGCTCTGGTCTATGAGTGACCACAAGCACTTTTTTCTGTCTTGGAACTGTGAGGAGGATTTTGTCTGCATAACCACTACAAGCTCTGCCAGAGTTCCTCCTCGCCCCAGGACCCAGAACTGTGACCCAGATCCAAGCATGGGCAAAGCAAGAGAATCCTGCACCAGCAGAGAGATCCCTGCAATCCCCCTCTGATCAGCCACTCAATTCCCCCTCAGTCTGTGGGCCAGAAGCTCAGGAAGCAGCTGCCACCCCGGAGCCAAGCTTGGGGACTGGGGCTGGAACCATACTTCTTTCTTTCACCATAGACACAGACTTTTTCCACTGACCTTCTAAGTTGTCTTTCGTTGAGTTGTTTGTGAGCTGAGAAGTCTGGAAACTGCCACAGCTGCCTGTGATTCAGTCCTCTGAGGCCTGCTCCAGGTTTGCTGAGGCCTGCCTTGCCTGCAAACCCACTCAGAACTGCACTCCTCTCCCTGCTTTGAGTGATATACCTTTCCAATCAACCATCCAGGCGACATGTCTTGGGCTGTAAATTTGTTTCACTCTGTCTTTTTGTGGGTTCTGCTGCTTTAGAATTTGTTTAGAGCCATTTTTTACAGGTATTTGGAGGGGTTTGGGGGAGAGCTCAAGCAAGTCACTACTTTTACTCCACCATCTTGGCTCTGCCCCCTACATGTGACTTTAAAAGAATAACTTGGTTGGTGAGCTCCCTCTGCTTCCACAATATTTTCTTTAGACAATTGTCCCCTTTTTCCTAATTTCAATAGTTTTCCTTTTCAGTTGCAGAATTCCATTTTTGAAAGGTCTTTATTACTTCTGAACTGACTTCCCTTGAAAAATTTTCTGCAGCATCATTTCTCAAAAGCCTTTGAAATCTGTTTTCCTCAAATCTAGGGTGCCCATCACTATGCCTTGTTTTTCTCTCCCCTTTCACAGATTTTATATAGACTGGTCATTTCCATTCCAGCAATTGGTTCTATTCTGTTTGTGATGATCAGGTGAAAAAAAACGGCATTTTTTTTGTTGGTTCCTTTACCTTTTGAAGAATAGAATTATCATTGGGGGCAAATTGAGAAATTATAAGACACTCTGCTTATGTCAGAGAGAAAGAGAGACAGAGAAAGAGACACAGAGAGAGAGACAGAGAGAAGGAGAAGAGAGAGACAGAGGCAGAGAAACAGAGGGACAGAGGGAGACAGAGACAGGCAAGCAGACAGAGATGAGAGAGAGAGAGAGAGAGAGAGAGAGAGGCCTCACATATGTATGGATCATTGCAGTCTGACATCATTACCATTCCACCATGCCAGGCTTGTGATCTATTTTCCAAAATCCTGATTCATATTCTCTTGCTCCAATCACAATAACACTCCTGTTTCTTCTTGCTTTTATCTTCCCTCAAATGTTTTCCCCATCTGTATTTTCTTTTGGGATTAGACCTTCTTTACTCTCTCCCCATCCTTTTGCATCTATCCTTTATATAATCTACTCATTTATATCTTTTATGTGATCTACTCATTCTAGGGTCTTTTAGTTATTCATCTCTTCTCATTAGTCTTAGTGATACTTATGAGGGCAAATTTGGCTCTTTGGATTAATAGGTTCAGTTTCTTTAGGATATCACTTATTGACCTTACATTGTACATTTGTGAGTCTGAGGCCATGTGTTTTACTGGGTTTTTTTGTTTTTGTTTTTGTTTTTTTTTTTTAGTTAGGCAATGGGGTTAAGTGACTTGCCCAGGGTCACACAGCTAGTAAGTGTTATGTGTCTGAGGCTGGATTTGAACTTAGGTCCTCCTGAATCCAGGGCCGGTGCTCTATCCACTGTGCCACCTAGCTGCCCCAGAGGCCATGTATTTTATAGCTAGCTCTTTCCTTGGATTTTTTTTTCTTTTGAATTTTTGGGCACATCTGCTGCTATTCTATATATGTTGTAGGCACTCTTCATGGTAGATGTAGCAAGTCAGTCAGATTTCCTATACTGTACTCCAAACAACTACATTCACATTGCTACATAAATGCTAGCTATTGTTGCTGTTGCTGTTGTCATTTATAGCTAATCCATCCTTGGTGAGGATGTACCCAAATTGATTTATTAAAACAGTTGTTAATTCCATAATTTTAGGTTTGAGTATAATTGAAGTTGGTAGCAGTGATTATTTCTGCTTCACATATTTATTAGCTATGTTACCATAGACAAGAGAGAAGGGAAAGGAGCAAGCATTTATCAGATGCCCACTGTGTACCAGGAACTGTGAGAAGAGCTTCACAGATGATATTTCATTTGTTTCTCATAGCAAACATAGGAGGTAAGTGCTGTTGTTATCCCCATTTCACAACTGAAGAAACTGAGACAAATAATAGTTAAGTGACTTTCACAGGGTCACATAGCTAGTAAGTGTCTGAGATTGGATTTAAACTCAAGCCTTCCTGAATTCAAGCTTATTGCTCTAATATACTGTGCCAATTTTTGTTGTTCATTCGTTTTCAGTTGTGTCCAACTTTTTGTGACCTCGTCTGGGATTTTCTTGGCAAAGATACTGGGCTGATTCGCTGTTTTCTTCTCCAGCTCATTTTACAGATGAGGAAATGGAGGTAAACAGTTAAGTGACTGGTCCAGGGTCACACAGCTAGTAAGTGTGTAAGGCCAGATTTGTACTCAGGAAGGCTCATCTTCCTGATTCCAGGACTGGCATGCTATCCACTGCATCACCTAGCTTTTATAAAGTTAAAGAAAGTTATTCTTTGAGTACAAGGTACCTAAGGATGAATTGCTTAACCTTTCTGAGCCTCAGTTTCCTCAGTTGTAAAATGAGTATAATATGACCTCTATTAACAATCTTGCAGGGCTGTTATGAAGATAAAATAAGATCATGTAAGTAAAGCATTTTGCAAATATCGAAGTGCTCTACAAATGTCCACTAGAATTTATATGGCAAGAGACAGAGTACTGGAACTGTAGTTTGGGTTCCAGTAAAGGCCCTGTTACTACCTATGTGACCTTAGGCATGTCTCTGATCCTCTTTCCATATCCACAAAATCAGGGCATTCAGCTAAATAGTTTCTAAGGTCCCTTCAAACTGTGAAATCCAATGATCTCTGTAATTAATTTTTGCATCATTGTGTATAGGGCCTCTTGGACCTGGTATGCACATTTTAACTAAATGAGCAAATATAGGTCTTAAATTTTGAACCAAAACCAGAATATCTCAGCACAGTTAAAAAGTAAAACAAACTCAATGCTTTTTGTTTAGAAGAAATGGAAAAACACAAGACAGTTAAGTGACTTTCCAAGGTCAGGCACTGCATTTGCTATGGAGCTGAGAATAGGACTGCATCCCTACTGCTTGACCAGTGTTCCATACAGTAGATCTCTACATCAATATTTCTTATCTGTCTATGAAGGGCAGTAGGCAAACCTCTTAAATTTGACGAATGGTGAGTCTTAGCCTTCGTGTTTTATTTTTCTCATTCCCATTTCTGTACCTTCTTTTCTACTTGGACTTAATGGACTACTCAGAGTTACATGAACCACTTATATTTTCGAAATAGCTTATGAAAAGTTTATTTTAAAATCCCCTTATGCAACCAAAGGTTAATTTCACCTTATGAGTTATGTATATTTTGCAAATGCTATACAGAAGGTAAATGTGTATATTCATATTTTTCTACTAATTCTCATTATAGTTTGAAGATATGTTCCAGCAGACAGAAAAATGAGTACCAACACATAATGAAAAATCTCACTTAAGAATGCTCATGTCTACTTTAAGGAAGATCTTGTCTTTATAAATGTGAAGCCTAGCGAGAAGTTAGTTAAATGGACAATCAGTTTACATGATCTTTGAATGGTCACTTAAATTAGCCACAAAAACAATTCCTATTTCTGTTGAAGTTTTCTATAACTCCGCAGAACCTGAATTTTAAAACATTCGTAGCGATTATGTCATTGCTCCAGGAAGTTGGCAGAGTAACATAGACTTGTCTTTTAGATAGTTCAACCTAGTATATCACTACGCAAAACTGCCGAACAGTTGTCAAATAATCTCCTGCCCACATACTTCCCTTTTTTTCTTTTTAAAATCATTTGTATCTATGCCTTTTGTTTTTCTATCATAGTCATTTCCAGATATAACCACTGCCTCCTCCCTTTCAGCCCTCCAGTGTAAACAAAGGGAAAGAGTTAAGCAAAACCTTTCAACACAGTGACTGAATCTGGCAGTATATGCAAAATCCTGACTGGAGGCTGGCTTAGCATGAGAAAGCTAGTCTTCAGGTGATGGATTTGTCTGTACACAATTAACTCATGAAGGCTGTCTCGAAGGCTGGTTCTCTGTATGCTGTGGCACACAGTTCTCATTGCAGACTATATTGTCTGTTGGTATTCATTGGGGTAAGTATGTTTACAAATGGAGAGTTTGACCCTGGAGCTGGACTATTTCATTGAAAGACTCTCCCAATGGAAAGGTTACTAGGTAGGGACTTGGCTGGAGGAAATGTGACACTTCATAATGTTACCCAGGCTCTTTGTACCATAGAATCTCTGATGCTGACACTGAGTTACAGTAGAAAGGGATAAGAAAAAATAATCTTTGAGGGTCATAATTTGTCATTTATTATTTAAGTTCAAGAACAGGTTATGTCAGGGGGGCACATTCAGAACAGAGAGCCCTAGGGGAGGGGGAGGAAGGAGAAGACAGGGAAACAAGAACCTCCCATCTGTGTCTCAAGATTGATCCTCATTTCTGAGCCTTGGTCCAGAGAGCAGAATGTAGCATATGGTAAGATGAAGTTGCTGGGAGTGCAGGTTCCTTTCTCCAATAATTGATGAATAGATTCTCCTCCAATACATTATACCGAATAGGAGTAATGTTGCACTAGTAAAATTCCCCCCTAAAGTTTCGTAATGACTATCTACTAACTTTCCAGCTCTGTTATACATGCTAATATACCAGACATAAAATTTTTCTCCAAGTTTCAGAAATATGCATCACACTGTATTTGGAAGCCTGATTAGTTTTGTTCCTTGGAATTAATTGATGGTGGTGGTGGTGGTGGTGGTGGTGGTGGTGGTGCTAGCATTGGTGAGTTTTAGACATGGAAGCAGAAATATTCCTTTCTTCCACAGGCAGGTTTTGTCTTCAGGCAAGACTGCAGCAGAATAGAGAGCCCATCCCCCTATCCTTGTTATTTATGTCCAAAGAGCTATGGCACCAAAATCTTCCCTGATAGGAAAAGAGAAATTGAACTCAAATTTTGGAACAGGCTTGGTATAAAATGCAGATCTCACTGCAGGGAATCTTGTAAGTAGGGAAATTGTCAGTACAGGATATTGAATTCCTATCAAGATATTTTAAGCCATCAACCTTTCCTCTCAGTAGCAGACTTCATAGCTACAGTATCTCCATAGAACAGATAAAAAATCCATTAAGCGGATTTATATTCCAATTATAGCTTTTCTTGTCATCCCAAATGAGTCCAGGTCTGTCTTCTCTGCATCTAAACCCAGGCATCTGTGTCCGTGTAGCTACATATTTCTTGGTTTTGGAAAAATGGAAACTACAATTAGTTTTGATGTAGTTGCTAAAAACAGAAAGAAAAACAAAGGCTCTTACCCCTACTCTTCTTATTCCAAATATGACCTTGCCTCCTACTGATCTTTGTTGACAATATCAGAGTCCAACCAGCTCAAATTTCCTCTCTCCCTCCAAAACCCTTTGAGATGCCTCATGGTGTAGTAGATGAGAACTAGTTGAAGACCTGAGTTTGAATCCTGCTTCAAGAACCTTCTAGTTATGTGAACTAGGCCTCAGTTTCCATATCTGTAAAATGAGAAGGTCAGGCTCAATGACTTTTGGGGTCCTTTCCAGCTCTAATTTATGATCCTTTGATCCTTAATTTTCACTTCCAAATTTCCCCACCTTTTCACCCATCCTATCTCTCCTTTCTCTGCTGTTTCAGATTAAGAAGCTTCATTTTTTTTCTTTCCAAGGCTAATGAATTCCTTTTCCTATGTCCTACTTGCCTCCTTCCTTGTAATCTTGTCTCCTCCAGTGCTTTGCTTCATTGATTTTCCCCTAATTCTCTTGAATCTTCAATCACTGTGCTCAACACACCCCCACACCCTTTCTCCCCAACTTTCTTTTTCTTTCCTTCTTTACACAGAAAAACCAAGATGATACACTCACTACCATTCTTTTTCATTTGTCAAGTAATTGTGATTTGGCTTCTTCCCCTCTGTGCCCTCCCCAGCTCCCATCTATATGTCTCCCATCAGTTATAAATCACTTTGAATCGTCAAATCCAATATTCTTTTTTAAATCTTCCCACACTTCTCCTCTGTTTCCTTTACTGATCCCTCTTTTTGCCCTCACTGTATAAATATTGACATTCCCCAAGACTCAGGCCTTGGCCTTCTTCTCTCTTATTGATACCTCTTTTTCCCTCTGTGATCTCATCTATTAGCTGGGCTTTAACTATCACTTTTCTGTGGATAATTCCCAACGGTGTAACTCTATTCTCCACGTAAGAAAACCAACAAAGATATAGTATGATTGGGTCAGTGGCAATATCTCCACCCACAAAAGACCTAACATTTTCTTTTATTTGTTGGGAAAAGAGACATTTCTCAAAGGTGTTAAGAACTTGACTTTAATGGAGGAAAAAAAGACCAATTCTGTCAAGAAACAATTGAACTTCATACCCGGTAGCAAATGACCTGTAAGAATGTGCTAAAAAATTCTAAAGAAGGTGAAGTTCAGGGTGATTGTTGACCCAGAGACCCTATGAAACTAAGAGACCACTGAACCTGAACTATACTTTCACTAGTAAAGACAGAAATGAATGCTCACAAGTATAAGAACACAAAGCTAACTGGAGTAAATAGAACATTCGATTGATATTTACCCCTCTGTCTGACGCGGCCAGTCTCACAATTTCTTTCTGTTATTCTACCCTAAACCATTTTGTTTTATTGCAATTGCAATTTGGACATGATTTGTTGTTGGTAAACAAAAGCTGCACATAGGTTCGATTTTAGTCTCCAACTTACACTTTGATTGATGAGGAATCAATGACACAATTTTCCCTCCAGTTGTGTAGGCTTGGTGCTATGCTACTGTGGGAAAAAGTATCAGTATTTTATTAACTTCCTCACTACTTAGTTACCTTGGAGATTTTGAGCCACCAGTGGCCCACATTTTGCCACAGGACCATCTGTGCATATCAATCTTGTTAAAAGAAATTATACATAGATGCACATCACCAATGCACAATTTCTATCAAATGGGGAACACAAACATTATCTAATTGATTTATGAAACACAAATGTGCATTTTGGAAATAGAAACTAGAATCTAAAAATAAATCTACAGCTTCTTTTTTTCTCTCATTGCTTTTGGTAATTTGAACTAATGTAAAGAGGGATTGCTTTTTAAGTGTAAATGGGTATTTTAATTTTTTTTTCATTAAAACACACTTAATAGCCATTCAGTTTTAATTCCAGGGGGGAAAAAATCTTTCCTATTGAAAAGTACAACAGAAACCATGATGAAATGAACTTATTTGAATAATCCAGGATTCAGCTATATGACAAAGACAATAATGAAGAAAGAACTAGTGTCCTCCTGTCAATACTATCCTGAGAGAATAAGTGATCAATAATGAAGGAATAGAAAAAAGAGAAACCAGGTGACAAATGAGTTTTTCCCAAAGAAAGACACGTAAGAACAGAAATATTTTCACCCTGTGCAGTCACAGCTTTAATGGAGGATAAAAGTTTAACAAAGGACCTTCTATAAATCAATCAACAAGTATTTATAAGCATCTACTATGTGCCAGCTATGGGGCAGCTGGGTGGCTCAGTGGATAGAGCGTTGGGCCTATAGAAAGACTTGGAATAAAATCTGGCCTCAGATATTTACTAGCTATGTAACTCTGTGTAAACCACTTAACCTAGTTTGCCTCAGTTTCCTCATCTGTAGAATGAACTGGAGAAAGAAATGGCAAACCGTTCCAGTGCCTTTGCCAAGAAAACCCTACATGGGATGACAAAAAAATTCAGATATGACTGAAACGACTGAATGTGCCAGGCCCTGTGCTAAGAGCTGGTGAAACAAAGAGAAGCAAAAGACAGTCCCTGAGGGCAGCAAGGTGGTGCAGTGGATAGAGCACAGGCCCTGGATTCAGGGGGACCTGAGTTCAAATCCGGTTTCAGATACATGACACTTACTAGCTGTGTGACTCTGGACAAGTCACTTAACCCCTTTGCCTAGCAAAGATAAAAAGAAAGGAGCCTAAAAAAGACAGTCCCTGCCCTGGGGAAGCTCAAGGTCTAATTGGGGAGAGAATAAACAAACAAGTGTTTATCAACAAGCTACTTACAGGATAAAAAGGAAATCATTAACAGAGAGAGTAGATTACAATTAAGAAATGGAAAGGTGGGAAAGGCTTCCTGTAGAAGATGGAATTTTAGTTGGGACTGAAAAGAAGCTGGGGAAGCCAGTAGTAGGTAGAGTTGAAGAAGGAGAACATTCCAGACATGGGGGACAATCTGAAAAATGTTTGGAGCTGAGAAATGAAGTGTCTTGTTCACGGAATGGCCAGGAGGCCAGCGTCATTGGATCAAAGAACAAGGTATAAGAAGACTGGAAAAGTAGGAGGCAGATAGGTATGAAGGGCTTTGAATGCCAAACAGAGCATTTGGTATATTGCATTGATCTTGTATGTACATAGCTATTTATATGCTATCTCCCTTAATAGGGTGTGAGCTCTTTGAAGGCAACGTCTTTGGTTTTCACTTTTCTTCATGCTTAGTATAGTGCCTGAAGTATGTTAAACATTTAATATATAACTATTGATTGACTAATAGGCTATATGTCTTTATATACCCATGTATATAGATATCGATATACATATACATACAGACATATACACACACACATATTATATATATACATATGTAGATATATCCTTATATATTAACTTCATATTTATGTAGTATATCTTTTTATATAACCTTGTTATTGCCTTCATTAGAATGTCATCTTATTGCCGGTAGGGATTATTTCATTCTTTGTACTAGTATCCTCAGCATGAAGCAGAGTGCCTGGCACTTAGTACATGCTTAATAAATGGCTATTAATTGATTGGAAAGGCCCTACAAAACTTTTTCTGACCTTATTGATCAAACCACCCTCAAATTTGAATTCTGACTTTAGTTAGCCATTCCTCTTATTGCTGCCTCTTCATTTTGTTCATGCTGTTTCCCAGCCTAGAATGCCAGTTTAATTTCTGTTCTTCTAGGCTCATTTAAAGTCCTACTGACTCCATTAAGTCCTATCCAAACTATGTCACCTCCTACCCTTGCCCTTTTTGCCAGTAAGTTAATATGCTAAATATAAAATCTAAGGCAATTTGCTATTTTTTTGTGGGCTTCCAAATTGGACCACAGATTGGTCAGATGGGTCATTTCTGTCATCTTCATGATTGACACTGATTAGCAGAGCTATTGACAGTTAAAATGGTCAAACAGACGGCAATTGCTATGGTAAGTCTACCTACCAATTAAGTCATCTGGTAAAAGCATAATGCCGATATTAGAGGTTCCGTCTACGTATGGACCAGTCACCTTTAGAGAATTAATGTTTGCTGTTCCACAAGTCTCACAAATGGAAAGCATGGTCTAGTGGTACCAGAAGACATCAGTTCAAATTCCACCTCTTATACTTAGTACACATGTGACTTTAAGCAAATAACTTCACCCCTGTAGACCTTTAGTTTTTCTGATCTATAAAATAAGGGAGTTAGACTAGATGACCTCTAAGGCCCCTTCCAGCTTTAATTCTATAATCCTACAAATACTAGTCACAAATGTGATTAGGCAAGTAAATGTAGACAGCTAAACACAATGCTTTATCGTTGCTGGCAAAAATCCTTCCAATAACAGCTCATACGAGTGATAAGCTGTTGGTATTGTCTTCAGTTAGCACAGGTAGTAAGAAAACTCATTATTTGAAATGTAGATATTTAAGTCACTATGTGACAGCAATTAGCAACTGTACCAAAATGAAGATTTCACTAAAAGGAAGATTGCTATGATTGTTTTTTTAAAATATGTCTACTTCATCCTCTTTCTTTCCTTAGAAAACTAGACAGGCAAGAAGATATACTAGAATATTTAAATGCAGTGGTTGTCAAACTATTCGATCTCTGGGTCCCTTTGCCCTCTTAAAAATTTTTGAGAACTCCACAAAGAGCTTTCATGTGGTTTGTATGTATTGATACTTACTGAATTAGAAATTAAAGATTCTTATTACGAAAATAGTTTTGACTTTATGGACCACTTGGAAGGATCTTGGAGACCACACTTGCAGAAACTGTTGTTTTATCATATATGTGGTTTTTTAATTTTATTTTTAATTTATGAAATAAAATAAGCATTTCCATAACAGTAGGATTTTTAAAAAGGATGACTGCATGTGAAACTGCAAATCTTTTGTACAACTTGCTATTCCTTTTAAATATATATCATGTAACTTTTTTCTTTTTTTTCATTCCCCCCCTCCCCCATTCTAGAGATGCTACCATTAGGCACAAATATGTACACACACACACACACACACACACACACACATACATATAAAATTATTCTATACGTACTTCTATTTATCAGTTCTTTCTCTGGATACAGACAGCATGTTCTTTCATAAGTCCTTGGGTATTTATAATAGTCAAAATGACTTATAAAACATTCAAAGTTGTTCTTAACACAATATTGCTGTTACTGTATACAGTGTTCTCCTGGTTCCATTCATTTCACTATTCATTATTTCATGCAAGTCTACCATATTTTTTTCTAAAAATCAGTGAGCCCATCATTTCTTATAACACAGTAGTATTTCATCACAATCATATACCACAACTTGTTCAGTTCTTTTGAATAGTGCAGGTCGTAACCCTGCCATACCTTCTCATTCTATATGATTCTTGTCCTGGAATTCCCTACCTTTATCTTCAGGAATGCTGTCCTAGATGCCTTTTTTAAAACACTTTAAACATTTTGTTGGTTCCAGGGCAGAACTCAGGCTGTCCAAAAACACTGATAAGTAAAATGTAACCAAGGTTCAGAAGAGGAAAAAGGAATGAATAAAATCAGAATTTAACTAAATCAAAACATTTGAGTATTCACTTCCTTCTTATAGCCATTTTTGGAAATTTGGATATTTAGAGGTTAAGAGATATTCCTCTGTTGAGTAATTTTTAATGGGACAAACAGATCTTCACATATAGAAGTAATAATGGCTTTCAGTTGAAATGAAAGGGGGAAAAAAAACATTTCTTAGGTACCCGTCATGGCAAAGTACTATATTAAGTATTGGGGAAATTGAAGGCATAAAAAAAAATCAGTTCAAGGAACAAACAAAGAAGGCTAATTCAAGGAACTTGCCTTCTACTGGGGGAGTGGAACATGTAAATAGGAGAAGATTTGAAGAAGGAGAGAGCACTGACTACTAGGAGAAGCAAGAGAGGCTATAGGAAAGTAAGAGCTGGAATTTGAGTTGAACTTTAATTAAGGGATGCTAAGATTTTAAGAAATAGCCCTACTACTACTCAGTGTATTTCCAAAGATAATTAGGAAAAAAAAGAAAAGAACCCATATGTTCTAAAATATTTATAGCAGCTCTCTTTGTGGTGGCAAAGAACTGGAATTTGCAGGGATGCCCATCATTTGAGGAATGGCTGAGCAAGTTGTGGTATATGGTTATGATAGAATACTGCAGTGCAATAAGAAATGATGAACTCGATGATTTAAAAAACATGGATAGGCTTCCATGAAATAATGAAGAGAGAAATGAGCAGAACCAAGAGAATATTATTTATAATAACAGCAATATTGTTTTAAGAGTGACTTTGAGTGACTAAGTCATTTTGATTATTATAAATATCCAAAGTAAATATAAAGGATACATAAAGAAAAAATGCTTTCTGCATCCAGAGAAAGAACTGATAAATAGAAGGATGTATAGAATGATTTAACATGCATACATGTGTATATATATATATATATATATATGTGTATATGTATACACACATACATATTTATGTCTAATGGTAGCCATCTCTAGGGCAGGGGAGGGAAAAAAGACATTTACGTGATGGCTATTATATATTTAAAAGGAATAGCAAGTTGCACATAATAGATTTGCATTTTCAATGAAATCATCTTTTTTTTTATTCTACTGTGTTATGGAAATGCTTGTTTTATTTCAGAAACTAAAACTAAAATAAATAAAATGTTTAAAAAATAGAGATGAGGATAGAGTACTTTCCGGGTATAGACTGTAGCCTGTGTAAACTCATGGATATTGGGAGCTGAGGAGCTCTGGGAAAAGCAAGTAAATATGTTGGACTTGGATATAGATAATGGGAAGGGAAATAATGTGAATTAAGTCTGGAAAGGTAAGCTGAAGAGAATAAAGCTTGGAATTTATTGGTGTAGAGAGATACATTAAACACAGAATAAAGAGCATTGTATCTATCCAAGAATACTTTTAATTTAACATTTCAAAATTAATTCATATATTCAAAATAGTTACCTAACAATTATTGATTACTTAATCTATAGACATTTCCTCAAGAAAAGAAGGATGTTTAAGCCTCAGCTATCTCAGCTGCCATAATATAGCATTATTTGTAAGCAGTACTGATTTTAATAAGCAATCTCTATGCTGTGATGGAAATTTATTTTAAAATATTCATCTTTCCTGGGAGCAGACATGGGAACTAGGTGGGAAAACATGTTTCTCCAAATTTCACAGACAAATAGGGAGGAATAGAGAGAGATGAAGTGACTATTAATAGGAGAAGAAGCTGGTAAATTGAGTCGCATAATGAGCTCACCTGCCACTCACTACTCTCATGGAAGTTGGATTCTATTATTAGTATTTGCACTCAGCCTCCTTGATCACACATGGAATTGCTTTCTGCCCACTACTCACCTGATCCTCATCTTCCCAGAGCCAAGGAGTAGGACATAGGAAAAGAATAAGGGAAAGCTCAAGCAGCGGTTCTGGTTTGGGCATTGATCTTTCCTTTGCCACCACAACTAATTCTACTGGGATCAATCCTTCTTGATGATGGATGCATATGAAGGAGAGGCAGAGAGAGAGCCAAAAACTGTATTCAGAATGTCTCATCCGTTTGAATGATGTTATTTAGCCATTTTAAATTTGCAAAGTGACTTAGGTGCTGGGGAAGGCTTTGGGCAGAATGTTTCAAGAAAAAAATATAGACATGTAGATAGATTGATAAGAGTTGCTCAATTCATTCAACATCCATTTATTTAATATTTTTTTCAAAGCACTGTATGTGTGAATATATTACAAATGAGTGTGTGTATATACATACATGCACACATACATATACATACCTTATATACATACATACACCCACATATACATGTGTGTATATGTGGGTGTATGTATATGTATGTGTGTGTGTGTGTGTGTGTGTGTGTGTGTGTGTGTGTGTATGCTTTCACTAGTCTGAATCAGGTTTTGTCCTTTGGATGCAAAGATGAGGAAGGTCTATAGAGGCTTCATCTATACTCGTTTCCACAGCAACAGAATATTTTCTTGACTTTAATCCCAATAATGCCAATATGATGGCATAACTCAAACTCTAAAATCATATCTTAGATAATGCTAATAACATGTATAACTTTTCAGGATTCTAAGCAGCATAAATAACCCCAGATCTCATTGCCATGAAAACATAAATAAATGATTAGGTCTTCAATCAATTTTAGAGGATGCTGTAGAAGATAAAAACGAGGAGCTTGAAGGACAATTGCTTAGATGGTTTTTTTTCCTATTACATCTTTATCTTTTTTCTCCTTTTCTTTTTCAAGGGTAGAACAGACCCCATTCAAATAAAAATTCAGACTATAAATGTGCCTGATATAAAATCATGACCCAGTGAGATAGTTTTCTTATTTCTCATGGACTAGTTTTTTCAATTTCATGATAGCTAGTTAAGTCAACATCTCTACGTTAGGAGACTCCTACTGAAGGAAGGTCACTTTCTGCAGAACAGAAGAATCAGGATGTCCAGATCAAAAATTTTAACATACATGACAATAGTTTTCTGTCCATTTTTGCCTTTCAAAACTACATATTTCATTTCAGAAAACCAAATAGTTAATATCTTTGCAAATGCTTATTTTTCCAAAGTTTTTAATGCCTTATGTAAACTATTCTACAGATTATATTCAAATTTTTGAAATATTTTTCTTCCAGCCAGTGAGTTGATTTAGTCACTGTTTCAACAATCTCACATTGATACTCAATGAGAGGGTAATAATGATCTAAAAGGGGAAAATAGAATACAAGAAATACTATAACAAATTATGTAAACACCAGACCCTCAATGAGTGAGGAAGCTACATACAGTATTTAGTTCACCATAGGAATTATTATAAACAAGGGAAATTGCTAGCATGGTGGAGGTCTAGAGCCATGAAAACAGCATGCAGCTAATGGCTGTACTCAAAGAAATGTCACTACTTTATTGTCCTTTTCATTAGTCTCTGTTACTTTTCTGTTATACCAGTTCCATTTTTTTTTTTTGCATCCTGTATACATTCTATAAGGCAGGAGAAAAGACGGTGAGGACTAATTAGTGTGTCAAGGGGAACTGATAGGTATAGTGAAGAATTCACAATCTCATTTTCTTTTTCCACCCTCAGAATTGATTTTGCTGTCACCATTTTAAAAAATAACAAGTAGATGTGCTTCTAATATTTGACTGAGATAAAGTACTCCCTTCCTTTCTAAATATAATTTGCTGCAAATTCTGTTAACCAAATATGAAGTATTTCAGGACCAAAATTTTTAAAGTTTACACAGACCAAAAATAGGTCTTAAATGGGCTAATTATTTGTGGCTAGGAAATTGAATGATTACATTAAACTATGTATGTAATTAGGATAACTCCAGATAGAAGCAAGGTAAAAGATATATAATCAGATTAGGTTTCTTGCCAGAAGAATAATGATTTTGTAAGTGCCATGCATCATGGAGAAAACTTTGAAATCTGCTATTAGGCAATCCTATTTATGCTATTTCTTTAGATGCAGATTGAATCAGTGGTATGGACTTCTTTTAAAAAAATCCACTGTAGAAATTTTTTGTTTATAGTATGCCCTTGGATTGTTGACCAAAGTTTTTCATGGCTTGATTCTTATTAACCCTTTTGGTTTTATCAGAAGAAAAACAAACTTTCTCTAAATGCTTATTCACTTTATTCTTTTTAATACTGGGGAGCAGGTGGAATTTGATTGCTTTCCATCCTTATCTATATTGTTCTTGATTGGTGTGGGCTTCTTTTCAGCATGTGGGTTTGCTGATAGGGAAAAAGTAATATACTCTTGGCAGAGGTGTCATTTATCTGAAGTTCTGGGCTCTAGTAACTTAAATTTTATTCCTCCTCTTCCTCAATAGGATTACTCTACTTCATAGACTTTGCTGATTACTAGTCTATCTTCTTATTCTTTTTCCCTGAGTGATCAATTTCTGTCTAGGGCCTGTTAGTTTCTGTGGGCCTTGTGTTCTTAGGGAGCTCAGGTTCACGGCATTGGTTTATTTCCAATATCCTTCCTTCAGAATGGTCCTCTCAACTTATTTGCTTTACTGTTTTTATTCCTTTTTTTTCTTCATTGAATTGGAATTAGAAATACTTCATACATTCTAGCTTCTCTTCCTATGGGATGAAAAGCCATTCTGATGATATACCATGATTATTCATAGTGATCTTGCACTATTTTGCCCTGAAAGTTCTATTACTTCTTCTGTATAAAGGTTCATTTGTTTTTCATCTAATGAATGCTAACTTTGCATTTTCAAATAATAATAGTGAATTCCTTTTTTAAATTTTATTTATTCTATTATGAATATAAGAAATAAAACAAGTATTTCCGTAACATAGTAGAAGAGAAAAAAAAGATGATTGTACCTGAAACTGCAAAACTTTTTATATTCAACCTTTTAAATGTACAATAAAGTTATCACGTAACTTTCTTTTTTTCCTTTTTGTCTTCCCTCCCCCCACCCTAGAGATTGCTATCATTAGACACAATATGTATATATGTAAAACCATTCAATAAGTCTATTTATCTGTTCTTTCTCTGTATGCAGATATGTCTTTCTTCATATGTCCTTCCTAGTTAATTTGGGTATTTATAATAGTCAAAATAACTTAGTTACTCAAAGTTGTTCTCTTTTTATGGGGGCTGGCAATCGGGGTTAAGTGGCTTGTCCAGGGTCACACAGCTAGTAAGTGTCAAATGTTTGGCTTGAGGCCAGATTTGAATTCAGGTCCTCTTGACTTCAGGGCCACTGCACCACCTAGCTGCCCCTCAAAGTTGTTCTTAAAACAATATTACTGTTACTGTATATAATGTTCTCTTGGTTCTAATGATGGAGCCAGTATAGAGCCATTACTAAATCTGGGCAACTGAGGCTTTGCCTTAGGATTGATAATATTAATAGTCCTTCAGGAGAATAGGAAACATAAGATTCTAGAGTATCTTTTCTTCTTTTGGCCCCTGCCCAGTATTGAATCCTAGTGAGCTCCTCCTCAGCCCTATTCTACTTCTTTCAGTGGTGCTAGTCTTATGCTGTGTTTCTCCATCACACCCATATACTTCATTCTGCTTGCCCCTGGCACAAAAATTCCTAGCTGGAGTTCTGGGCTAGTACTGCCCTCTTGCTCTAAAAACAGGTATGCATTAAGTAGCCCTTAAAAAATGAGCATCCTCCTTTAAGAATGAGATGAGACTTTTCAAAATTGAATACTTTAAAAATTACAACAAGAATGATGCTTTTTCAGGGGTGAAGGAGGCAGAGGGGATCTTGATAGAATGAAAAACGTGATAGAGGCTACACTGGGTTCCTAAATATATCTTACAATTATTGTCAAGGTGGCTGTTAGAACAAGCCCTAAAGTAAATTATGATGACAAAACTCCCTGGACAGGAGGACCTTCCCTGTTTTTTTTTAAAGTCTGTGCATTTTGAAGCCTCTGGGGCTGCCAATGTGAAGCCCAATCTTAGGGAATAATTCACTTACTCTATTAGAGTGATAAGTGGCAGGTCTTTGCTAGAGCAGAGAGAAAGAGTACACTGTGCCATTGAAAATAAAATGTCCTTGAATTCTTTCATTACTCATAAATTTGTGACATTGTGTTTCTACTGCCCTATAAAAATGGGCTTTTCTCTTGCTTTTATTAGAACTGGAAGGTCATATTGTTTTTGGTATGTTATACTGAGCTTTTTGAGAATAGTAAAATATTTTTGCAACATGATTGTTGTCTAGCTATATTAGAAGCATATCCATATGAGAAAAGTCAGGAGACATCAAGTCTACAGGACAGTTCAACTCTAATGTGAAGGACCTGCCATGGACAATGTATTTTACAAAATCAATAACACTGGAGTGTCTACTATTTATTCAGCACCTTCTGAAGAGTGTTATATATTTTCTTGTATATTAACTCATTTATCCCCACGACCTTTATATAGAGCAAGAAGAAGTAGCTATCATTACCCTTTTTTGTAGGCAAAGAAACTAAGGCACCATAATCTAAGTGACCTAAGTTCATTTATTCATTCATTTATTCAACAGATATTTATTACTTAGATTGTGAGTTAATAGAGTTAGAACCAAAATTTAGTTTTCATATTTCTCAAGTCTACTACATTTCCTATTAGATATATTCTCACCAACTTTTAAATGTGTGAATTTTAAATGATGATGGACTTCAAGGGTTGTCTTCAAGATAGTGGAGTGGAAAAAAAAAGCAGGAAAGCACAGGTCTTTGATAACTTTTTTCTAGCAAAGGAGGTGGGGTGAGAGAAAGAGACAGAGAACACAAAATTTGGCCCCAAAATGATCAAGAATGCAAGAAGAAACAAGTAGGTGCATTTTCCCTTCCCAGGTCTGCACAAAGATACAACTGGTAGTCTGCCAGCTCTAGGGAGATGTTATAGCCTGAAAATCCTGTCCTGGAAGGATAGTGCAGGGAAGCCTTTTAGATCACATGCTAGAGGTGAATCAAGGAAGCCTGAAGCCTGCAGTTGTATGTCAAAGGAATGGGAAATGGGATCCCAGAGCAGAGTCTAGGTGAGGATACCCAGAGTCTGCAGCTATATCTCTCTGACCTGCAAGGTGAAGGCCACATGATCAATGATCAGTTGCCCTTCAATGAGACCTTACTCAGGCTTCCAGGAATCTTTTTAATTAAGAATAACTATGCATATAATATAGATCAGTACCAAAGAAGACTTTACCATTTTTTTCCAGGAGTGCTCAGAACCTAGCCCTTATAAAACATCTCAATGCAAGAAATAAGACTGGAAAAATGAGTAAATACAAGAAAACAGTGATGAAAAGGAAATATTATGCGGCTAGGGACATTCAAGACACAAAACCAAAAGAAAGAATAAGTCTGCAACAAAACCTGAGAAAAACCATAGATATGTCAAAAGCTCTACTGGAATTCCTGGATGAAATGAAACAAGAATTTTTTTTTTTTTGCTAGGCAGTGGGGTTAAGTGTCTTGCCCAGGGCCACACAGCAAGTAAGTGGCAAGTGTCTGAGGCTGGATTTGACCTCAGGTCCTTCTGACTCCAGGGCTGGTGCTCTATCCACTGTGCCACTTAGCTGCTGCAATAATATTTTTAATAGTCATATAATTTAAATGAGAGCACTAGAGGAAAGAATGGAAAAGGAAATGAGAGTTGCAGAGGAAAGGAATGGAAGGACCATAAGCAGGGGCACAAAACTTTACTCATCTAACAACCTCCTTCATAATTATGTTGTATCAAACATCAATGACTCCATGAGACAATGAGAAATATTAGAAAGAATGATAATGAGCTTCTGATAACTATTACGGATTTGCACTTGAGGAATAGAGAGACCCAACATCAATAATAGCTAAAATGTAAAACAGTCCTGCCTCTAATTAATTTTTTCCTTTTTTATAAGCACAGAAAACAGTCAACAAATATTTGACTTCTGAATAGTCAGCACTTCTGATTCAAAGACTATTTTCCACAATTTTAAGCTTTAATTAAAGAATTTAATTTAATTTAATTTAATTAAGAATGACAACTTACGGAAGCATTAAAATAGACTTTTGAGATGACGTTTTATTATCTGTAACATCTATACCTCAGGGTCCTGGTACACTTGTCTCTTTTTTCTCTCCCTTTCACTTTGGGAGAGACTAGGAAAATGTAAGAATGAAAAAGGGCACGAAGAAAACAGTGACAATTAGGGAAGAAGAAAAAAAATTCTGGATTTCCACCCCACACACAAATTGAACCTCAAACACTTGCTAACTGTGTGATGGTGGGTAAATTACTTAACCTCTCTGTGCTTCAGTTTCGTCATCTGTAAAATGAGGAAATTGGACTCAATGACCTTTAAAGGCTTTATTTGATGAGTCTATGTTCCTATGGCCCTAAGATTGGAGAATTCTATGGAAATCCTCTTGTGGCCTGGGCTGAGAAACTTGGGAAACTTGGTGGCCAGCAATGAATGGGTAATACTATGAAGAAGCAGAGATTGAAAAGGATGTGTGTTTACATGTATGTGCACAAGGTGCTTAGCACATAGTAAACATTACATAAATTCTAGGCATTACATAATGTGCGTGTGTGCACATGTGCATGCGTATGTGTGTGTGTGTATGTGTGTGTGTGTGTGTGTGTGTGTGTGTGTACAAAATCTCACCCCACCCACTCCACTGCCAATGAGGGGAAATGAATAGCTGGCCAATATAGAACTTGCGGAGAAAGGTCAGAGAAAATCTCTTCCTCAGGCATATGAGTTTAATGATCTATCTGTCTGTCTATCTATCTATCTGCATATGGAATGTTCTAGGGGGACTAGTAACTCTGGTGTAAGGGCTTCCTTTTCAGGGCTGCTCACCCACTTTTGGTGTCTACCTTTCACTTAAACTCTCACCTGGGGCTCCAAGAACCTGGAGCACGTGCCACAGCCATACCCTTTTAAAACTTTTTTGGCAGACAGGCCAAGCCAGGTTGAAGGTAACTGACAGGCCTCAAACCTGTCAGTGAGTTAGAGGATGTCCACTCCAAGCATGTGAAGACTTCCTCCAGAAAAATGGGCAGATAAGAACAATTTGTTCCAACAGCCACGAAGGCAGCTGAAGCAGGTGTCATGGAGCACTTCAGAGCTTTGTCAGGCACTGAAGAAACGAGGTCATCCACTGCATCCTGGGCCATTGCCAATCATCTTGACTGTTGTCTTGCCACTATACTTTGAAAACTCTGGAAGACAGAGTGAGGCTGATGACTTTGTGCAACTCTGCCTCACTTAAATCCAATTTATTTTCTTCAGCATATTTTTTTGGTCTCCTTTAGCTAGCTGTTTAGTCATTTTTCATGATTTTCTTGCATCACTCTCATTTCTCTTCCCAATTTTTCCTCTACTTCTCTTACTTGATTTTCAAAATCCTTTTTATCTCTTCTATGGCCTGAGACCAATTCAGATTTTTCTTGGAGGCTTTGGCTGTATGAGCTTTGACTTGGTTGCCTTCTTCTGGTTGTATGTTTTGATCTTCGTTGTCACCAAGGTAAGATTCTATAATCTGAGTTTTTTTTCTCTCTGCTTACTCATCTTCCCAGACAGTTACTTGACTTTTAAACTCTTTGTTAAGGTAAACTCTGCTTCCAGTGTGGAAGATGTACTGTTCCAAGTTCCAGGGGTTTTGTGTAGTTTTGTCAGAGATACTTCTAGGGACCTGTAAGTTTTCAGTTCTTCCTATATAGTATGATCTAAGGAGAGGTGTTTATTCCTCTCCTGGCCTGTGCTCTAATCTGTGAGTGACCCCAAGCACTCTTTTCTGCCCTGAAAATGAGAGGAAGGTTTCCTCTTCACTGCTGCCACAAGCTCTGCTATGCCAGTGCTCCTCCTTGCCCCAAGACTGCCACCCAAGATTGGGGTCCAGATCCAAGCATGAGCAAAGCAAGAGAATCCTGCCTCAGTGCCATCCCCAGATCCTTACAATCCCCCTCTGATTAGCCACTGCGTCTTCCTACCATCTGTGGGCCTAGAGCACTGGAAGCAGCCATCGCTGCTGTGGCCACTGCCCCAGGGCTGTGCTCTGGCCAGGGCTGGACAGCACTCCTCTCTCACCCAGGTCCAACAGACTTTTTCCTCTGACCTTCTAAGTTGACATTGGCATTTGTGAGTTGAAAATTCTGGAAACCACCAAGCTCCCCTCGATTCAGTCCCCAGAGGCCTGCTCCAGATTTGCTGGGCCCCTCTCTTTGTCAGTCACGCTGAACTGTGCTTCTCTCCCAGACAGGCACAACAGACCTTTCCCGTAGACCATCCAGATTGTATTGGGCTATAAATTTGTTGCACTCTGTCTTTTTGTGGGTTCTGTTGCTCTAGAATTGGTTTAGAATCATTTTTCTAAGCATTTGGAGGTGTTTGCGGGAGAGCTTAAGCACATCCCTGCTTTTGCTCTGCCATCTTGGCTCTGCCCCCCCTTAAATCCAATTTACTCACAACTCAAGACATCACCCTATCATGTTATTGGTTCTCTTTGAAAATGAAGGACAAGCAACATCAATCTATCTATTTATCCATTTATCATTTATCTGTATTATTTATCTATTCATCTATCATATACCTCCCATCTATTTATTCATCTATCAATAATTTATCATTTATTTACTATTTCTCAACTATCGATCGTCTATCATGAATCTACTATCTATCAATTACCTATATTTATCTACCTACCTACCTACCTACCTTGGGAAACAATTGCTTGCATTTGTTTTGCTTTTTCCCTTGGTACCATATGGACTTACAAATGGAGAGCCAATCTCAGCATAATGGAAAGTGCCATGCAGATGTTGTCTTGGGTTTTCTGGGTGAAGGTTATAAATAAAAAGAAAAAGGAAAATATCCTTATGCAGTTTTAGGTCCTTTCTGTAGACTCAGGTTCTCATGGACACTATTGTGTGTGTATCCATAAATATCGTATGTACATGTACATATATGTATGTGTATGTTTGTGTGTATATAGTACATGTGTACATATATAAACATATGTATATGTGTATATATAATATCTAGGTATTGTATATATATGTGTATATATATATATATATATATATATATATAAATATTCAATGTGTTCTTATATAGATACATATGCATATGTGTGTTCCTGACCCTTTATAAAATAAGCCTAAAGGACATTTCTTCATTTCTTTACCTCCCAAGGGCTGTGCTTTGATATAATTCTCAGATGGGATTTGCTCACTGTCCTTTAGATGTCAACTCATTATTCTTCCAGACAGTTCCATGAGTGGGATAGCTATCATCAACCTTTACTCAGCAGAAAGGAAGAGTTTTTCACGGGAAGATGTCTAGTCTTGATAGGCAGCATATGGGTCAGTGATTGTAAGTGGAATGCACTTTGTTCACTAACAGAACAATCACTCACCAAACTGAAAATCTCCTCTAATCTTTGATGCAAGCCTTTGTTCACCAAATTTCTTTATCACTTTTATTGTTTGGAAGTCTTTGTTGGTATCAGGAATAAAGCGTCCATTTATTTTTGGTGTTCAGTTCTATACATGCCATTGGTTTAAAAAACATGTCTATGTACACTGACATTTCTATGGACATTTGTAAGTAAGGTGAATTTTAGTGTGTGTAAGTGGATTTTTTTGTTATTCTTTCTTAGAGTTTTCTTCCCAGGATCCATAGCCATAACAATCTCTACTTCCCAGGTGTTAGATATGAGTTCTAACGATCATGGTTCAAAACAGTTTCTACTGCGCAGTCGCAGTAGATGTAGGGATGAAATAACGTAAAATTGTGAGGCTATTGCTGGCAAAATGCCTTCTTTGTCTGTTGCCCTATAAAGCAAGTGGGCACTGGTCAGTGTCTGGGGACCCCCTTAGGGGTGAATGTGCAAGCTAGAATGCTGTGTATGCCTTGATCGGCCCCCATCAAGGCTTGGGAGGGGGAATCTCTGTGTTTATCTCAACCAGCCCCCATTGAGGCTTGAGGGGATTTAGGGGAGCGCACAAATTGTGCTTGTCTCAATTGACCCCATCAAGACGGAGGGGTAGTTGCCCTCCCCTTTCATGCCAGCCCCTGTGAGAAGGGTTGTTAGAGAATGTTGTAGGAGCTGGTACTCCCATTATCAGCAAACTGCCTTTGAGAAGACTAGGCTAGAATAAATAAAGTCAGCTTATTTAACCCCTTATTATGACTCCATTCCTGTCTTCCTGTCTGACCGGATCAAAAGCTTATCTGCTAGTGAGAGAGGTACTAGAAACCCTCCTGTGTCTTCTACCTAAGAAATGGTGTAGTTGGTGTGTTTACCTGTCTAACAACATTCATTTATTAAACTTATACTACTTTGCTGGAGGTAGAGATAAGAGAGACAGGGAGAGGGTAAGGAGTGTGTGATATATGATATAAAAGAAACATAAAATAATGTCCTTGGCCTCAAGGAGCTTAGAATTGAATGGATTGTAGCTCAATTCAATTCAATAAGAATTCATTAAACTCCTATTATTTGTGGGGCATATGCTAGGTCTTGGACAAAAATGAACCGATCTCTGCCTTCAAAGAGCTTACATTTTACTTGTGTTCATCAAGTAGATACAAAGCTTTTCCAACAGGGAGAGAATGCGAATAGCTGGGCAGATCAGGAAAATCAGTATAGAAGATAATACCTATGATGTGTTTTTTAAGATTTTATTATTTTATTTTCCCCCAATTACATATTAAAACATGTTTTTAACATTTTTTTTAAGTTTTAAGTTCCAAATTCTTTCCCTCCCTTCCTTTCTCCCCTATGCCCTCCCTGAGATAGTAAGCAATCTGATATAGGTTAAGCATATGCAATCATGCAAAATATTTCCTTGTTAGTAATTTTATACAAGAACACTCAAATAAAAAAGAAAGAGAAAAGTAGCATGCTTCAGTCTGTATTCAAACAATATCAGTTTTTTCTCTGGAGGCAGATATCATGTTTCATCATGAGTCCTTTGAGATTGTCTTGGATAATTGTATTGCTGAGAATAGCTAAGTCATTCATAGTTCTTCATTGTATAATATTGCTGTTGCTGTGTACAATGTTCTCTTGGTTCTGCTCACTTCACTTTATAACCATTCATGTAAGTCTTTCCATGTTTTTCTTTCTTTTTTTTTTTTTTTTGTTTTGTTTTGTTTTGGCTAGGCAATGGGGTTAAGTGACTTGCCCAGGGTCACACAGCTAGTAAGTGTTATGTGTCTGAGGTCATTTTTGAACTCAGGTCCTCCTAAATCCAGGGCCAGTGCTCTATCCACTGCGCCACCTAGCTGCCCCTCCATGTTTTTCTGAAATCATCCCGCTCATCATTTTTTATACCACAATAATATTCCAACTTATGATGTGCTTTAAATGAAATTAAGCTTTTGATAAGGTGATGCTAAGGATGGAGTGCATTCCAGACCCAAGGCACCTCCTGTGCAAAGTCACAGATGAGGTGAAAGAGAGAATGTAGTGGACGAACTAACCAGTAGTCCTATTTGACTACAGGAGAAAGTTCACAAAGGAAAGTAATGAGAAGTAAGACAAAAAAGTAGGCGGGAGCCAGAATGATGGGCTGATTTTGTATTTTATTCTAGAGACAAATAAGGAGTTATTACTTTTTTTTAAAAAAAATAGAGAATTAATAAGGTCAGATCTGTGTTTTAGGAATAAAAATTAGTCAAGCAGATACCAATTAGGAGGGTGTTAGGATATGTGATATGTGATCTAACGTCCCTCAGTAAGTGATGAACTCTTCCAAAATGGGCACTGCATAAAACGAGAAAGTAAAAGGGAGAGAGAGAGAGAACATTTATTAAATGTTTAGTACGTGCTGGTCTCAGTGCCAAGTACAGGACATATGAAAACAAGCAAAAAAGACAATTCCTACTCTTAAGGAAATTATATTTAATTTTGTTGCTGCTGCTGTTGTTCAGTCGTGTCTAACTTTTCATGAGCCCATGGAACACACTATCCAACGGCAAAGATACTGGAGTGGTCCACCGTTTCCTTCTCCAGTGGATTAAAACAAACAAAAGTTAAGTAACTTGCCCAGGGTCACACAGTTAGTGTCTGACACCAGATTTAAACTCAGGCCTTTCTGACTCCAGGCTCAACGAGGCACTTAGTTTCTTTATATTTTAATAGGGAAGAAAAAATAAAGGGGAGCTCGGAAGCAGGCAGCTTGAATGGAGGTGGAGCAATTGGATTTACTCTAGTGGTGTACCCCAGATGGTTAGCGGGAAGTGGAGAGGTAGGTACTGTCTCGCTGTTGTATTTGTAGCACTATAGTGTCATACACAAAAATTAGATATTTAGTTAATAATAGTGTTTTGTAAATCATTGTAATGGTGTCTTCTATTTTGAGCATAGCATGGCAGAATAACCCTAACTGCCATGCTTCAGTAATAATAATAATAATAATAATAATACATTTATGAGCTAATCTAGAAGCAGCCTCTGGCTAGAGGGTCAGTTTATGCATAGGGAGTCATCTTTTAGGCTTTCCAATGTTTTTCATTTGCATAAATTGTTAATTTCCAGGCAACATCCAGGAGGAAGAGGCTTTTATATCCATGAAATGAAGCCAGTAACAGCTCAGGCAATCAGATATGCAGACATTTCAGAAATTTATCTCTATGATGTTAGCTAGTCTCTTGTCTATTCCTTGCAAATGAGTTTGGTGATCTACTCTTAGAAAACCTGGATTCCAGTTAAATTCATTTAGACCTCTCTAATACAAGAGAATCTAGCCCAAAGTTAGTCATAATACAAAACAGTTGCTCTGTGATTTTCATGAGCAAAATTTCTCAACCATATGCTTGCCTATAGGTAAGAGAAAAATGTGTAAAATGAACTTTGGATGTTGATGTAACGTTTCTTCTTCATGGCCAATTCAGCCAAAATAAGGCTCTGTTGCTTAGAGAATTTCGTCTTCTCTGGGAAGAAATAAAGGATGATTCTGGAAAGCATCACACCTAAAACAATGGGAAAAGATCATGTACATATTAGATGAGGAAGCAGCAAGACTTATCTATTTCTGCCATTTTTAGGAAGTTGTTCTTTTTTAATCTTGTGAAACTCACAAAGCTAACTTCAATTTGTCCTTCATAGGAGAACAAAAATATTCTAGGATGATGCTTTTAAAGATTTAATTTCCTAAATAAATGATATTCAATTGGGCGCTGTCTTGGGGAGAAGGGAGGAGAGAAAGGGGGAGAAAATTTAAAACTCAAAATCTTATGAAAGTGAATGTTGAAAACTAAAAATAAATAAGTTAATTATTTAAACAAAGAAATGATATTCAAAGAATGTTTTGGTTTATTTTTTAGACATCTCCACTTACAGGCAGTAAGAGAAAGAAGAAAATGTCACTGAATTAATTGAGCTGAGTCCACTCAGCCATGTAGGGTCAGGAACACAAGTTGTATATAGTCTTTAACCCAGGTTTGCAATCAGTGGACATTCGAAGAGCAATCTGAATTCTTAGCTCCCACCACACACCCTTCCTTGTATGCCAATTACTCTTGAATTACCGAGCAGCCAGTTTTTCTCCCAGCAGTCAGCTCCTGATTGCTCCTGGAGCATCCCTACACGGGTGCTCTTTTGCCTGTGACCGAGCCAAAGGGTACTTAATTAGTGTTCTATAAAGCTCTCATGGTTTTATGCCATTAGTTTTCCTTTTTGGTTTTGTGTAGCAGTAAGGAAAAGCAAAAAGTCAGCAAGCTAAAAGGACCTAGTAGAAATAAACCAATGTTTCTGGAGGTAGGGGTTGCTTATTATAAGGTCTGTCTCTGGTAATAGATATGAAGCCTGCTATTTGAATGGTCCAAAGCTCATCAGCCTTTTGGACTGTGATGGATATGTTTACTATTTTTAGGGGCAGAAGACAATTGGCTGCCCTGAATTAATAATATTAATCATGATGTTGATAATAAATTCACTTTAGTGTAGAACTTTATAATTTACAAAGTGTTTTTTAATGAGGGTCCTGTGAAGTAAGCAGTTCAAGCTGACTCATATTTAAGGTAGCAAGTCCAAGGACTGAAAACTGAGAGGGTATAGATAACAGTAACCTAGAAGATACTTCTTTCTTCCCTTTTCCTGCATTATGATTGGTAGTTTCACTCTGGGAGCACTTCCTCCAGAGAAGTTTAAAAGGCTTGAAGCCTTTCATATCACTTAATACTTCATAAGACCATAAATCTAAAGATGGAAAGGACCTCAAAGACCATCTAGAGCAACCTCTCATTTTATATGTGAAAAAACTGATTCCCTGATAGGTAAAGGGACTTATTTAAGGATAGTAAGCATCAAAGTACTATTTGAACCCAGGTTCTCTAATCCCAGAGCCAATGTTCTTTTTACTTTGCCTTGCTGTTTCCCTACTGTAAGGGCAGAAATTGCTAGCTATAGCTATGAGTGCAAATATTATCCCCATTTTACAGATGAGAGAGATAAGGCAGAAATTCCCTCCAGAAACACAGTTGGGCCCTAGCACAAAGCCTGAAGTCAAGAAGAAAGTTGGAAAAATAAGCAAACCAACAAAAAGCAACAACAACAAAAACAAACAAACAGACAAAAGAATGAATCTCATCATAAAAAGCCTTTATGGTGATAGGGATGATCAACTCACAAACTCAGAATAAGAGAATGACTCCAAAATATCTATGAGCAAAGCATCAAATAAAAGTACAAGTTAGGTACAAAAACAACTAGAATTTCTGGGAAAAATAAAGAAAGAGTTTGAAAAGTTTTAAAATATTTTTAAAAGTAAAATTAAAGCACCAGAGGAAAGAAATTAGATTAGAAATGAGAGTTATAGAAGAAAGAATCAGAAAGAGAATTGATAGTATGGCACAAGAGGTACAAAATCTTGCCTAAGCAACAAACTATATAAAAATAGAATGGACCAAATAAAATTTAATGGCTACATGAGACAAGAAATATTACAGGCAAAAGGCTGAAAACAGAAGAAAATATAAGATATTTCATAGCAAAAACAACTGATCTGATTGATGAGGAAAATTTAAGAGTCAGTGGGATTACCTGAACATCAAGACCTCTTCTCACCCCACCCCCCAAAAGCCTAGATATCATTTCCTTTTTTTAAAATAATTGATTTATTTTTAGTTTTCAACATTCACTTCCATAAAATTTTGAGTTTTAAATTTTCTCCACCCTTCTCCTCCTCTTCTCTTCCCAAGACAGCATACAATCTGATATAGGCTCTACTTATATATTCATATTAAGCATATTTTCACATTAGTCATGATATAAAGAAGAATTAGAACTGATTGGAGGAACCATGAGAATGAAGCAAATAAAACAAAACAACAAAAGAAAAGGATAGCAAATAGTATGCTTCCATATGCATTCAGACTCCATGGTTCTTTTTCTGGATATGGATAGCATTTTCCATCATGAGTCCTTTGGAGTTGTCTAACATCCTTGCATTGCTGAGAAAAGCCAAGTCTATCAAAGTCAGTCATCGCACAATGTGGCTGTTACTGTGTACAATGTTCTCCTGGTTCTGCTCATTTCATTCAGCATCAAGCATCAGTTCATATAAGTACTTTCAGGTTTTTTTGAAGTCTCTCTGCTCATCATTTCTTACAGCATGATAGTATTCCATTATATTCATATACCATAACTTGTTCAGCCATTCCTCAATTGATGGGCATCCCCTCAATTTCCAATTCTTTGCCACCACAGAAAGAGCTGCTACAAATATTTTTGTACATGGGGGTCCTTTTCCCATTTTTATGATCTCTTTGGGATACAGACCTAGAAGTGGTGTTGCTGGATCAAAGGGTATGCACAATTTTATAGCTGTTTGGGCATAGTTCCAAATTGCTTTCCAGAATGGCTGGATCTGTTCACAACTCCACCAACAATGCATTAGTATTCCAATTTTCCCACATCTCCAGCATTTATCATTTTCCTGTTTTGTCATGTTAACCAATCTGATAGGTATGATGTGGTACCTCAGAGTTATTTTGATTTGCATTTCTCTAATCAATAGTGATTTAGAGCATTTTTTTCATGTGACTATATATAGCTTTAATTATCTCATCTGAAAACTGCCTGTTCATATCCTTTGACCATTTATCAATTGGGGAATGATTTGTATTCTTATAAATTTGACTCAGTTCTCTAAATATTTTAGAAATGAAGCCTTTATCAGAGACACTGATTGTAAAAATTCTTTCCCAGTTTTCTGCTTCCTTTATAATCTTGGTTGCATTGGCTTTGTGCAAAAACTTTTCAATTTAATGTAATCAAAATTATCCATTTTGTATTTCTTAATGTTCTCTACCTCTTCTAGATATCATATTTCATGAAAACTGTCCATATCTTTGAAAACCAGAGAGCAAAGTAGACATAGAACTAATCTACTGGTCACCTCCTGGAAGATGCCTCAAAATGATAACTCTCAAGTATATTATAAACAAACTCCAGAGCTTCCAGACAAAGATAAAACATTACAAAGAGAAATAAGGAATTCAACTACTGAGGAGTTGCAGCCAAAATCCCATGTAATTTAGCAGCCACTACTATAAAGGAACAGAGAGTCTCAAATATGATATTTCAGAAGGCAAAGGATATAGGAATACTTTACTTATTAAAACTGTATATCCTATAGAAGAAAAAAAAAGTGGATTTTAATGAAATAGAGAACTTCTAAGCATTCATGAGGAAAAGACCAGGACTATATAGAAATGCTGAAGTTCAAAGGATTTAAAAGAAACATAAAAAGGTAAAACTGAACAAACACTGATAAAGGATTAAACAAGGATGAGCAGCTTGCATTCTAACATGGGGAAATGATACATCTGTCCTCTTTGATACCTTCCTTCATCAGGAGTCTTATTAGATGTAGGTGTAGGTGGAGTTTTGTTATGCCTTGATGATCTTAAAAGAAGAACAGAAAGGAATGGAGTGAAGAATATGCTATGGAAAAGGGAAGTTAAGGAAGATTATCACACACAATCAAGGTGTGCAAAGAGAAGACTATACAAAAACAGAGCAAAGGGTTGAGGAAGAGCTGTTGATGAACCTCACTCTTATCTGAACTGGTCAAAGGAGGGAAAAATACAGGTACATGCAAATTGAGCAGAACACTAAGAGTTTTTTTGTTTTTTGTTTTTTTTTTGGAGTAGAGGGGAGATTTATATGGGCACGAGAGGGAGATATAATATGTTTTTTAAGACTGTTTGAAAAAGTAAATTGAGTACCACCCAACCCTACCTCCGCATTCAAATAACATTATAAGCTTTCATCCTTTCAGCACATTAAGTTTGTGGATTTATCTTAATGACACAAACACTGGCAGAGTTGCATACAGAAACACATCTCATTCAATAGGAATATAAGAAGAAAAAGGGAAAAGGAAGAAAAAGTTATTAGATGGAGAGTAAGTTGAGAGAGAGAGAGATATTAGTCCTAAGCACAACAAACTCCAAAGAAGCACATATAGAGATAGTCATAGCTCTTTTCGAAACGAGAAAGAAGGGGAAACTGTGAGGGTGCTTGTAAATCGGGGAATAGATGGACAAGTTACAGTATAGTATATAAATGTTGTGGAATACTATAGTGCTATAACAATGGATGATTTCAGAAAAACTGCGAAGACTTGTATGAATTGATACAGAGTGAAATGAGTAGAACCAGGAGAACAGATTATACAATGACAACAATATCATAAAGACAAACAATTATGAAGGACTCGGGAATTTTGATCAGCACAATGATCAACCATAATTCTAGAGAACTGATGATGAAACATGCTACCTACCTCCTGAAAGATATAAGATTCAAACTGCAGAATAAGATACATTTTTTTTAAACATTGTTAATGGGGAAATTTGTTTTGTTTGACTATACATGGTTTTTTTTTTTAAGGCAATTGGGGTTAAGTGACTTGCCCAGGGTCACATAGCTAGTAAGTGTCAAGTGCTTGCTCTGAGGCTATATTTGAACTCAAGTCCTCCTGACTTCAGGGATGGTGCTCTATCTACTGTGCCACTTAGCTGCCCCTGACTCTGCATGTTTGTAAGAGAGGTTCTGTTCTTTTTTCATTTTCATTTGGGGGATGGGAAGGAGACAGTGGATTTTTGCTGATCAAAAAATAAAATTTGGCTTTTAAAAAAGAGACAGAGAAATAGAGAGAATGCTAACTAAACCTTTGTTTCCAGTACCAGAGCAGAAGTGACTGAAGCATATAATTGATATTTTTTAATACCATAAACTCTTTGGGGTTAAATATTGTTCCTCTTTTCTATAAGATATTTAATCAAGTTATTATTATATAATGTATAAATATGTATATATAATATGTTACATACTGTCATTTTATTATATTATATATGATAAAATTAAAGAAATGAGTGAATGGATAATTGGATGGTAAGGGATCAATAGAAAATATGCTTTCAGGAATCACTGCATCTTTGGACTAGATAGCAAGTGCATGGTAGCAATGAAGTGTTGGAGAAAAGCCCTGAAATTTCTGATTCCAGGTAAGATGAAGCCTAAGAAGCTGAGACAACATTGAATTCTGTTCTGTTACTTAGAGTGCACCCTTAATCTCTCTGAATTTCAGTTTCATCTTTAAATGAAGCATTTTCATTGTTGTTCAGTCATTTTTTTGGTCATGTCTAACTCTTCATGACCCCGTTTGGGCATTTCTTGACAAAGATACTTGAATGGTTTGCCATTTCCTTCTCCATCTCATTTTACGGATGAGGAAACTGAGGCAAACAGGGTTGAATGACTTGCCCAGTGTCACACAGCTAGTAAGTGTCTGAGGCCAGATTTGGACTCAGGAAGATGAGCTTTCTTGATTCCATGCTAGGTACTCTATACACTGCACTGTCTGCTGCCAAAGTGGTCTAATCCAAGAACAAAATCTGATTACTGCCCTCTTGGTTTGAGCTCTACAAGTTCCTGATATGGGTCTTGGTCTGTGGATTCACCCTATTTGGAGTTTCAGCAGACTTAGCCACTCTTAGCCAGCTGGAAAGCTTCACAGGTTCACAGCAAAAGACCTGCAGGTTCCTCTTTGGTCTGAGATTCTTTCCCTGGTTATTCTGCTTCAGGCTTCAGACTGGGCTGGAGTCTGGAACTGAGATCATTCTTTGCTCCCAGGGTTAGAGCCTCACAACTGCTTCTTGCTTATGAACCTGGTCCTTCCTTTCTACACAGTCTAGGGTCCACAACTGCTCTTTACACTGGAATATCATCCCTAAATGCAGGTCCACTCCTCAATCTGCCCTGAATCTGTGACTCGGAAATGGCTGGTGAGCAGTTACTGCTCAGCTGGAAGTTCCTGTACTTTGTAACAACTTGTCGTGGGTTGTTTCAGTCATGTCTGACTCTTTGCGACCCCATTTTGAGGTTTTCTTGGCAAAGATACTGGAGTGGTTTACTATTTCCTTATGCAGCTCATTTTATAGATGGGGAAACTAAAGACAAACAGGGGTAAGTGACTTGTCCAGGGTTGCATGGTTAGTAAGTGTCTGAGGCCAGATTTGAACTCAGGAAGATGAGTTTTCTGATTCTAAGCCCAGTGCTCTATCCATTGTGCCACACAGCTACCCATGTCCAAGTTCAAACTTCTCTATTGTGAATCTGGGACCTCCTTTTGCCCTAGTGCATAGCCTCTCCCTGAATTGCAAAGTTCTACACAGTGCGGTCTTGACCATCCCTACTGATTAAAGCCCTCTCTGTCTCCTTAGAGACCTGGGCTAGAAAAATGACTCTATTTTTTTTCTTGGATTTCCTGTTCAGAATTTAATCAAGTGCATTTTTTAGATGTTTGGAAAAGTTCTTTTGGGGTGGGGGCAGGAGGATAGAACTCAACTGCTACTTCTTCCTACTATTTTGCCATCTCTCTATCTTTATTATCTCCCCTTTAATCTTGTAACAAGAAAGGGGGAGAAACCATAGCCACAAGCTCATGGATTCATCAAAATATCAAATTACATTTGAAAAAGATTGCAAAATTAATACTGAGTAGAGCCAACATATAGAATTTACAGAATCCTAGTTAAGTGTACTTTTTTATAAATTACTTATCAAAACCTGGTAAACTATCTTTTCCATTTCTGTTTTTTTTTATTCCAATCATTTTTTGGATAAACAATTTAGAATTTGTGGGCAAAATTATAACACCCCTCTAAATCTTCCCCCATTAGAATGTAAATATATAGACTTTTTGAAAATAATATGGAAACAGACATATTTTGATTAGTTAAGTCCTTTTTTCATTAGCTAATAGTCACAAATTTAATATGTTCAAAGGATGAATCAATGCTTTTAATGTTATTTGAATTTGGAAGTAGAATTGGCTGACACTCAGTACACTTTTCAAAACAGTCTTAAAAAACAAAAATTTATTTCCTTGAAATATATTATCTCTCCCTCTTGTGCCCCCTGTAAACCTCCCTCTACTGAAAAAAAAAGTCTCAAAACAAATCCAAAAAACTCTCACATAGCATTCTGCTCAAGAATGCCACTTCAAATTTGGAAGCATTTTCTTTCAGTGCCCGCTTCATATTGACAGCCCTTGAATTGTTAAGTTGTCTAGCTGTTTGGTCTAAACATTTTCATTTCCTCATTCGAAACCATTGTTCTCCATCCTACTCTTGTGTCTACTTAAGCAAGTGCCCCCTCCTTCATCAGTACCCTTCACAGACACACTTAGGCAGCAGTAACACCATCCTGACATTTCACATATTCAGACTGTTCTCAGAGGTTTTTTAGGCTCCATTCTCATCTCTCATCCTCTAAACTTGGAGGCAGTATTGAAGTACCTCTTTTCCATGTCCTCTCCTAAAAAAATATCAGAACAAAAAGCACTAGACCTTTCCAGGGAAGAAAAGCAGTATTTCTAAAGGCATGAGAGAAAGCATTTCTCTTTGTGATAGATAAGGGACCAGCATCCCTAAATCTCTCTTCCAACTTTACTTCTGATTTAGTCAGTGTGTCTATTCCCTCTACTGTAAAACTGCACTGAAAACTCATTCTACCTTTGTTTGCCACCTTGCCCAAACTTAGTTTACTTGCAGAATCTTCATTCGTAAATGAAGAATAATTGTATCAGTGATTGCTGAGCTTATTTCAACAGGATTACTTTATGCTCTTTCAGATTACATGCTCTAAGAATTTCATTATGAAGAATTTGTGCATCCTTTAGAGCCAGGTGGCACAGTGAATAAAGTGAAGGACCTAGAAATAGCAACATCTGAGTTCAAATTCAGCCTCAGACACTTACTGTGTGATGCTGGAAAAAGTCATTTAACCTCTGTTTGCCTCAGTTTTCTCATATGTAAAGTGGGTATAATAGCACCTACTTCACAAAGTTTTTATAAGAATAAACAAGATATATCGGTAAACTGCTTAGCATAGAAACTGGCATATAGTAGGAACTATATAAATACTATTATTGTTGCTGCTATTCTATAAAAAGTCTGGCTTAACTTTCGTTCTGATGTCTGATTCGTTAGCAGATAGTGATATCCAGAGAGATTTCAAATGTAGCTTCACCTCACTTAATACTTTAATGTTTTGGTTCGGTTTTTTGGTGGTGGGGTGGAGGGTGGTACTGTGATTTCAGTACTATGAGAAACTCCAAGTATGGAAACTGTCTCCACTGATGTACATCAGAGGGCTCCTTTGTAACTTGGAGAATTCTCTGGGGGCACCGAGAAGTTAAGGGACTTACCATGGTCATTCAACTAATATAGGTAAAAGGCTACACCTGAAGCCAGGTCTTCTTGACTGGTCACAGCTGGCCCTTATTCCACCATGCCATGCTGTTTTTATATAGTTTTGGTATATTTCAGAAAATAAATCGGTAATGCCAATGTTAGATCAAATTAGGAATATATTTAAAGTATATTTCAGTGGGTCATCACACACAGAGCTATGCATTCTCCTCCTGCCTACTCTGACTTTCTGGATTTCCACTGTGCCTCAGCTATATTATTTCCCTGGAGCCTCCCTCAGCCCACGGGGCCTCCTATCTTTCTATGCTGTCCTTCCTCTTCCAATGGTGAATTCCTCTCTGGGCCTCCATTTTGGGGAGGGGCCCAGACTAGCCAACCTTCATTTCCCTTCCAGCTGTGCTTCTGACTTTCTGGACTTCAACACAATGCTCCTACTCAGGTAACTTCATCCCTTCCCAAGGCAGCTTTTCAGTTCCCTTTTGCGTGTTATCTTACTTCATGGGAGTGCGAGCACCTTGAGAGTAGGGACTGTCTTTTTGCTTGTATTTATATCTCCAGTTCTTTACATCGTGCCATAGTGGGCACTTAACAAATGATCATTACTTGCCTGCCTTATTCCAAAAGGAATTAGTGACCCCTATGAGTAATATGAAGCTCACCAGAGCTTTGATTTGACGTATTAGGAAAGTTATTTTAAGGAGCATTTTGGCCTTTGTTGACAAAAGATCTGCGTTATTGGAGACTTCTCCCATAAAACCCTGGTAGTTAAACAGACAATTCACAATGAGCTTTGCATTCTCAATTAAAAGCAGCATGTATGAAAATGTACCATATACTCCACATAATTAGTTCCCATTGCCTTGTGAGTCCCCACTGGTTTCTCACTGACAGGATAGTCCTATTGGCTGTTGTGAAACATCTTGGGTTTGCTTCTTATTAAATCTGCTAAGGAATGCATGACTTGTCAGACACATCAACCAAATTATAGAGGTGTTAGAACTTCTTTAAAAGACTACCACAATTAAGCCAGGGTTCCCCAATGTTAACTCATTTGAATCAGTTTAATTACCATTTACATAGCTCTGGACTGACTTGGTCTTTTGAAGACTCTATAGATTTTGCTACTGGGGAAAGAGGAGGAAGCAGAGAGAAGCTTGGAGAAAGAAAGGAGGTGGCTTCAAGATCACATTCACACTTTATATTTCATAAGTCTTAGAGCTGGAAGGGATCTTTAAGATCTAGTCCAAATTCCCAGATTTCGCAAGTGAGGAGAGGTTGAGTGATTTGCCTAACATCATGCACGTGGTAAATAATAGAGCTGATTCAAACCATTGATATCTAATCTAAGGCTTTTCTACACTATTCCTTTCAAGTTAATAGTGCCATCTTAAAAAAAAAGTCTATCTACAATTTCATCCATGTGGGAAACTCCCAGAGTGAAAATTCCCTCCACTAATGCAGATAAACAATTTATTTATAATTTATTGTCTTGGAAAAGAGAGCAGGGGGCCCTAGGAACTTTATTGATTTGTCCAGAGTCATACTGCTAGTACGGTATTGTGAGAAGCAGCATTTCAACCTAACTCTGACTATGCCACATTTTCAAAATTTGTTAAATGCTTATAAAGTTGGCATGGCAGGGTTGGGATAATAATGAAATACTTGTGAAATCATGAATCTGCCCAAGAATAAGCAAAAAGTGGAACAGATGTATATATGCAAAATGAAGCTGACTTGCACTTTGTTTCTGTCTCTTGCTCTCTGTGAGGTTATTTAGGAAAAGACTTCCTCTGTCTCTCTACATATACATATACATGTATATCTATGTGTACACATATACATTTATATATTTCTATTTTGTCTCTATTTTTTCAGTCTCCTTCTTCCTTTATCATTGGTCTTATGACTGAATGCTTTAATTTATTTAGCACATAATATATTCGAGCTGTTTCTTGCTGTAATTTATTCCTTGCCCTGTCCACAGTTTTTGAATTCTACAAAGCATGTGGACATGAACTTTGCATAATTGAGCAGGTGTTTGCATTTTGAGGGCAAGTTGGGATGCGGTCACTGCCACCTGCTGGAGGGTTCTAGAGGACTAGAGCCCAAATCAGGGTGAAAGCAGGGCTCTATCAGTCTCAATGAGAATAGTTTTCCTAAGGGCAAGTTGGTTGAAGTTAGCCATACAGATGAGCATGAGTCCACATGGGCTAACATTTAAATTAGACTGAGTTTAAGAGATGGTATTCAATAATATCCTTCCCTCTTCTAGTTTATCTTCTTAATGGTCATATGGTTATCATCAAACTTTTATGGGTTTGACAAAGATGAACAATGAGCCCTAATAACGACACCTTTTTGCAGTTATCTAGCACTAGCTTTCTCTCTGTGTCTTCATGGATTGGAGGTGAGCTTAGTCAAAATTTCTGTGCTCCTCCTGTTCTTTCTTAGATAATTGAAAGGCATTTTCCCATTACCTGCTTTTCCTTTAAACAAAAGATTGATGTTTTTTTCTTTCATTCAATATAGTAACTTCTCAATCAATTCCTTACCCCATCACCCCCCTACCCACCATTGAACTATCTTTTGTAACAAAGAAGCCAGTTTAGCAAGCAAATTAACACACCACGTCTGACAATTTGAACCTAGACTGCAGATGTTGTCTGTGACCTCTTTGCCAAGAAAAGGAAAGCATGCTTCTTTATCAGCTCTTGGAAGTAAATATAGGTCATGGTGTATCTGAGTTCTATGCAAAGTCTTGTTTTCCTTGTATTATTATAGGTTGTTAACTTGTTTTTTATTTTGTACTGGATCAGTTCAAGTTTCTCTGATTTTTTCATATTAGTCTTCTCATACAGTGTAATTGCATTCAACTACATTCATCTAAAACAATTTGTATCTCTATTTCCCAATTAATCAGTCCCTACTTTGCCTCTAGGTTTTTAAAATAAAAATAGTTCTACTCTAAATGGTTTTTTAAAATAAATATTGGAACTTTTCATCTACCTCTAACTTTCTGGGAGGCGGGCAGCATATGTTTAGTAGTAGTATTCTTTTGTCAAGACGTATGGATTTTAGTGATTTTTCTAGTATAATTGCATATTGCCTTGCAACATGTCTGGAACAATTCACAGCTCCATCTACTATGCTTTAGTGTGTCCATCCTCCCATATCCCCAATAACATTTACCGTTTTTGTCTTTTGTCATTTTTTTGTAATCTGATGAATGTGAGGTGAAAAATCAGAGCTTCATTTCTCTTCTTATGAGAGATTTAAATGCTTTTCAAATGGTTGTTGATAATTTACATATCTTCTGAAAACTACCTGTTCACATACTTTGGTCACTTATCTATTGGGGGAAGACAGCTTTTGTTGTATATTTGTATTATTTCCTCAGGTATCTTGGCTATCTGATCTTCATTAGAGATATTTGCTTGTGGAGATATTTTCACAATCCACAGGTGTTTTTTTTTCCTATTGTATCTGAATTGATTTTGTATATAGTAGGGCTTTTAAATTTTATTTAATCAAAATTGTCTATTTTATCTTTGATAATCTATCCCTTATTTGGTTATGAATTTTCCTTCTTCTCATTTCCATGTAAGGTAGTCCCTTTCCTTCTACTCCATTTTTTAACATGACCTTTTCTATTTGAATTTTGAATCATTTAGACCTTATTGTGATATATTCTTTGAAGTGTCATTTTTTTATGTAATAAAACAAGCACTTCCATAATATAATAAAAAGATGATTACACATGAAACTGTAAATCTACTATGTACAACTTGCTATTCCTTTTAAATATACAACAAAATTATCATGTAAATATCTTTTTTCCCTTTTTTTCTTCCCTCCCCCTCACCCTAAAGATGGCTACCATTAAATACAAATCGGCATATATACATATATATATATATATATACACACACACACATTATTCTATACATACTTCTATTTATCAGGTGTTTCTCTGGATGCAGAGAATTAGCATCTTTCTTCATATGTCCTTTATAGTTAATTTAGGTATTATAATAGTCAAAATAATGTATTCACTCAAAGTGGTTCTTAAAATAATATTGCTGCTACTGTATACAATGTTCTCTTGGTTCTGCTCACTTTGCATCAGTTCATGTGACTCTTTTCCATGTTTTTCTAAGATCACTGAGCTCATCATTTCTTATAGCACAATAGTATTCCATCATATACCACAGCTTGTTCAGATATTCTTGATTTCTGTCAAACTGCTTTCCAATATCCCCAGCAGTTCTTTTGCTTTTATATATAAGATTACTGATCACCAGGCTGCTGTATTCAATTGTTCCCATGTCTTTTTACCTATAGTTTTTGGTCAACTTTTCCATTTCTTCAATTTTTTAATTTCAATTTTGCAACTTCTGCAATTTCTTATAGGGGCAACTATGAGGACCACAATCCACATGAGTGGACTGTATTGTTGGTTTATTTTATATGTGCCTACTTTTATTCGTTTTGAATATTTTTTCATTGAATCTTTAGCATTTTCTCAGTAAACCACTCATGTATAAGTAGAAATAATTTTGTTTACTTTTTGCCCCCACATTTATTCCTTTAATTTCTTTTTCTTGCTATTGCTAATATTCCTGAAACGACATATAATAATTGGAGTGATAATGAACATTTTATTTTACTATTTACCTCAGAAGTTATCAAACTCTCTCAGTTAATGGCACCATTAATGTCTCAGTAATTTTTTTCAACAGCATCCATAGGACAAAAGAAATACATAAGATTTTGTATTATTTTTCCCTCAAAATTTAAAATGTCCTATGCAACACCTGTGAGTTTGCTGTGGATGTTTGCTCCCTAGGGTGCTGCACACAATTAGGGAAACTTGGACTTATGTTATTGGAAAGACCATTGATATTTCAAAGGAACAAATGATGCTGGGCCATGGTTTTAAATAGATTTTATCTTATCATGGGAGTCTATCTCTATGCTTTTTAAGTTTTTTTAAATTAATAAGCATTTTATCAAAATATTTTCTGCATCTGTTTATTGTAATATAATCATTGAGGATTGTTTTTTGTTAATATGATCTGTTAATGTTTCTTGTTTTTCTAATGTTGAACCACAATTTCCTTCTTGGTATAAATCCAACCTGACCATGTTGTTGCTATTCATTCAGTCATATCTAACCCTTTCATGACCACATCGCCCATAGGATGCCAGTTCCTTCTATCTTCCACTATCTCCCAAAATCTGTCCAAGTTCATGTTCATTGATTACATGACACTATTTATCCATCTCATCCTCGGTAGTCCCCTTCTCCTTTTGCCTTCAATCTTTCCCAGCATCAGGGTCTTTTCCAGTAAGTCCTGCCTAAACTGATCATAGTGAAGAGTTTTTTAATTTGTTGCTGTGAATATTTTATTAAATATTTTCACCAATATTTATTAGTAATATTAGGTTGTAGCAGCTCTTAACCTTTTTTTTTGTGTCATAAACATATTTGTAAGTCTGAGGAGACATATGTACCCCTTGTCAGAATCATGTTTTTAAACACATAAATTACAAAGAGAACCAATTATATTAAAATGATTATCCCAAACCAAAAAAAGTTAGTGGACCCCAGGTTAAGACACCCTGGTCTATACTTTTATTTCTCATTTTTACCTCTCCTTAGTGTGGAGCCTAGGACTATATTGTCTCATAGAAATGTACTCTGTTCTATTGTTGTAAATACTTAATGTGATATAGGAGTTCTCAAGTCTTTAAATTGTCAATATTTTGAGATACCCTATTTTCCAGAGTTAAGGCCCAGCAAGTAGGCTGTGCTCTGAACTTGGCATAATAACAGTCCTTTGCACTCACCCTCTGGATGATCTCACCCCCTGGCATAAGGTATTGCTTTGATGAGCACCAGGTGTTCTCTAAGGAATTTATGATTTTCATATTAATTGATAATTTCCCAGGGACCTGAGAGCTAGAAGCAGCTGACATATTGCAGCAGAAAGTGATAAATAAAATCTTTGGACACACTGACAATTCCTGTGCTTGTGTAACTGCTAAGTGAACTGAACCAGATGCTGCACTCCTATTTCCACCATGCTAATTTTGGTTCTATACCCCACTGCATGATCACAAGGCTCAGAGATCCTTATGCAACAATTCTAATGATTTAAGGACTATTCCTACAGGACTCAAGAACACCTGTATTGTCCCAAAAATGCCTGCACTTGTGGACCTGCCTTGGGAACTATTTACTCAAGACCTCAGGATGACTGTATTGGCTTCCACTTTTTTTGTGGTTTTCAGGCTTATAAGCCCTACCTCTGCTCCAGTATGTCGAACTTTCCTCAAGAGGACCTCCATTTCCTCACTTTGAAATTAATTAAACCACTATATGATTCCTGACTCACTTGCTTCTGGCCTGCTTTGTTTGGCTCTGGCCACTTGCAGGTTAGAGACTGGTCCAATCCAGACTCCATTTAAAATTCTTTTTGTCGAAATGTTTGATATAATTTACCTGCAAGTACATATAAGCCCTTTTTATATCCTTTGTGAGTTCATTTATGGCTTGCTCAATTTACATTTCAGATTTTTAAAAAAAGTTTCCTATTTCTGACCACAGGTCCATTGACTCCAAAACCTTTGTAGTGCACAAGAATATTTGCAATTAGGATGGTAAGATGAGATCTATCACTAAGTGGTTGTATGGAACCTCCACTCCCTTTTATTGGGTTCATAACCCTCTATGTAAGATGTACAAAATTTCCATTTGTAAAATGTTCTGAGATACAAATAAATGAAAAGTATTATTTTACATGAACCCTTAAACACATTTTATCAGCAGGATTATTATTATTTCTGAAAGCTATGATTATAATAATAAGCCTTTTCTGGGAATCAATAATTGCTAGCTATTGCCTAGAATGTTGATTTAGAGATTGTTTCCAGCTGGATGGATTTTTCATGAATACCAAAGATAATCCCAGTGCCTTGGTCCTTATTCTTCTTAAACCCAAATAGTTTTCTTGGACACTGTGACAAGCTGGGTCCACGGGCAATTTTTGGTACTTAAAAATACTTAAAGCCAACAGGCTCACAATCTTGCCTCTCTAGTCTTCTAACATGCTCTTTTCCTTCAAGAACTCTATCTTTCATCTTAATTGGATTATTAGCTATTCCCTTAAGTTGACACTTCATTTCCCATTTCTGTGCATTTGCACAAGACACACCTCCACCACTTTGGAATGTTCTCCCTTCTCATTTCAGCATCTCAGAATCTCCGTCTTCCTTCCATGCTCATCTCAGCTGTGATTTCCTCCATAAAGCCCTTTTGGCCTTTTCTCCCTATATCTCCTTATGGGTTTGTGAATTTGTATATATGTTTTATGACCCCAGTAAAATGTAAGATCCTTGTAGGAAGGGGCTATTTAATTAGTATCATATTTCACTTACTGATGAATTTATGATTTCATCAGCGTAGGTACCCCCTACAAGACTGAACCTAGCCACACTTACTTCCTTATATGACTCTTATCCATATCCTCCTGTAAATCATCCATGGGAGAGAGAGAACTCGACCTCCACAAGGTCTTCTTGATATTGCTTTGATACTAATAGACCACATGGACTACCCCTTGGTTATAGTCCAATCTCATGTGACCAACCTATCTCTTTTAATAACCATGTATTTCTTTGATGACATTTTTAAGCTACTGCTGCATAATTCTTTGTTAGCAATGTGTTAGAATCTATTCGTACTCACTGTGCACCTCATGATAGTACTTTAGATGATATTTAACTTTTTTCTAAGACTATGGTATTCTATGACTCATAGTCATATAGCATCTCTAGGAAAATATTGATTTTTTTTTAAAAAAAGATGAGTCTTTGTTTCAGGGGGAAAATATGGGATCATTAAATGCACTCAGATATTTCCCAAAGGTAAGCTAGCTGTCTCTTTTCCTTCTTTTAAGTTCTTACTCCTGTTCTTTCTACTTTTACAGTACAAGTTATATGTACTAAAGGAAAGTTATGTGGGTTATTCATCTAACTTTATAGCATCATCTGGGCAATAGTAATATTAATACAGTAATTTTTCATCCACTTGGTTTTTCCTATGGCACTTGACTTGTTCCTATGATCAAAAAAAAAAAATGAACCTGTGGTTCATTGACATTGGGTAGTCCTAATAAAGAAACTCCCTCTATCAATGAAAATAATCAACTTCTGCAACTTATACTCTTAGTTGCCTGGGGGACTGGGAAGCTAAATGACTTGCCCAGGATCACATGGCTAGTATATGTCAAAAGACAGACTTGAACCCAGGTCATCTTTACTTCGAAGTCAACATCTGGGTGGTATACTGGATAGAGTGCCAAGCTAGGAAGGTAGGAAGACTCATCCTCCTGAGTTTAAATCTGGCTTCAAAGACTTATTAGCCATGCAGCTCTGAGCAAGTCACAACCCTATCTGCCTCAGTTTTCTCATCTGTAAGATAAGCTTGAGAAGGAAAGGCAAACCACTCCAGTATCTTTGCCAAGAAAACCCCAAATAGGGTCATAAAGAGTAAGACATAGCTGAAACAACTGAACAACACCAACCTTCTTTACATTATGTCTCAGTTTCTGATTTAGAAGGATCTTAAATGTCTTATAGCTTAATATAATCAGCATCCTATTGTCTTCAAGCTAGAGCATTTGTGGGACATCATTATCTATAATAAATTCATCTTCCAATCTCGATTCTGTGTCAGACATTCTCCATGGCCCAGGTGAACACCCTTGCAAAGTATACATCTCTCTGCTTTATATGTTATTTGGCAGTCATAACAACAATATCTTTTGAATAATCCTTCATGATTTTAATATGCACACTTGATACTTTTCTTAAAGGAAAGCATGTTTAAGTTGACATTTCACTCTACCAAACAAAATTACTTTTAATTAAAAAAAAAACAAACACATTATAACCTTGTATGTTCTATATTTCTCATCTGTGTGACCATAAAAGTGCACTCTCCTGCAGGCAATAATTTGTGGAAACCTGTCCATTCCATTCTCATGTTTGCATAAAGGATATCTTAGATGCCTCTATAGATTAGCCTCATAAAGATTTTTTTGGTGATGGGGTAGTAAAAATGTGGGTCAGTGATTGATATTTTCTTGATTACCCTTTTTAAAAAATAATGATAAGGTTCATGATTTTTCTTAAGTGTTTAGTATCCTTCATCCTTTCAGATACCTAAAGAATAGATCACTTCATGCTTTCAAAATTGTGTCACCTCCAAAATTGTGCCCTGGCACAACTGTGTGGAGAAGGAAAAAGAGAAGAGGGCCCAGATCTTGGGGGAGAGAGAGAGAAAGAGCCTTAGGATATACTTACACTTAAGAGTAGGGTTGTAGATGATGGTTCCCCAAAGAAGACTCCAAAGGACTGTCAGACAGGTAGGAAGAGACCTGGGATAGAGAAAACAAAAATGTAGAAACTATCTAAGAGAAGAGGTTGATTGTGTCAGAGGTTTCAAAGAGGTCCCTGAAGGTGAGGACTCAGAGAAGGTCATTAGATCTGGAAATTAAGAGGTCACTGGTTAGTTTGGAAGAACCATTTTTGTTGACCCATGAGGTCAAGAGTCAGACTAAAGAGAGATTAGATGTAGATGGGAGGAGAAAAAATGAAGGTACCTAGTGGAGGTAGCCTTCTCAAGGAACTTAACCATGAAGCGGAAGAGAGATATCATACGATAACTAGTGAGAACTATTTGACAAAGTGAGGAGGAGAAGATAGGGGAGGGATATCTAAATGATGTGAGAAGAGAAGGAAAGAAGACAAAACACTTGTACCATGGACTCAGTTTGTTTGTTGAAGTATGAAGTTAAAAAAAGATTGCCTTGCTGTAATGAGGGCCCAGTTGCAGTTATGTAACAGAGACTTCTTGACAAGCCTGTCTCTCTGTCCACTATACTACATTGCCTTTTTAATAATTAAAAAGGATAGCCATTAATATTAATGATTGCACATTTATCACATGCTTTAATGTTTACAGAAACTTCATCTCAAGTGTCAAGTAAGTGGTGCATTTCCCCCCATTTTACATTTGAGGAATCTGAGCCTCAGAAACTTTCAGTAACTAGTCACACAGATAGTAAGTGTTGAAACTAGGACTGAACTCCTGGTCTTTTTGCTGCAAATCCAGTTTTGATAGGTGTTTATAAACCATTTTGGGAACTAAATGAGCATGTAGGATGGGGTTTTTATGGGAAAGCATGTTCTCAGTTCCAAAAAAAATTGATTGTCAAACTAAAAAACAACACATTTAAAATTATAGAGGATTCTGCTTTTTTTCCAAAGTGAAGTAAAATAAAATCTTATCGAAGTTTAACAATTGAAATTGTAATGACCTTGACATTCACTACAAAAAACCAACCAACAAACAAACCCCCCCCCCCAAAACCAACTGAATCTCTGGTGTTTCACCTGGGTGCATGATGTGTCTGGGAATGGATGTGAAGGAAAGAAAAAAGTTTTGAGAAAACAGGATAAACTTAGACTTAGGATATGATACAGTCAAAAATCATTAAAGCTAATAAATAAACCCTGTGTTTCCAAATCAATACTGACAAGTAGAAAATAAAACAACAAATCCAGGTTAACTTCTTTAAAAATAAAAATCCAACTATATAGTCAAAATTAAGAGAACATAATAAATTATGGTTATTCCAAACACATATTAACTAATTAATAAAATATTAATCCTAGCCATTCTGTAGTAGGAACTCATATACTCTATTATTATTAATACTCTAGCATCTCTTTAGCTTCTGGTGATGATAATTATGACAATAATATATATAAAGATGATGGTCCTAATCTTACAGGTGGAAAATGTATTTTGAACCATTTTCCTAATCGATGGGAAGCATTTGTGGCAATTCTCCAAATGATCAACTATTGAATTTAATGTCAGTTCTTACCATATTAGAACATATTGTCAAAATAATAGTTTGGGAGCAGTCAGAATAGAGAGCCATGAACACTATACATAAGCCAGCATGGCTTCACTGAGAAGTTATGCTAAAAACTCCTTTAAAAAAAAAAAGAATTACAAGACTCATCAAATATAGGGATAGGGGCCTAATTTACTTTGGCATCAACAAAGCATCTCACGCAATTTCTCCAAAAATCTTCGTGAGAAAATGAGAAAAAAAATACTAACTAGGTGATATCAAAGTTAAATGATTTAGAATTGGTTGACTGACTGAACCCATAAAATGTTGCTTATTGCCAACCTTAAGGGAGATTTCCAATGTACTACATTGGAGTGAAGCACATAATTAGCCCTGTTCTGGTCAACATTTTTTTAATGATGGCTTTAGCTGAAGATAAAGATGACATACTTGTCAAAGTTTTAGATGCTAGGAAGTTGATAGCTAGAATACTGGATAACAATACAGAGGTCTAGAAAAATCTTGATGGACCAAAAGAATAAATGTAGTAAAATGAAACATGAAAGCAATAATTGTAAAGTTCTGCATATGGGTTCAAAAAAACCACAGCACAAGTACAGGATGAGAAAGATGTATCTTCAAAGTAGTTCCTATGAAAAAGGCCATGGAGATTTCACTAAATATGAATCAGTTGTGTGATATGACAGCCCAAAAAACCTCCCAACAATCCCCCAAAACCTAATATCATTTCAGGGGGCAAAAATTGAAATCTAGTGTTCAAAATGAGGGAAATTCCAATCTCATTGTGTTCTTCATTGGTCAGACAATACCTGAAGTATTGTGTTTAGTTTGGGGTATCCTATTTCCAGGAGGGTGATGAGAAGTTTGATAAATCCAGACAAGAGTTCCTAGGGTGGTAAATAGATTAAAATCCATGGCAGTGGAAGGAAACGGAAATCTTTAATCTCTTGAAGAGAACACTAGATCGGGAGAGAATGATGATAGTTGCCTTTATGTATTTGAAGAGTTATAAGGTCATGAGGGTGTAAAACAAAAATTAGAAGTTTCAGAAAGGTAGATTTCAACTTTATTTCACTAATTACAAGGGTTGTCTAAAAACAGTTCCCTTGAAACGTAATAGGAGCATCAGTGGGAAAATGAGACAACTATTTGTCAACAATATTAGAGAGGGTATTAATGGTTCTAGCTGCTGTTCAGGCACTTTTAGTTGGGCCTGACTCTTTGTGACCCCATCTGGAGTTTTATTAGCAAAGATACTGGAGTGATTTGCCATTTCCTTCTCCAGCTCATTTTACAGATGAGGAAACTGAGGTGGACAGGGTGAAGGGATTTGCCCTGGGTCACATAGAGATGAGTCTTCCTAACTCCAGGCCCCATACTCTATCCACTGTGCCAGAATACCTTGAAAGTCCCTTTTAATTTTAAGATCCTTTGGTTGCTTTCAACTCACAGAGCTGGGCAAAACTTTAGCTAGGATGCAATTGAACTCCCTAATTGGGTAATATGTGTGTTCAGCTTCTAATATGTGTTCAACTCTATCAAGCTGTTTTGGTAATGAATTGGGAGGTTACATAGATAATGAAACTGAAAGCTGGCAGCATCTTGTGGTTTCCTGAGATCACTCAAGTAATTAACAATAAGTTGGTACAAGAACTCAGATCACCTGACTCCTAGGTCAGTGTTCTTTCTACCTGCCACACATATCTTGTTTATTTTCCTTTGATCAAATGACATGCGTCTGTCAGCTGGCCAGTTGAGATTAGGGCTGAAAAGTCTGAGTCACATTTAGCCCTAAGTGAGTTAAATAACCATAAACAATCATAACCACCTCTGCTCTGCCATTCTGTATGCATAGAGAGAACAAAGAGAACTTGTGTCTGCTGATTTAATGGCAGAGGAAATTCTGGATCTGCTTTCAAGAGTCTGCTCTTTTAGAATCACCTTAGCTTGAGATCATTTGTTGCTTCATCAAGTTCTATAAAGAAAGTTCTCCAAAAGATTCATGACAGAAAATGCATCCACATCCAGAGAACGAATATGGAGTCTGAATGCATGGAAGCATGCTATTTGCTCTCCTTTGCCTTTGTTGTTTTGTTTTATTACTTCATTCTTGTGATTCTTCCATTAGTTCTAATTGTTTTTTACATAATGACCAATGTGAAAATATGCTTAATATGAATGTGTAACTACAGCCTATATCAAATTGCACACCATCTTGGAGTGGGGGGAGAGGAGAGGCATGGGGGGAAAATTCAAAACAAAATCTTATGGAAGTGAATGTTGAAAACTAAAAATAAATTAATTATTAAAAAAGAATGAAAACAAACAAAGGACTACAAAAAAGAAAGTTCTTTAGTTACAGGAAACAAATAGAGTTAGGCCATGCTTCTTAACTTTAAGATACTTATCTGAGTTGTGCCTGCTCCAGACCACTGTCATGAAATGGATGGTTCCTTTTGAGAAAACTGCACAAGGATCAATAGTCTAATATTAAATTTTCTTCGTGCATCAGGCCCTTAAGAAATGGTATTTTTGGATATTCTTAAGAGGGCATTTTTTGCTATACTTATTACTCATTTTGTGTCAAAGGGGAATGAAATAAATTTATCAGTCAGCAGGATGGAGGCGTGTACACTTTCATTAAAGTGATTATTAAATGATCCGATTATTTAGGGAAATTATCAGTTTTAGGAAGGGAATGTGATTTTGGGTTTATTATTTTGGGAAGATGACTGCATTCACTTGATAAACATGGAGGCAGTATTGCCAAATGAAATGAGAGCCAAGATGCCTCTTGGCATTTTACAAGGTAGTTAGAGCAAAGTTGTATAAATATGATGATGAAACATGTAACCCCAACCCATAAATTGTTCTTGTATCCCTGTTAAACAAACACTCATTAAACAGTTTCGATGGCCCACCAGTATTAGGTGCTGGGAATACAAATGAAAAATAAAAGCCATGTAAAAAGAGCATAGTCCTTATATTCTGTATTTGATTTTCTCAAATGCAACATGGTAGAATATAATGCTGCTCCTAATCTACTCAGTAAAGACTGTACAATGATTATCTAAATACATTCTGTATTTAAGCACATTGAATCATGAGGGCTTCAGCAAAGGGCAAAAAATACTGGAAATATACCTAGGACCATAATTCTTCACCCCAACCATTTTTTTTACCCTACTGTAAACATCCCTTCCTTGTTCTGACAGTTGTCATCCAATCAATTATGGTCTAGTCTAGTTAACCATTCATGTGACTTCTCAATCTACACCGTTCTCTGGCCACTGCTGCTCTATGTGTATTGAGGGCTGCCCTCTCATTAGAATGCAAGTTCCTTGAGTCAGAAACTGTATTTGTATCCCCAGTATGTAGCTGAGTTTGGGACACAGTAAGTGATTATTAAATGGTTTTTAATTCATTTATTTTCTCCAGACCTTCACAGCAACTGTCCAATTAGACAAGTATATAAGAACAATTTTGAAAATTTTTAGTGTAGTGAAAAAGAAAGTATACTGGTTTAGGATATATGAACTCTAGTCTCAGACCTGTCTAAGTATATGATGTTGCAATATGATGCATTTGTAAGATTTACACAGCTCTTTTTTTTCCACAATAGCTCTGTGAAGCAGGTAATGTAGGTATTGGCATTCCCCAACCCCCACATTTTATAGAAGAGTATTCTGAAGCCTAGAGAGTGTAAGTGAATTGTCTAAAGTTAACTCAGCAAAGGCTGACACCTTTGTATGGTGGGGAATAGAAATAAACCTTTATTAAGCACTTACTATGTGCTAAGCACTTTACAAATATTATTTCCTTCAATCTTCACCACAAGCTTGGAAAGTAGGTGCTATTATTATCTACATTTATACTTGGGGAAACTGAAGCTGAGCTTAATTGACTGTGGTCACAGAGCCACAAAATGTCTAAGGCTGGAAACTGTACTTGAGTCACAGAATGTTGGATCTAAGAAGAGTCATGGAGATGACCTAATCCAAACCTCTCCACTTTACGAGAAAGAAACCAAGGCCTAAATGGACTTCGCACATTCCTGCAGCTGTTCAGTTGCAGAAGTATAACTAGAAACAAGGCCTTCTAATTCCAGAGCCCTTTGGAATTTGTGTTTTGTGAAGATCACTCCTAGATTGTTTTTTGTTTTCAGGGATAGGAAGTATATCAAAACAACTGAATTTTTTTTTTCCCTTTGGAGAAATTGAGTCTTTACTTTCCAAGCTGAAATATGGATTTGGAAGGATGGAATGCTGTACAGATGAAGCATAATGTTAACAGCATTTCTGCTAATAGTCAGATGGCAGAGAATGACCTCACTGGAAGAGAGCCAAAGTAACTGGGCTTGCTGAGAAGGACGAGAAGATATCCATCAGAGTAGATTTCAGTCTGAGCTTCATTTGAAGGGAATCCGGTAATAGTATTTTGAAGAGGGAAGCTGGGCCAAAAGTCGCAATGTAGCTCATAAAATTCTCACTGTTGCCCTGAAGAGATCAAGAATCAGGTGGAAGAATTGGGGAGAGGAGAATCAGAAAACTCTTCCTGGGCTAGTGTCTACTAATATATACCCAGCTAGGCTGAGGATATGTGAGAAGCACTGACTTGTAGGGCTCCCAGGTGCGCTCTGTTTAGAGCCAAAAGACAAAAGCTTTGAACCTTGAACTCCATCAAAGTGGTAAGTAGTGCCAACCAGGGAGGGTAGACACAGCGCAATCTCTGGCATCAATTCTCAGCTGTTAACAGTAGGCGGCATTGAGCGCTCTGTGCTCTCAGCCATGTCTCTGGTGGTGAATGGAGGCCAAAGAGTTCTTAATGTGGTTGAGATAGTTAGAAAGAGGCCAGGATGAACTTTTAGGCCTGGACTACTCACGAGTTGTCTATGGGGGGTAGGAACTTTGAAACTGGCTGATGGCTGGATGGAGACAAGTAACCTGAGCAAACTAAAGTTAAATGTTTCAGCCGAAGGATGGGAGATAGAAGGCAGCATGGCTGGCAGAGGTGGGGAGCCTGCAGTCTTGTGGCGGCATGTAGCCCTGTAGGTCCTCAAGTGCAGCCCTTTGACTGAATCCAAACTTCACAAATTTGTTCTGTGAAGTTTGGATTCAGTCAAAGGGCTGCACTTGAGGACCTAAAGGGGCACATATGGTCTTGAGGCCACAGGCTTCCCATCCCTGGACTATAAGGGAAAGAGTAATAGATTTGAACTCTGAAGGTCAGGGCTCAATTCAGAACCTGGATCTGTTATTTACTGTGTCTATGACCTTGGACGAGTCAAATTTCTGCAGGCCTCAATGTCTTCATTTATAAAATGTTATTGTTTCAATTGTACCCAACTCTTCGTGACCCTATTTGGGGTTTTCTTAGCAAAGATACTGGAGTGGTTTGCCATTTCCTTCTCCAGCTTATTTTGCAGAAGAGGAAACTGAGGCAAACGGGTGAAGTGACTTGCCCAGGTTTCCAGAGCTAGTAAGTATCTGAGGCCAGATTTGAACTCAAAAAGGTAGTCATCCTGACTTCAGGCCATAGCACCACCTAGCTGCCCCACTTATAAAATGAGGTTAGAGTCAATTACTTTAAGATTCCTTTCGATTCTCAATCTGTGATCCTTCCATTTCCAGCAGTATTTTTTGTTTTTTTAGCTACAACATCTTACCAGGTAAACATAACGGAAGGGCTCACAAAACAGGACTAACCAGATATCCGTTGAAGCCCCTTAGCAAACCATAGCAATACTAAACCAGTAAAGACCAGTACAAGATAAATAGAAGATGAACTAGGCACTAAGATACAAGTACAGTAGAGATAGCTAGGTCACACACAGTGGACAAAATGCCAGATCAAGAGTCAGGAAGACTTGAGTTCAGATCCAGATTCAGACATCGTGGAGCTCAAATGAGATCATATTTGTAAAGCACTTGGCAAACATTAAAGTTGTATAAAATCCTAGCTATTATTCTATTATTGTTACCTGGTTGTAATGGAAAAGGAAGGAGGCAGGGAATTAACATTTATCACATGCCTACTATGTGATAGACATTGTGCTAAGTGCTGTATACATGTTGTCTCATTTGATCCTCACAACAACCCCATGAGGTAGCTGCTATTATTATCTCTATTTTACAGATGAGCTGAGGCAGAGAGAGGTTAAGTGACTTGTCCAAGGTCATAGAGTTAGTGTCTATGTCAGCCATAGTGTCTGTGGCTGAATTTGAACTTGAGTCTTCCTGACTCCTATCCACTGTGCTACTTAGCTGCTTCCTAATGGAGGAGACTACCTCCCCAAAAGAGATTGTATTAAACACATGTAGGACTATGCTAATACATATTACAAAAAGCAGTAGAAGTGGGGCATTGAAGGACTTGCCTCTAAGTGATGTTCAGGGAAGGGCAAAGGAATTGTAATGACATACTTCCTACCTTTGAAAACAAAATCCTAAGAGTGATCCTCACAAAACGCAAATTGCAAAGAAAGCGTACTTGGGTGGAGAGGGAACTAGGCTGTGGCTTACTTGCAGTTTTACTTCCAAAGGGAAAATTGTATTCAGGCAATACATGTTCAGAGAATATATTCCCCATAGCCTTAGACAAGGTCACACTTTGAAAAAAAAATCCATGTTTCATCTATATTACTTCCAATCCTAGAAGGTTGTGGCAGGGTGGAAGGGTCTGGGAACAACTGTCGGCATGCCGATATCTGGGAGCAGCAAGTTTTCCAGATCTTATCCACAGTTTTGCTGGAGACAAATTTTACATTACCCACGTACTCAGTGGTGATGAGGCTCTGGTGAATTGAGTTTCACTAGCCAAAGTCAGAAGTGGTTGATTGATAAGCCATAATTTCTTTTCAATAATTTACAATGAAGGTTATAATTCTCTGGTGATAGAATCCTTACACTCGCTCTCTAGGGCATTATTGTGTGGGAATTAAGTTATCAGGGAAACCTAATTACTAACTGGAAGTTGTGTGGATTATGATCAGAATAAAGGGAGGTAGACGATCTCTTGGGATGTTTCATATAGGTTGTGGGAGAGCCTGGAGGTTTTCCCTTGTTACATTATAGATTCTTTCTAGTGATTGGAACATTTCTCTGCCCAGATTCAGAGTCTCTCTACTGGTACTTACAGTCCAGACCCTGGTGGGCTAATGCCAAGGCTTGGGATAGACTGTAGCTAGACAGAGTCCATGGTGCCAATTGAACCCTATACTGTTCCAACAGCTGGTGGGAGGGTGGAAGGTAGAAAGCAAAGGGACAAGGCCATTGCAGATGGAGGTTGAGAACAGGGAACAAGATGTAAATACCATGAATTGGGGGGAATAGGCTGAGTAGCTGGAAATAGTACTCAGAGGCAGAAAGTAGTGGCAAAGGCAGAAACTAGACCCAAACCAGAAATCAACAATTATATCCAAGAGGAGAGCAAGAAGCAATGTCTTTGTTGCAAGTCTGGATTGCAAGAGTTTGATGTCAGGAGAAGGAAGGATTGAGTTAGACAAATGCCTTTATTTAATTTGTTACCCTTGAAGGCTGCATGGGCAGATGTAGGTTTAAGATTGGGGCATGTAAGCACACAGCTCTTCTACCAACTTATCCATTACCCCACTGGTACTTCTTGTGCAGTGAGTATCTTCATTAGTTGCCTCTCTGAAGTAGTCAGAATAGTGGGTTTGCTCATACCTTTGTTAACTAGAGCATCCTCAGTCCTAGACTGCTTTAAAGAAACTCCGTTGAATTTAGGAGTCAAAGATACTTTGACAGATAATTGTTTAATTCTTTTACTGTGTAATTCTCCTTCAACATGTTTGATTGGATGCCCCAAACTTCTGTCCTTAAAGTGTTACCTTTTGACTGCTACATTACAATCAATCAGGTTACAGCTTTTTTTTTTAAAAGAGTATCTATAAAAGTTTTCCTGATACACCCCTATATTACTTCCAATTGTAGACATCTAAAAGCAAGGCAGAAGGGTCTGGGAGCAATAATTTTCAATTCTGTAAGAGCAGATAAGGAGTGATCCTAGTCCCAAGACAACAGACATTTATTAAGAACCTACTATGTGCAAGGCACTCTACTAAGCCCTGAGGGTAGAAAGAAAGGCAAAATACATTTCCTCCCATCAGGTTAATCACAGTCTAATGGGGGAGACAACATGCAATTCAGGACATCACAGAATTTCAACTGGATATCTAGTCTAGTCCTTACTGGAAAAACAATCGCCTCTCCAACATGTCTAACATGCATTCATACCACCTTTGATGGAAGATCTCAAGTACATGGGAATATGTAATACCCTGGGCAGCCCCTTCCAGATTTGTAAAGATTCATTGGTTTGGAGCCTTCCCTCTTACATTCAGTTTACATTTGCATCTTTACAACTTCTAACCATTGCTCCTGGTTTTTCCCTCTAGGGCTAAAGGAAACCTCTCCGATTCCACATGACAACCCTCCATGTACATGGAGACAATTGTTATGGTTTCTCTTCTCTAGGCTAAACATCCCTCGTATGAACTTAGGGCTCTTAACTGTCCTGGTTGTCCTCTGGACATTCCCCCAAATCACTAATTAAGTGCCTATTTTGTGCAGAGCACTCTTCTACCTATAGAGACGGGGAACAGGTTTCTAATAAGTACACAGGTAATTATTATTCAAGGTACATTGTGATGGGGTTTAGGAGCAATTGACCTTGGAGTTAGACCTGAGTTCAAATCCTCCCTCAGAGGGTATTAGCTATGGGAACTTAAGGGAATAACTAGGCCTCATCTGCAAAATGAAGATAATAACTGCACCTACTTCATATGGTTATTATCAGAACCAAATGTGATCACGGGTGTAACGTGTTTTAAAAACCTTATAGGATTATATAAGTGCTAATTTATCATCATCATCATCATCATCACCACCACCACCCCCATCCTCACAAGGCATGAATTTCAAACTCTTCACCCTCCTGGTTGTCCTCTCTGGACATTCTCAAAAATGTTATAGGTTAAACTTAGAAAAAGCACCCTAAAATTTTAAAGAGAGGGAGAACACTTTCAGCTGAGTGGATCAGAGAAGGTTTCATGCAGCAGGTGGAATCTGTGCTGGGAGATGTAGGAAGAAAGAATTATGAAAGACAGATGAAGAGCAAATGCTTAAGTGCTTGCTGAATTCAACACATGGAGGACAATCTGTGAAATGTACAGAGATTTGAGACAAGTTGCTGAGTCTGGAGGAGAGTTGGTAGTGCTGTATGACTAGAATATAGAATGTAGGGGGAGGTGCAAAGTGAAATAATGTTTGAATAGAAGGTTGGAGCCAGACTTTGGAAGGCCTGAAATGCTAGACTATGGAATTTCTGTCTTATCTTTATTCAGTCTTGAGTATTAAGAAGATTACTTGGGAATATGATTGATGGATTGAAGTAATCAGATATAGGAAGAAGAGAAACAAGCTAAGAAGCTAAATCCACAGCCTAGCAAGAAGTCTTCAGGATATGGCTCATGCTGGTGGCTATGTGAGTGGAGAGTAGGGGACAGAGAGATGCCAGAGATGTGAATGTCACATTGACAGATCTGTCCATGTGGATATGAAGATTAAAAGACACGAAAGTCCAAAGTTGTTTGTTTCCTTAACTGCAGCATATTTAGGGAAAAGAAAAGGACAAAAGAAGAGAAAGGACCATTATGTAAGTGAAAGGAACAATGATAATTGATGGCAGAGAAAAGACTCTCATATCATTTTACTTTTGTTTTCTCTGTTAAGGATAAAAATATGGAGATCAGAAATGATGGAATAAATATGACAAATGGGTAGTTGTTACCTGAGAGAGATAAGATGGTAAGAGAGTACCTGGATGCTTAAGATGAATCCTTATCAATTCTCCCAAATGAACTAAATTCCTAAGTACCAAAAAATAAAAAAATAAGAAACCCAACAAAACCCACAGACTGGTTGTTGTGATTGCTGAGAGCTCAGTGATCTCTGAAAAATGGCAGAGAATGGGAGAGGTATCACAGGCTGGGAAAAAGAAAAATGTTATGATTTCCAAATAAAAGAAGAGAACAGAATCTATAAACCATAGACTAGTGAATTTAACATTTTTCCCAGTGAAATTCTAAAATGTGTTACTATATGAATGGATAATAAATACATAGGAAAGGAAGCAGTCATTACAAAGTATCAGTATGGTAGCACAAAGAATTGGTCATAAGAGGATCCTATGAAGATGGCAGAGTGAAAGGTAGCTTAGGGCTCCCATCCCCTATCTGCCTTTATCACTTCAAATAAACAAGAAAAGAAATGTAGCAATGCAACAAAATCAGCAATGAGAAAGGCAGCTAGGTGGCGCAGTGGATAAAGCACTGGCCCTGGAGTTAGGAGGACCCGAGTTCAAATCTTACCTCAGGCACTTGACACTTGCTAGCTGTGTGACCCTGGGAAAGTCACTTAACCCCATTGTCTAACCCCCCTCCCAAAAAAAATCAGCAATAAGAAGAAATTATACTAGTTACACTAAGGTAATCCTTTAAAAAAAAGATCATTTTGTCTTCCCAGTACTCCCCTTATGAGAGAAATAATCATTAATAACTAATGATTTGAGGAAATTAAGAGTTCTCCCTTTTTCTATTTTCAAGATTTCAGGCTCTGAAGGTTGAGTTAACCTTCTCCTCTACCAGACCCCAACCAACCTTGCAAGGAATTTCTAGTCATCAGTGAATTCCATTCTAGCAGGCTTTGGTGGAGACAGACCCTTTTGTTTAAATTGCCCAAGGCTGGTGGTGGTCTGGGTATGAAGATATTCACTTTGTCCAAGGATGACATGATGTCACTCTTAGCCCTTCATTGTAATAGTCATTCTCTCATTAATTGTTACCCAATCAGGGTTGATTCCCACCCTGGGTAACACCTGCTCTGTGAAGGATATATCAAAACTGTGAGCTTGCCACCATGATTATCTTTTAGTCTAAAAGAGATGGCCAGATGACCATCCTTTTATTGTAATGCTAGCATTATTAATAAAATGATTAAATTACCCAGAAATTATATCTTTTGAACCTTTTTAATTATCACAAATAGTTCATGGCTAGTGCCCAGGGTCAAAGTCCTATGCCTCTCATAGCTGCTGCAGTTTTAGGTATCAGCTTTTGAGGTTAGGCTCTTGGTAGAATGCCTAGGGCTTACCAACTCCTAGGTAGGCTGAAGCCATGAATAAGGGTAGAGCACAAGTAGAAAAGAGGGCTGCTTTCTTCTGCATATGGAAAAAGTTGATAAATGTGTAAGAGACAAAAAGAGTAAGGTATATTAGAAATATATGTAATATGTAGAGAAGAAATCCAGAAGCTGGAAGGATTGAGGGAAAGATGGAGATAAGACCTATTCTGGAGAACCCTTCTCTTACCTGTTCTTAGGTTGATGCTGATAAATCTGACCATTCCCTAACAACTGTCAGCTTCAGAATAGAAGAATATTGTCTGTTGAGAAGAGGCTGGGGCCAGGAAAAAGAAGAGAATAGCCACAGCTGCAATAGTCTTTGAATTCCCCTGCAACAGAACCCAAATTATCACATTCACCTCTTGAGTGCCTTAAAGTTTATCTAACCCTGGAGATCTGACTAGAATAGACACCTGCCTATTGGGGTAGGCAGGGAGTCAGTCAGTAGCAAGAGACTGGGAATTAGATTACTACAGGTAGAGGTTAAGTGTTGACATAAAAGAAGAGGAAAAAAAAAGCAACAGAAGAAAACAAATTGAGCAATTATGGCCCTAAATGTGAATGGCTTAAATTTCCCCAATTAAAATGGAAGAATAGATGTTACTTCACCCCAATAAGTTGTTTCATAACAAGAAATATATTTAAAACATAAAAGTACATATAGGTTGATGATAGAACAACATCTGTTCTGCTTGAAATGATTATAAAAGCATGAATTTTGATCATAATTTTAGACTAAGGGAGTATTTAAAATGGATAATGTTGAAAGAGATAAATAAGGAAACTACATTCTTTTTAAAATTCAATTTTTAAAAATTTTCAGTTCTGAATTCTTTCCCACCTACCTTACCCTCCTCCACTCATTGAAAAAGCAAGAAAAGGAATCCCACCACGAATATGTATAATCTAGCAAAACATGTCAAAAACATGTACTTCAATCTGCTCTCTGGGTCCATCCCCTCTCTGTTTGGAGGTAGATAGCATGTTTCATCATGAGTCCTCTGGAACTAATGTTGGTTCCATTGAGTCATCAGAGTTCCTAAAGTCTTTATAAATTGTTTGCATTTTCACTATTGTTCTTAATGTATAAATTGTTTTCCTGGTTCTGCTCACTTCACTTTGCATTAATCCATACAAGTCTTCTTAGGTTTTGCTAAAACCACTCCCTTTGTCATTTTTTGTAGCACAATAGTGTTCTATAGCATACATACATCATACTTGTTCAGCTATTCCCCAATTGATAGACATCCCTTCAGTTTTCAACTCTGTGCCACCATCAAAAGAACTGCTATATATATTTTTGTACATATGGATCCTTCTTTCTTTGATCTCTTTGGAATATATGCACTTAACAATTGTATCACTATGCCAAAAGATATGCACAATTCAATATCTTTTTTGGACATAGTTCCAAGTTACTTTCCAGAAAGGCTAGACTAGTTTGCAGCTCCACCAACAGTGAATTAATGTTTCTGTTTCCTACAGCCCCCCCCATATTTGTCATTTTCTTTTTTCTTTTTTTGCTAACTTTGTCAATATTATGGGTGTTAGATAGTACCTCAGAGTTTTTAATTTTGTATTTCTCTAATTACTAGTGATATAGAACATTTTTTCATATGACTATTAATAGTTTGAATTTCTAACTCTAAAAATTCCTTATTCATATCCTTTGACCATTTATCAATTAGAGAATGACTCTTATTCTTATAAATTTGAATTAGTTCCCTATATGTCTTAGAAATGAGACCTTTATCAGAAAAAATGGCTGCAAAGATTTGCCCCCAATTTCATAGTTCTCTTCTAATTTTAGAATGTTAGATGCATTAGTTTTGGTCAAAAACTTTTAAATTTTATACGATCAAAATTATCCATTTTTCTTCTGCTGAATCTAGATTCCATCTGTCACTTCATAATGAAATATTCCCTTGTCTAACAAGTAATTTCTTCCACGAGTTCTTATTTGGTGGTGTTGTTGTTTGTCCTTTGTTCTCAAAGAGGACCATGACATCATGGAGATGATGCCATGACATGCAAGTGAATTGGATTTAAGTGAGGGAGGGCTGTGCGGAGTCACCAGCCTCACTTTCTCCTCCCGAGCCATCTGGGACCAGTGGCTAGGTACACATCAGGACGACTGGAGATGGCTTCAGTTGGTGTTAGCCACATGTTGAGAGGAGTCCCTGGCAACTATTATAGCAGTTTTGGAGAAGTTGATCACCAGCTACAAAACAAACCATAATCCTGGCATGGTTTGCCAGAAAACATCCACTATTTAGGGGAGAGTTGAGAGCCAAGATGATATGTAACCATGCCTGTTCAGAAGTCCCATAAACTGGCTTCGTGATTTGATGTTCATGTATCAAATACCTTGAAAAGTATAATAGCATTGTAAGTAATCAATCATTGTATCCTGTTTTAAGACTGTATTAATGTGTGCTTGTGAAAACCTTTTGAGTTAAGCACGTTTTTTTTTCCAGAATAGGAAATAAATATCTGTCTCATACCTTATTTACATTGTACCCTGATTCCCTCCTCACCCCACCTCACCCCCTGCCCCTTTGAAGATACCTTAGATATGAACAAGACCTAAGCTATAGACAATTTCCACATCATGGTGCCAGGGTAGGGGTATAAAGGGCCAAAGAGTATAAGAAAAGGAATATAAAAATATGACCCTTTTAGGTGGTCAGGCTTAACACAATTTGGACTATTATGTGTATGTCCAGTGAGATTTATACCTGGGGGGTGGAGAAGGAAGGAGGGAAAGGAAGAGGTAGAGGAAGAGGGACAAATAAGATGGTACCTCAGTACTGTTAAAACTAGTATCACTTATTAGAATTAGATGATAATGAGAGTAAGGCTTTATTTACTTACAATTTTTGCTATTGATTCTATCTTACCCTTTCAAACAAAATCATCCATATTTAAAATAAAACTAAATGTCTCCAGAATATGCAACATGTCCAAACCACAATTTTTCTATAAAAATGAATCTTTCATTATAAGGGAACAACTAAAGGTACAAACATGAGTAAACAACTTGCTGATGAGATATAATCACTATATTTATTCCATTGAACACCCAAAGGCAAAATGTGGAATTGCTGAGAAAAGATCAGCAACCCCTGAAGAGATCTCTTAGCTAAGCATTATCTTTTTAAACATAGCCTGAAACCACAGGATGTAAAACCAATATTAAATAAGTTTTTCAGTTTCTTCAGGCAAGTCGATTGAGAAGAATTTTTTTTTAATCGGGTATGAACTTGAATATTGAACATCACATTTAAGTACTGCAGGCAGGTTGCGAGAAGAGGTTATAGGAAGAAGCTAGAGGAATTCTCAGGAATGAGAGCTATATAAAAACTATGGAGGGCACTTGCCTCTCTCTGAGACTGTGACTTTAAAAAATTAATACTCAGAATCATGCTACAAACTCATGAAAAAACCCAGTTTATGCTACAGCCATAGAGAATGAAAAAACAGATTATTCCTTAACTCAGAAATTTAAGGGAATCATTTATTTCAGCAATCATCAATACTTTTTCTCTGCTTTTCTAGCAGAACTGTAATTATAGCATTACCAAATGGTAACCAAGCTAAACTACTAAATGTTTTTCGTTGGTGCCTTTCTAAAGTAAAGAAAATGGAAGACAATAAAAATATAAATAAATGGGACTAACCATGAAGCTCCTGTGTGTCTCTCTTCTGGCTATTCTCACTTCCTGGTTGGTTTCCTCAAGGCTCAATTCAAGCACCAGCATATGTATGCATGAGCCCTCTCCTGGTCCGTTCTCCTTGTCCCTCAACCCCCTAACTACTAGTACTTTTCCCTTACTCAGTTAAGTTTTTAACGTGGATGGTCTCATTGGAGCATGTGCTTTGGCTTGATAGGAGATGAGACAAGGGCTTCAACTCTTTGTTAAAATAATATGGAGCCAGAAGCTTTTGCTTGGTCCCTTGCAAGCCTCCCCACCCCGTCGCTTTTTTTTCCCCCGAAGTGGTTTGGGTAGTAAACAGAAAGAGCTGCCTAGTCAGTAGACTTTAAAGGGAAAGAGAACTTCCATTGTCATTCTCTTCTTCCTCTTTACCAATAATATGGATTGGGATATAACTCTATCCTATGAGAAGTGATTTCATCTTACCCTCTTCCTAGCAGAGATGGTGATTGCTTACATGTGTCAACGAGCATATGTATTAGTCTGGATCATCCTGAGACTGGTTCTCAAGGCGTGAGCATCAGCTCTGCCTTATATTTCTTTCCTTGGGCACGGGTGAATCAATAGTGACCCTGGTGACTACCTTTGGAAGTTCCTGTGTTCCTCACTTGGTGCTAGATATCTTTTGGGAGGTTCTCCCTGCAGCTACTAAAATATTTATAAGAGGAGAAGACCACTGACAGGAGAATGAGTCTAAGCCATACCTGGTTGACCATGAGATATTAACCTGGAGGTTGTGTGGACAGTGCAGAACCAAGATGAAGGTGAAAGGATGGGTCAACAGTCCTACAAAGTGTTCCAAGTTTCAGTGATTTAATATCAACCTCCTGGAAGAGTATAATAGAAGTTAAAGTGTATTGTATTATTGGGGGTAGTGTTGATGGTCAGGATACTCCCACAAAATTTCTGCCCAGTCCAGCTGATACGATAGCAGAAAATAAGGAGCACTACAGGGATATGATGTCCTTTCTATTGTCATAGTATCTTCATTCTGATCTCCTTGTGCAATATCTCTGCTGGACTCTCTGGGACTGCTTTTTTCAGTGGTTTGGCTCCCAGATGCCAATACCAATTTTCTCCTGAATCCATAGTGAGCTGTCTTCAGTGCTGTCCACTGACTCTACTCCTTGAAACTGCTTGCTTCCCTGACTGTTCGGAAGCATCACAATAACTTCTTCCTTAGGCCATAAGGAGATTGGCTGTCATTAAGCAACCATAGACAACTGATCCTCCAATTGCATCAGAGAAAACTTCTTCACGCTTAATCAAGGATTAACAGGGAGTAGACATATCTTTGTTGATCACTTAGCAGTTGAACACTACTTCTTGACTTTCCCATCCTGTTCTAGGGAGATGAATCCAACCTGAAAGGCCCTAAGAACTAAATAAAGATAACCTGCATGAGCCCAAAATAACTTCCTATCTATCCGGAATAGCATTGTCTCCCACTCTCCAGTTAGAAGATGACGGACGGTAGAGTCTTTAAGAACAACAAGAATACTCCTTCATGAAATAAGGCTACTAAGAAAATCCTTGTTAAAAGAAGATATTTCATGAGGAGATGATGGGCAAAACTTCTCTACCTTCCCATCCTTCCTACCACCACTTTATAAAGATTTCAGCTCTTGTGCTGTCCTTGCCTATGATCTTCCAATGGTGACTTGGCTCATGGGATATGCCTCTGTGTCTTCTGTCATCAAGCTTCAGTTTTTTGTCTGTGAGCTCCTGCTTTTTTCTGTTTAATTTTTGCTTGATTTAAAGAAGTTCTGGCCCCCATCTCATTTCATTTTAATCTATTCAGTCATTGGTCCTTCTTTATTCTGTTCTAAGATGAATCTTTCCCCTTTCAATTCCACCCCTACCTGCCTCTACCAACCATGTTGACCTCTAGCTTATTTGCCCAAACCCCACACTAACTGGTCAATTAATCAACAAACATTTTAGAGGAATCTAGGTGTCAACAAATACAGTGCTGGGCCTTGAGTCAGGAAGATCCAAGTTCAAATCTAGCCTTAGATGCTCACTATTTATGTGACCCTGGTAAAATCACTTAACTTCTGTCTCCTGCAGGTTTCTCATCTCTAAAAATGGAGATAATAATAGCACCCAACCTCTCAGAGTTCTTGTGAAGATGAAAAGAGATAATAGCATTTAGCACAGTGCCTAACATATAGGCACTTAAATGCTTGTTCCCTTCTCCTGTTGAGCACCTACTATATGCCAGGTAGGCGCTGGGGATGCAAGGACATGACATAGTCATAGCATCTATGATCCAGGGTCAACACCTCACCCAGTGTTGTCAATATAATAATCAATTGTAGGCCTGACAAGAACAATTGTAGGCCTTCACTGAACCAGGGCTTACCCTGTACAAGTCTGGGAAAACCAGTCCTATTCTTAACTTTAAGATTTCATAATAGAAAGATTTCATGCCACATGCATGAGGCCATAGGATTTAGAAGATCAAGCCCAAGCACTTCTACTCTCTATTCCCCTGCCCCATTTTACAAATGAGAAAAGTAAGGGAGACCCATATCGGTTAAGTGAGTAGCCCAAGGCCAGATAGTTGATCGGAAATCTGATGTTTGTATCCATGTCTTCTGATTTAGATTTCAATATTCTTTCTACCATGCCATGCTTTCTCTTTTTGTACATCGTGTTTTTGTTCATTGTGCCACTACTTTGCATAATGTAGAAGGCAGGACAAATCTGATTAAAATGAGTACTTTTCAAGGATCTAGTAGGACAGTGTTTTGGGACCCACCATAAAAAAATTGGGGAAGCTGACACTCCTTATTTATCCTAATGAGTTCATTAGTAACCTTATAAGATCAGAGCTGTTGGTAAGTCATAAATTATAGCTCACAGCATCATAGTTTTAGAGCTAGAAGAGACTTTAAGGTCGAATCCAATCCCTTCATTTTACAGACAATAAATTGAAGCCTAGAGAGGTTAAGTGACTTGTCCAAGCTAACATAGACATTAAATAACAGAGCTGGGATTAAAATCTAAGTCCTCTGACCCCAAATCCCACATACTTTCCACTCTACTACAATGTGTCTGCCTTCCATCATGAGGCTCATTTAAGATGATTACAACATTAAGCACAATTTATCAAATTGTCAGAGTATTTTGAAAATCATAGTTTTTATTTAAGTAAAATTTGTGGTATTTTTACAGATAAGCTGGCACTTTAGTACTTGGGTCCAGAACTTTCCTCACTCTTAAAAATAGAAGATATAAAAGTTGGGATATTACATCTTACTAGATTGATTCACATTCTGCTGAACCAGAAATCCAGAGAGAGTAATAGAGGGCAGACTGTAAGAGGTAGGTGACTCACCATTCCACTGGGAAAGGCTTCCAACTTCAGGCTAGTTTTAAAATAGCTTTTATGGCATATAAAAATAAGAAGTTCTATGGAGGCTTATTTTAATCACCAATTATTTTGACCTCCCTTCTCTACAATATTAGGGTTCTTTGGTTTCATGTGTTTCTCTTATTTTTATGCTAAAATGGATCTGTCATCTCATCAGCATGGGTTTGCCCTAAACTTGTGCAAATCACTACTCGTTCACATCCTCTCACCCTGTGTGATTCTTGTTCATGTCTTCTTCCTGTTTTCTCCATAGGAGATCCACCTAATATCTTAGGGCCATTGGATCAGAGATTTAGAGCTGGATTCCAAGCTCCTCATTTTATACATGATGAAATGAGGTCCAAAGAAATTAGCGACTTGGTCACACATGTAATAATTTTTGGTTCTATATATTTATTTCTTTTATCAAACAGTTTATCTGTTAATCTTCAATCTTAATACATTCAATTCAGTAAGCATTTATTAATACTATATTATATATAATATGTAAAATATATATAATATTATATAATATAAACACATACTATGTTCTAGGCACTATGCTAGGTTCTGGGGATAGAAAACTATAACCTTATCTTAACTTTGTTTTGCGTTTAACTTTGTTAACAAAACTTAACAGCCCCTACCCTCAATGAGCGTACATCCTACTCACAGGAAATAAATTCAGCCTTAGTGCAGGGCATCCTCCATACCACCCATGAATCTTGTTAGAAATACTTGAATTAAAGAAATGGACAAATGTCCTTGTTTGTGGAATAAGTATAAGCCAGTGGTCTACATGGTTCCCATACCATAATAATGTAGAAAATACAGGTTTTGTGTGTGTGGTTGTGGTTTGTCCTTCATTCTTGAAGAGTACCATGACATCAGGGAAATGGTGACATGACTTTCAATTGACTTTGACTGGAGTGAGACAGGGCTGTGCAAAGTCACCATTCTTCACTTTCTCCTCCACAGCCATCTGAGTCTAGAGGCCAGATAGGGATCAGGATGACTGGAGATGGCCCAGGATGCAGTGGGAGACCATGGCCCTTTTAAGCTAAGGTATTTTTGGGTTCTCACTTTGAGTAAGGCAACACGCATTCAGTAAGTAGGCTTAAGAAGTGAGTCAAGGGGTGGCCCCTTTAATAAAAAATAAAAAAAAATAAAATCGGGAAGGGAAGACCCTCAGGGTTGCTGTCCAAAAGAGAAACAGTATTTACATGAACTCAGCCTGGAGGGCCCAAAAAGTAACCATTAAATGGTACTTGGGCAGGGACCTATTGTTGTTGTCCAATCCAGGAGATCCAGAGTGAATTAGGTTTAAGGCTTGGTCTTTGAGAAATAAATCTATCCAAGTAACCCCAAGTTAACAGGTTTTAGAGGAGAAAACAAAGAGGTAATGCTCTTTAAAAGGACAGGACAAGAGGGGAGGATAGCTGGAAATCCCTCTTAAAAAAGCTCCTGCTCCCTTACCATCATCTTCCTGAAATATTGTGAAATGTTGCCATTTAGCTTTCAACTACCTATTTTATTTAGCTTATTAATTCCTTTGTTTTGCATAGAGATGAGAAGATATTTTATCGTCCATATCACTGTCATCTGCAAAGGAACTGATTTATCAGATGTGACACCAGAAGAAGTAAAGCATTGGTTAATATTCATGAAGCTGCCATTTATACCCTCTGTACATATGCTATACAACCTCACTATCCTCTGCAAGAAGCCTAGAACCCTGCCATTTTAAGAACTTTACCATTCAAGACAAATTGGGAGAAAACAGTATGTAAAGATTTGATCATTTTAAATGTTTTGAGGATATATGAAAGATAAGGCAAAATGCAGTGCTTTTGCTCCTAAAACTCATTGGGTAATACGGCAGAGCTGGGACAAAAGGTTGAAGTCTTGCCTGAGGTTTGAAGATTAACATCAAGTATCCTCCATGTGTGAATGAATAATCCTTTTTGATAAAACTGCACTTATACCTGTAAGTTAGGGCACATGCATAAATGGGCCTACACATTGAATAATAACATGTCATGTTCTTTTCTTCATATCTGTATTTTTGAAAATAAGTCACATGATGACTACCAACATTGTTTGAAAAACAGAAGCCTTTGCAGTCAATAATAGTCAACAACATTTATTAAGTACCTGCTATGGGGCAGGCACAGTGCTGAGTGTAAGGGGTTACAAAAGAAGACAAAAGCTAGTCCCTACCCTCAGAAAGCTCACAATCCAATGGAGGAGGTAACAAGTAAACAAATATACATATGTGTGTGTGTGTGTGTGTGTGTGTGTGTACACATATACACACACACAAACTATATACAGGATGAGCAGGAAATAATAAAGAGAGGGAAAGCACTAGAATTAAGAGGAGTTGAGAGAAGCTTTTTGTAGAAGGTAGTAGTTTAGTTGGGACTTAAAGGAAGCCAGGGAAGGCAGTAAGTGAAGATGAGGAGGGAGAGCAATCCAGGTATGACTGACAGCCACAGATAATGCTCAAAGCCAAGATAAAGTGTCAGTGATGAGGCCAAAGTCATTGGATCAAAGATTATGTTTCAAGGAGTAAAGTGCAAACAGAGCTTTTGTATTTGATGTTAGAGCAGGGGTGGGGAACCTGTGGCCTTGAGGCCACATGTGGTCTTCTAGGTCCTTGGATGGGGCCTTTGACTGAGTCTAGATTTTACAGAACAAATCCTTTTATTAAGCGGATTTGTTCTGTGAAGTTTGGGTTCAGTTAAAGGGCCTCACTTGAGGACCTAGAAGGCCACATGTGGCCTTGAAGCCCCAGGTTTGCCACTTCTGTAGAGTTAGCAGGGAGCCATCGAGTAGAGAAGTGACATAGTTGGACCTGCAATTTAGGGAAATCATTTTGGTGGCTGAATGGAAAATGGAAAATGGGGAGAGACTTGAGGCAGGCAGATTCGTCAGCAACTATTGCAATATTCAAGGTGTGAGGTGATGAGGGCTTACACCAGAGTGGTGGCAGTGTCAGAAGAGAGAAAGAGCTGTGTTTGAAAAGATGTTACAAAGGTAAAATCAACAGGCCTTGGCAATTGGATATGAGGGGTGAGGGATATTAAGTCCAAGATGGGACTTCCCAAGTTCTTTTTTGGCATGGTGTATAGAGAGTTGGTCTTGGGGATCAGGTAAACCACGGGTTCAAGTCCCATCTCTAACACATACTGACTACATAACCCAGGCCAAGCTATTTAACCTCTGGGTCATCTAGGCAACTCTTAGGACTAAATTAAAGAGCCGATGTTAAGCCGTGTTGGTAGAGGAAAATACTCACCAGACATTCCCTACCCAGATGAAATCACAAGTCCAATAAAAAACAAAACTAAAACCAAACCCTTTTACCTTTCCAAGGTTTCATTCTTTTAACCAGCACAATAGTATTTTAAGTTTCCCTGAAGGCAGTTTGTACAAGCTCACCCGGCTGAGAAGTTTACCAAAAGAGAGAAAGTTTTGAAGCTAATGATTATGTTCATACTATTCTATGAGGGTTTCTTTCCCACAGTAAGAGCAGGGCAGTTGGCTGCTCCCTGCATTTGGGGTCAATCAGTACTAGCCTCTTCAAAGTTAGGGCATTGGTGCTAGGATTAATTTGTGCTATAGGCCTAGAACATGAGAATGCTGAATTCAGATGACGGATAAGAATTACTCTATAGTCGGGCAATAAAAGCAATGGATTGTGTCTGACCTCTTGCGGTTGAAGTGTTTACCAAGTGGAGACGTGTAGGTATAAGCATTTCATGGAATCACCAAATATGAGACCTAAAACAGACTTCAGAGACCCTGACATTCAACCACTATTTGAACAAGAATAACCAGTACACTATAGCCCATAAATGGTCACACTACTTTCTCTGTTGGAACATTTCCATTGGGAGAAATCAGCTCAGTCTAGTTTTGAATAGCTTTAATCATTAGGAAGTTTTTCTTGATTTCAAAATCAAATTTTCTGCTAGTTCTGCCCTCTCTGACCATGTAGAAACATGCTAATACCTCTTGCACACAACAACCATTCAAATTCTGGAAGCCAGCTACCACCTCCCTCCATCTTTTTTCTCCAAGCTGAACATTCAGTGTATTCAACACGTCTTCAGAGGAAACAATATGCATGATCTTGGTTGCCCTCTTCTGGATGATCTGTAGTTTGTCAACTCAATTTCTGATATGTGATGTCTAGAATAGCAGAATTGAAGTATAAGAATTTGGTGAGTGACATCTTAGTCCAGAAGATAAACAATGGTCTCCAAGAACCACATTGATAGGAAGGAGAAAGAGTCTGATGTTCACATTAAGTTGTGCAATAGAGGAGACATATGGGAGGTGCAAGAATCTCCAAATGTTTTCTATTAGTAATGTGCAAGAAGAAGCAATAATTGTTTGGCAACCATTAGAAGAATAGGGAATATTTAACCTGGTAAAGAAAAGACATGGCAGATGTCTGCAAGTATTTAAATGGATATCATCTGTGAAAGGAATAGACATTTTCTTCTGTTATTCTTGTGTCTTGTATTTTATGAGGGTAGGACTAGGTTGGATGGGTGGAAATAACAGGAAAACAGATTTTATCTCAATATAGAAGCTTTTTCTTGACATAATGTGCCAAGAAAATTGACACATAGTACAATTAGTATATTTACTCCTCTTCCTTGAAAGTCATCAGAATCCAGCTTGACTTGATTGAACTGATTGATGATCTTTTGGGGGGGGGGTAAATGGTAAACTGTGAAGGAAGGAGCCATTGCTTATCTTTGTAAATTCCCCAGTACCTAGCATAGTGCTATGAACATAATAAGTACTTAATAAATGATTATTAAATTAATGAATGAATTTTTAAAATTAGAAACATCTGAAAATGGAATGGACTGCCTTATAAAATCTTGTCATTTATAGTATTTAAGCAGATAGGGATAGGTACTCAACCTGTGGTTTCATTGGTCTAGAGATCTCCCAAGTAAGGAAATTCCTTCTCCTAATACATGTTGGCATCTTCTCTGCAACTTATAGCCTTACAGAATTGTCTGGAGAACAGAGATGTCACATGATTCTCTCTGAGGGCCACACAACCAATATGTGTGAGAGAATACACACGAACTCAGGTCTTCCTGACTCTGAGGCCAGCTTTCTATATGGAAGAAGTTCCAGATTTATAATTCTTTGATATCCTACATAAATGAACTAGGGCATGTCTTGTAACTTTGAATTAAAACATGATTTAGTAGACAGGAGGCAGAGATCCTTCCCATTCCACTGAGTGGAAAAAGTAGGGTGATCACTGCACCCAACCACTTTGTTGTTAAGGACTAGTTCATTTTGCACATTGGTTTTGAGGGTGTCAAAGGCCCCAACTACATATAGTGGTGAGACCCTGCCCTGGCTCAGATGTAGCAGCTGAGGAAGGACACAGTCATCATTATGGTGGGTGCTTGATTTCTTACTAGAATTTTATTCAGCCAGAATTGAATACTTCAGAGCTTGATTCTGGTGACAATGATGTATATAATAAGTACCATGACTGCAGTACAATGGATGACAAAATGAGAAAGGAATTCCCTACAATGAGCAGCCAGAAGGTTCATCATTTAGAGCCTAGTCCTTAGGAGTCTTTTTGTCCTCTCAAACTTTCCTTTATTTCACTCTTACGAGACATTTACATTCAGTTCCTTTCTTCAGGAATGTTTTGTACATACAGAAGATACTAGAAGACTTGAGTAGAAGTCAGAGGAAAGAATGATCTGTAAGCCCACTGAGGGTAAGGATTGTTTTATTCCTTATTGCATGTCCTCAGTACTAAGTATGGTACGTTATCCACAACTTGTGCTTAATAAATATTTATTGAATAAATATATGAATGAATTTCAGATCATTTAGAGCTTTCGTTGCCTATTTTGCAAAATATACCTAGTTCTTCAGGAAGTGTCAACATTTACAAGATTCATGTTTTTAAGACTTTGCTTTGGAAGACAGAATAGTCTACCATTTAAAAGTTTTGAGATAGCTTTTCCAAAGGACTTGACAATTTTTTCTAGTTGCCGCTTGTGATTTTCATTCTCTTTAATTCCAAATTAAGTAGCCATACTAAGCTAAGCAACTAAATTAAGTTAAGTAATAGCAAATATATTAAACTATCATTTAACTTCTATAATAGCATTTGGAGCTCTATCCCCTTGGTAGTATTTCCTCAAATCATTATTTTGCATCCATTTGGCACTTCGGAATTAAAAATAAATTTGCAGAATTATTTTAATGAATCAAAAAGTACTGAGTACCTCCCATGTGCCAGTCAATGAAATAGACACTGTGGGGGACAATATCTTATATTTAAATTTTTCAAAACGTTTTCTTAAGAACAAGCCTGTGAGGTAGAGATCCAAAGTATTTTTGTTCCCATTTTGTAGGTGAAAAAACTCATGCTGAGTGATTTTCCCAACTGGTATCAATGCTAAGATTCAAACTTAGTACTTTTATTTTACTGTTCCTTTTTTTAAGCTATTCATGGCAGTTTATTTTTATTTATTTATTTAGTTTTCAACATTAACTTTTATAAGATTTTGAGTTTCAAATTTTTTTCTCTTTTTCTCCTTCTCCTCCACTCCCCTCTCTCCTCCCCAAGACAGCAAGCAAACTAATATAGGCTATACATATGCAATCATATTAAACATATTTCCACATTAGTCATGTCATGAAAGAAGAATCAGAACAAAAGGGAAAAACCACAAGAAAGAAAAAAAGAGAAAATAGTATGGTCGATCTGCATTCAGACTCCATAGTTCTTTCTCTGGATGTGTACAGCATTTTCCATCATGCGTCTTTTGGAATTGTCTTAGATCATTGTATTACTAAGAAGAGCTAAATCTATCAAAGTTGGTAATCTCACATTGTTGCTGTTACTGTGTACAATTTCCTCCTGAACCTTCATCCTTTCAACTCCAAGTCCATTACTCTTTGTATGGTACCATGATAAGATATAGCACCTTTCCTCAATGAACTTACAGTCTAGTCAGAGATGCAAAATTCATATAAGCCTGGTTTTTAATGATCTTAATAATGTGGTCCTACACTACCAATTTTGTTTCTCATCACTCTTCAAAGACACTCTCTACTTAATTGCACAAGGAATATTCAAAAGCCAAGTTGTAATTTTGTTAGGGTGTCACAGAAAGTATGCGTCAGGGCAAGATTTGAACTCAGTCCTTTTTGACTCAATGGCTGGTACTCTATCTGCTATACCATGCTGCCCCTCTAAGCATTTATTAAGTTCTTACTTTGTGCCAGCTACTCTGCCAGGCACTGTCAAAGCAAAAACTAAAAATAAAATAGTCCCTTCCCTCATGGAACTTCCATTCTAATAACTTAGCAGAGTGCCTGACATATAGTAGGCACTATACAAATTCTTATTCCCTTCCCTTTCCTCTAATTAACTGTAAGCTGTTTGAGAGCAGAGACTAAACTTTAATACATTTTTGTATAGCACAAACCCCTCTAGGATAATCCCCTAACTTGTACTAACACACGAGTTGGGTCCCCAGAGAGTGACTATGACTTTAGCCACTTAAAGTTGTAGGATATACCCTGTAGAGACATACCTCTAAAATTATGACTCATGAGCTCCCTCACAGGTGTATTTCCCCTTTACAAAGAGCTGGTAGACATGTCTGGGTTAAAGCTAAGACATTTACTAGATGGCGTATTAAAAACAATAACTGCAAACATTCCTCCCATAAACCTAAGGCGTATTCTCTTATAAACACACAGCATCTGAGGGAAGACCAGGCACACCCTTTATAGTAGTTGTAAGGTACACATGTCAGAAACACACATAGCCAAGCAACTTATTGCTCTGGCACTGCTGAGCTTTGAAGTCCTTTCTCTCCTGTGGAGTCCTCATAATGTTGCCCCTGAGAGCAGCATCTTTGTGAGTGGTTTGCTCCGTTGGACTCCTCATAAGCAGCATGATCTGCTCATCTTCACAGCTTGATTCTTGCTTGTGGGTCTAATTCTGTCTTTGTACATAGTCAGTTATTTTTTGTTGTCCAAGACCTGACTCCCTGAATATGTTTCCAGGCTCAAGTGACTGCTTCTCAATATCTGTGTTTGTCTAGAGTGTGCCTATGCTTCCTTCACTTTGCCTCAAACTCTGGAACTGAGAGTACAATCATTGGATGGCTGTCTCCTTCTGGGCTAGAACCTACCTTGCTAGATGCCATGGTTAGTGGAGGATGGCAGAACAAGAGAAAAATCCCTCCCTCTGCCTGGATTCTTCCCCAGCTGCTGACTCCTGCCTCAGTTATCTCAAATTATCTGTGTTGTAGCTTTTAAGGGATAGCCAAAGAAATCACCTTGAGGGCTCCATTTTAAAAATTAGTTTAACATGTCCTTTTCAGCCCCTTTTCTGTTGACTAGGTCCTGGGATTTCAAGGACCTAGAGCTTTACACTGGTGCCGATCCCTAGAACAGAGGATTGTCCATTTAGGGTAGGAATCCTACCTTACCTGACCAATTTTATTTCTCATCACTCTTCAAAGACACTCTATATTGAATTATACAAGGATTGTTCACAAGCAAACTTCTGAATGTTTCTCATGCATTAGACAGAGAGTAATACTTTCGTCTTTTGGGATTGTAAGTAGGATTGCTGTGATTTTTTGCAACTTGGTGTAGCATTAATTTAAAATGGTTGCTCTTTTAGACCTATGAATCAAGTACACTTTTCAGTTTGAGTTGTAAATATGAAGGATGTGGAAATTTATTGCCAACTTTTGCTGGCTAGGGAAAGAGCATGATAATCCAGCAAATAAACTAGCAAATTTACTAAGCATTACCAAGAAAGAAAAAATAAATAGAAAGAGAAATTCATAAACTCATATTTAGTCCAATTATCAGTGCCCCTGGAATCTCATAGCATTTGTGGCCAGTTATGTTGTATGGTTTGAGAGTCAATAACAAGAATTTTCTGTCAGAATATTTCCTCTATTGACATCCAATCTACCTGAAATCCTACCTTTATGGATTCATTATTCCTTTAGGTTTTGATAGCTTTTCAATCAAAAACATGTAACATTTAAAAATTCAGGGAAAGGGTAATGCCATAAGACCTAATCAACTAACACCTGCAGGAAAGGGTGGGCCTAACTTCCCATGATTCTACAAGATTGTAGCTCAGCAATGACATTAGGAATGTTGGCATCCAGGACAAATACCACAAATTCTACCTGGGTCAATAAATGGAAAAGAGTGTTTAGTTAAGGCGTTCACCCCAGCCTACCATTTGATACTGGTATCAGTATTTAAAACTCCTAAAAACTAATTATTTTTATTTTTAACTATTTATTCTTGCCAACCAGATTAAGTCTCAAAGATTATAAGTTGTAAAACAGGTTCAAGTAGAGGCAATTTCCACATTTTGGAAGTTTCCCATAATGATGAAATAAAGAGTCTGGTTAAAATAAAATGCTAAGTTCTAGTGCTTTTATGCTGCTGGAGTACCATCAGTATCCTCTGAATTCTGTGTCTTTGGGACAAAGACTTGCTTCTCTACACTAAGCAGAGGCTTCTAGCATAAGAGAGGTATTTGAAGGGGAGAAAGAGTGGGAGAGAATAGACAGAGGTTGGAATAGGTTGAAAAGAAGGATAGGAGGGGTCAAAGACAAATTTCCCTTCACGTTTTAACCTAGAGCTGACTGCAAAGCTCAGCATGGATGGACCTCTGCTCTTTTCCGTCCCTATAGGGTATTGGATTAAATAATAAGTCTTTGTCCCCTTTCTAGGGGAAATATCTGGTATAAAGCTCATCTGTTTGTTGTGAATTATTCAGAGTGAAATTATGCTCTACTACCAAGGCCCGAAGCACTGTTAGGGCTATATTTCCTTTTGAGCTCCCATTGATAGCAATACTAGAATAAGCTCAGTGGTGACTTGTACAGTTTTCCCACCCCGAGCAAGTCCAACCACCTCCAGTAATTGGTATGCCCTTTCTCCCTCTCCCAATTTGACAGCACAGTCCCAGAGCTGTTTCTCTAAAAGATCCCTTTACACAAGAGTATGAAATGGCCATTTGAAGGGTCTTTATAGTGTCCTCTACAGAATTCCCTTGCGTTGTTTCTGCTTTGAAACCAGTCTCTTCTACAACCTTAACCTTTCTCTGTCTCTGTGACTAGTGGGTAATGGAGAGGCTCTGAGGTTAGCAGCACAGCAGTATCTCAGGTCACTGACTGCCCCATATTACACTTAAGGACAAATTATCAATCCTTATTAATGCTGAAACCAGGGCTGTAATTGAACTTAGAGCATCTTCAAGGAGTCAAGCTGGTTTTTCTTGGGGGTGATAGGAGTGTGCACTGTGTGTGTGTGTGTGTGTGTGTGTGTGTAAGTTATAAACAGGTAACTGATTTCAGTATTTTTAAAGGCTTCCAGATGAACCTTTTGTTTTTTTTTTCTTCCCTAAGTCTGACTACATTAAGAAATTGATGAGAAAAGCTATATAGGAAACAGATAGGCAGGAAGTCAGAATGATGAAAAAGCATGAGTAAGGTGGGACAAAAGGCAGTATGGAAAATAGCAACTTTTTTGCCCGAGATAAGTGGCATGAAATAAACCTTTAATTCAGTTGAAGAGGGACAACCCTGCTGCTGGGGAGGCTGCCAGGGAACAGAGATCAAGAATGGATTTAGCAGGGAGCTCACATGGGATGTGACTAGCAAGGAAGTGATGTGGTAGTCATGTAATCATACTGACCTCACCCAATATGGAGTTTGTACCAATAGTACAGATCACACACTAACCATTTATGTACCGCCTTATGTGACTCTTGTTTATGTGTTTCCCAAAAATTTGCCACAAGGAGTTCATCCAATATGATGGTGGTATTTTGTTTTACTGAACGAAATACTATTTTTGTTTTCTTTCAGTAATCAACAAACATTAAGCCCAACTGTGTCTTATATTCTCCACATCTTTCAGTAAATTGTGAGATGGTAAATTAATGATGTGGCTCAATGCTGAATGTCGATTATGAAAGTAGCTTTTTTTTAATCAATTATTATAGGTAACTATGTGTTAGACTGAGTTGTTTCTACATTTCTGAAAGACTACAAGTACAATAAGCACCTAATAAATTTTAGCACCTTAAGGCAAAACCTTCATCACCACCCTAGTTATGGCTTTGTGGGTATGGGTATATCTTAATAGTAGGCATATTCTTAATAGAAAAGAAGAGATTATTTGGATTAGCAAAGTAGAGATTCTGGTAACACTTCATTTCTTCATTTTGCTAATTAATCATGTTAATTAGACATTGACACAATTTACTGTCCCCAAACTCTGCATATACTTTACAATATTTCATTTCCTAGGTCCCTACTACACTTTAATGAAGAGTACAGAATTATTTTGATGGAATTGCTGATGGCTGATGAAGTGCAGAATCTGCTACTACTGCAGAGAAGCTGAGGATTTGAACATGGATTTGGAAAATCAACCTGATCTAACACATGGAAGTCAGGTACTTTCCTCATTTCATACAGGAGAAATATGATGAATTGGAATGAAGAAATTATTTTTTTTTCCAAATGGATGTCTCCAGATAAAAATAGAAATTTAAGTTTCAGGTACTAAGTACAGGAAATATTTCCATAGAAATCCCAGTCAACAAGGCACAGAGAAACAGACTTGGACTGTGCAGGGGTTCTTAATCTGAACTTATTTTAAAAAAATTTTCTTAACTGTATATCAATCTATATGGTTTCCTTTGTAGCCTTCGTATTTTATTTTATGCATTTAAAAATGTTGTGAGAAGAAGGGGGGCTGTAGGTTTCACCAGACTACCCATTGCTCCATGTTACATGAAACAGTTAACCCCTGCCCTAAAGATATTTTAATTGATTGAATGAAGTGAGTGAGCCAGTTTATGAGTAAGCTTCTGTTAGGCTGGAAGGAAATGAGGCAGTGTGATATGATGTAAAGAGTTCTTTCATTTCTGGATCTGCTCAAGAAGTTGCCTAAACGGAGATGTTTAAACATCGCTCTGCAGTGCTACAGGTCATTAATTTGGATTCCTTGGTGTCTGTCGTCCTAAAAAGTGACCCAATCAGTTTCCAATAATACCTGGTGTTTTCAGAGAATTTTTCTCTTAGATGCTCAGTATACTTCAGTGACATCAGATTCATCTTTATAGAGTACTTCTGAAATAAATCTATAGTAGATAGTAGATCACAATAGATAAAAGATGAGATTGTTCATTTAGAGAAGGTTGAAATTAGAACATTTCACAGAACTTTAGCTCTAATACCTTTTTCTTTTTGGTCTAACAAGGGAAAAGGGTTGGGAAAAGTTTTGATAGAGAAAGCTGAGAGATATCTGTGATCTTTTCTGTCACTCTTAAGGTCCTGCTTTAATAGAAGGAAACTTAATGTAAGTGACTCATCTGTCTCCCTAAGTAGGTCCCAGAACACATTCTTACAATTCGAGCTGGGTCTAGGAGGAGGTGAGGCAGGCAGCTACCAAAGGTGTGATTTTTCCAGGAATATCACCAGGGATACTTTCTATAAATGTACATGTTTGGAATGCCAGAGACTTCTGCTCTCCAAAGCAGGGAGATATTTATTTTGTGATGTCGTGTTGTGTGTATTTGGGTAGGAAGAGGTGGTCTGTGCGCAATTTTTGAACCTTGCCTTTGATGTACAAATGTCTTGTCACCACCCTCCTAGTAAGTGGTGCTGGGTTTAACATAGAACATGGCTGAGTCAAATATAAAATCCTCTGTCTGGCTCTGAAAGCCCTTGACAACTTGACTCCTTCAAACTTTTCCAGTCTCCTTACACACCACCCCAACACTGGCCTCCTTGCTGCTCCTAATCCGACACTCCTATCTTCTGATTCTGTGCCTTTTTCTGGCTGTCCTTCATGCCTGGAATGCTCGTCCTCTTCCTCCAAGGCTCCTATCTTCCCATAATTCCTTCAGGTTTCATCTTCGTCTTCTCATCTTCTACAGGAGGTATTATTACAGGTATTACATCTATTTTCTAAATGAGAAAACTGATATTCAGAGTGGTTAGCTACCATATGGCTGCACAGCTGGTAAACATAAGAGGCTGAATTCAAAATCTGGTGTTTCCTGAATCTGTCATTACAAAGAACTCTTTCCACCATACCACACTGCCTCACAAGATACTTTTCCTCTGAGATTACCTCCCACTGAAGCTATATATATATATATATATATATATATATATATATATATATATATATATATATATTATGTGTGTGTGTGTGTGTGTGTGTGTGTGTGTGTGTATGTATGTGTATACACACACATATGTATATATATAGTATATACATAATTGCAGTCTCTCCCATTAAAATGTGAGCTCCTTGAGGTCAAGAATGGTTTTTGCCTTTTTTATAAGCCAACTTGTGTTAAGTTAGTACTTAATAAATTCTTTTTGGCTAAACTTTACTTCCTAAGGTTCCAGAATTACCAGCTTTGGCAACATGCATAGGCAATGAACCTGGGATCTGAAAACTGATTGATTCTGGACCAAATTACAAGTCCCAAGTGAAGGAGAAAATTGGGCCACATGTACTTATGTGAGTCTTCCCAGGAGTCAGAGGAATGAGTGCTTGCCATCAAATTCCTAAAGTTTAGTGCTGCAGTAAATCCAGCAAGTGCTGCTCATTAACTTGTAGTTGTTGAGCTCCTTAGGATGTGGACTATTCCAAGGTTTCCAGCTATTTTATTTGCTATTGATATAATTTCACATCATCTTACAGTGATAGGGTTTATCTTTTTAATCAACTGTCATCTGTTACAATACTCTCAAGATAAATATCTGACATTCCTTCTCAATGCCTATCAGAGCTGGAAGTAACACCTTAGCATCCATGCAGTCTACCCCCCTTAATTTACAAATAAGAATATTGAAGCTCAGAGACGGTAAGAGATTCGCCCAGAATCACATAGTTAGTGGCTATCTAAAGTGAGGATTTGAACTCATTTCTTCTTGACTCCAACTCCAGTGCCCTATATGCTACACCATGCAACCTCTTAAGGTGACCATTAGAGTTATGATTATCTTGTGAAGAATTATGGTGTGGTAGAAATCCACTATTAGAATTGTGATTATCTTGTGAGGCAGTGTGGTATGATGGAAAGAGTGCTTTCTAATGGCAGAATTAAGACATACCAGATTTGAATCCAGCCTCTTAAATTTTCCAGCTGTGTAGCCACATGATAACTAACCACTCTGAATATCAGTTTTCTCATCTGGAAAACGGATATAATATCCGTAGCACCTACCTCACATAGCTACTCAGAGAATCCCATGATTCAATGTGGGTAAAGTGTTTCGTAAACCTCCAAGTATCATATAAATGATAGTAATTAATTGGCCACAATGCCAGGTCAGCTGATCCTACTGCATTTGTGAGATTGAAAATTTTCTTTGTCTTCCTGTTAACCCTTAACAAATGTCACTTTCCCAAGAAACTACAGATATTGGTTTTGTTTTCACTTTTAAGAGGACCCCCTGATTGTTCCTTTTGTTTTCATTTTTATGAATGAGGAAAAAGAACAATTCATTTTTTCCATCTTGTATGTTCTAAGATCAAATACTCCATCACTTACATTTAATAATGGGATGCATATGTAAACAGAGGAGACACATTTCTACATTTGAGTTTTGTTTTAGGCAAGTGAAAAGTCCCCATTAATTCCAGTAGCTGTTTTATTAGACTTTTCTTCCTTTTCCTGTAATAAGGTTAAAACAATTTTGGGGAGGGATTGATTAAAGGAAGGAAGGAAGGAAGGAAGAGAAAAGGAGAGAGAGAAAGGAAGAGAGAGAGAAGGAGAGAAAGGAGAGAGCAAGAAAGAGAAAAAAGAGAAAGGGAGAGAAAAGGAGGGAAGGGGAGGGAGGGAGAGAGAGAGAGAGAGAGAGAGAGAGAGAGAGAGAGAGAGAGGAGAGAGAGAGAGAGAACTTTAAGATAATAAAGGACAGGATATGGTGGCTTCCAATTTTTCCCTATGTAGACAATATCATTTATTAAACTCCTATTATACCGACCAAAAAAAGAGGAGTTAATTCAATCCATGTAAGCCCAGAGTTTGGGGCACTGGTCCAGAAATTACAAATACTTATTAAATAAAGCTAACAAATTGAGTGAAAAAAAACTGTGATGTGTGTAGTTTTATAAATATGGGACAAAGGTATTTTTATTTTCTTTGAATGTCACTCTTCCATCCATTAAAATGTTGCTCTTTGGAAGACAGAACAATTGCTACTTGTAAGCACAAAAACACAGAGTAACGTTCCTGTGAGGGCAAAGGCAACATGCATCAGACGACAGGCCTTATCAAGTTCTAAGAGTCTCATCACTAGGAGATAGGACACCAAGTAATTACTTTTTTCCAGCAATGACATTCTCAGCGGTGCAAAATCTGAGTCACCTTGCAAAGTAGAAAGAAAACTGGATTTGAAGTCTTAAGACCTTGTTTCAAATCCTGGCTATTCCACTTGTTACAAAGTGGCCTTTGGCAAATCCCTTCCCATCTATCTGCAAAATGAAGGGTTGAACTGTGACCTGTAAGGGTCCTTCTAGATCTAGAGATACGAATGTATATATATCAACAATGAAAACATGGGTCCTCAAAGTGGCATTTTAATACATAATTAATCTGAAAGCTTGAATGACTTGTTATAAACCAATATAATATATAATTTTTGCCTAGAACCAAATGTGAACATCATCATGAGTTCTGTAAGCAACATTTTTTGGTAGGGAGTGCAGTTTCTAGACTGATGGTTTCATTTGTATAGAAAACATCTGATGCAAAATCTCTTCTCATTAACTCAGATGGTCACATTCCCTAAAATTTGTAGTCTTAGAGAGCCGCTTGGGAGGTGCTGATACGGTAAGTGACTTGGTCATAGTCACACAGTAAGCATGTGACAGAAGCATAGTTTTAACTCCAGTCTCCCTGACTCTGAAGCCAGCCTTCTATCAATTGCTCCATATTTTTTCTTACAAACAAAAATTACGAGTTCGTATTTTGACTCTTTGACAGTGACTTCTTATTGTTATAAGTGAATTTTTTTTGTGGATTTTGACTAAGATAAGCATTGTTCTAAGGGTAATCCCTACATCAGGAAAATTCCTTGAATATTTGGGGTTTCATATTTTAATTTTACTTCCTCCCCTGAGTTTCTAAGGTTCTTATTTCCTTCTTTCTCCTAGTAAGGGACTTTCTTGAAAGCATATTATTTTGTTTTAGATATTTTGAAAGCAAATCCCTCCCTCCAAAAATAGAAGGTTAATCAGGATATTTCCCCAACATCTGCTTTTCATGCAGATATTTTATGTATGTAAAAGAAACTTATTTTATATGTAAATATTTTATGTACCATTTGGGTTCACATTTCTCATACTCACTGATATTTTGTCCTTGTCTTTTGATGTTTTGTTGTTCATGACAGATCCAGTGGATCAATTTTGTCAGGCAATCAGAGGTTAAGTGGCTTGCCCACGGTCACACAGCTAGGAAGTATCTGAGGCTGAATTTGAACTCAGGTCTTCCTGACTCCAGGCCCAGTGCTCTATCTACCGAGCCAACAACTGCCTCTTTTTAAAGCCTGCATTACAATCTTATTCCTAGTCTGTCTTTCATCCAACTACTAACCAGGCCGGACCCTTCTTAACTTCTAAGATCAGAGGAGATCAGGTGTATTCAGGAAGGTATGGCCTTAGACAATCCTTATCTTTACCTGCTCCCCAATACCTCAGTCCTTCAAGGAGCCATAATATCAACAGTGTGGATTCTCCTTCTGCCAATGCAAATGACAATCTTTCCCCCATCTTAGTAGGTCTTCATTGGTTATTTGACTGCCTAATCTCTTCAAGCTGAACTCTGTATATTGCGGAATGAAAGACTTACTGTCTCCAGGCACATTTTTGAAGGTTCTAGCTTAGTAGGAACTGTTGGCAAATTCTTTGATGGACCAGGGTCACCCCCATGTCACGATGAGGCATTTGAGCGAGACTTTGATTGGAAGCTCTCCCTTCTAGAAAATACGTTCTGCTTCCTAAGCCACATGGCAGAAATAGATGGCAGAATCTGTAGAGGCAGAGTGGTAAATGAAAGGAATGTTGGTTCTGAAGTCGGATCAGTTTTGTTATATAACAAAGTAAGCTTTGTTCTGTACGTGTGTGTGTGTGTGTGTGTGTGTGTGTGTGTGTGTGTGAGAGAGAGAGAGAGAGAGAGAGAGAGAGAGAGAGAGAGAGAGAGAGAGAGAGAGAGGCAGAGGCAGGCAGGCAGACATCTTGGGCCAGTCATTTTACTTTTCAGAACTTCAATTTGTGAAATGAAGGGGTAATCAGCAGCATGTTATAGTGGAGAGAACATTGGACTTGGAAGCTGGAACATCTGGGTTCAGATCCCACCTCAGATACTTACTAGTTGTGTGATCCTGGGTAAATAACTTAACATCTCTGTGCCTCAATTTCCTTTTCTCTAAAATGAATTGGACTCAATAGCCTTTAAGGTCACTTTCAGCTCTAAATCTGTGTAAGCACCATAGCATAATAAAAATGGATTGTCATTTTCATCATGGCCCTTACCTGAGGAGCATATATCTTTAATTTCTACTTTTGTTTTTACTTACTATATTTTTTGTGAACCTGAAATTTTCACTTTGCTGTAGCTTCTGTTTATTTTGTGTTCATTTTATTAGTTTATTTATTTAGTCTTAGTGTCCATGACATTATTTTTCAAATTTATTTTCCTTTGAATTTTTTTAGGGAATGGGGGACTTTAATGGCCAGAACAACAGGATTATAGCATCTCCTTTCCTGCTGTGGCCACGATCATATATCTTGAACTCTTCTGAAAGGCTGTCATGGGGAAGAGGGATTCAGCTTGTTCTTTCTGGCCCCAGAAGGCAGAACTAGGAGCATTATTAGAAGTGGCAATGAAGCAAATTTAGGCTCAAAAAACTTCCTACCAATTAGAGCCATCCAAAACCGGAATGAGCTGTCTTGAGGAGGTAATAAAGTCCACCTCACCAAAGGCCTTACAATACAGCTTGAAAGACCACTCGTCAGATATATTGTAGTTGGGAATTCATTTTTGGACTAGATGGCCTTTGAGGTCAACTGCTAGCTCTGTGGTTCTATGATTCTGTGCCCACTAAAACCATTCCTCACCCACCACCACCACCCCCTCAGAATTGGCCCCTGATGTGAGATTCAACAAGGCTCTGGCTAGTGTATCATGCAACTGCATCCAAGGATGTTACAGTATTCAGGTAGCCATCTCTAAATCAAGGCTTTTATTGATTTCTCTGTATCTGAGGACCCCTGATAGATATTTGATTCTGAGAGGGAGTAGAGATCTACTACATTTCAGAGGACCATTTGAGGTAGAGACTGGAGTTATCAAAGTTTCAGTTCATTGTTTATTATATTCTCCCTTTTCAATTTTTCTCCATATTTTCCCTAATTTTTCTGTTTTCTGACAATGGCATTCTTGCTTCAGTGGCCACCCTGCATAACTTAATGAAATAATAATTAAATAGCATAAATAGTTCTTTTCTGTGACCTCAGATGGCATTCGATTTGCACACTCTTGTCATTTACCGCTTTCTCCCTAGCATCACTAAGTAGCTTCTTTGGTTGCTTCCCTGAATCCCACTAAGGGATGGACAGATATGCTGTAACCATGGAAACAAGATAATTGCTCAGAGGATGTATTCTGCTCTCATAGTGTTGAACGAACTGCTGTACAGATTCTCATTTATTACTAAATATTTGCAAGGAAATGTAACATGTTTCACACTGCTAAAGTGTTTACCACTGTTGCAAGGGGCTAAGTGAAATTTTCTGATTAGAATAAATTCTAAATGTGACGGAAATACTTGGATGCAAAGTAGGCTTGAAATAGCCCGACAGATGACACTGAAAAGTAATTGTGAGGCTCTAGGCCCTGGGTTGGTACAAGATGTCAACAGTGTCAGCACTTCAATGCAGACTGTTGCTTTTTGTTTTTCTTCTTCACTCTGCCTTGGCTGTCACTGTCTCCTTACTTAGCAATATAGTTAAACAACACACTTGTTGTACCATAGAATCAACTTGGCTGCCATTATGTTCTTCTCTCTCTGTGTGTCTCTGTCTCTCTGTGTCTCTCTCTTTCTCTCTTTGTTTCTCTCTCTCTGCCTCTCTCTCTCTCTCTGTCAGTCTGTCTGTCTGTCTCTCTCTTTCTCTCTCTCTCCAAATCATTGTCTTCTTCTTCTGCTACTCTTCCTTCCCTGACTCCTGATATCCAATTCCCTTCTTCTCTTTTTGTGCATTCTATATTGTTTTGTGTACATGTAATACCCCTTTCCAATTAGAATGGAAGCTTATTGAAGTTAAGAGACTGTTCCATTTTTGTCTTTCTGTCTCTTGTACCTAGCTTACTGCCTGATATATAGTAGGTATTTAATAAATATTTATTGAATAGTATGCTAGGACTTCTGACCAATTGACTTTGACCAACCTTCTAGTTCAGAAAGCCCAAAATGTAATCATATTTAGTAAAGAAGAGACAACAAGGTATTAAATTGTACGCACATTTGCTTTGGATTAATATCTCTTTTGGTTTTTTTTTGTTTTTGTTTTTGTTTTTTGTTTGTTTGTTTGTTTGTTTTAGGCAATGGGGTTAAGTGACTTGCCCAGGGTCACGCAGCTAGTAAGTGTTATGTGTCTGAAGTCTGATTTGAACTCAGGTCCTCCTGAATCCAGGGCTGGTGCTCTATCCACTGCACCACCTAGCTGCTCCTACATTGATATGTCTTTTGGCAGACTAGTTAGGAGAATCCCATTGGTGGGGGCTCATACACTATAGAAGTAGGAGCATAGACACATAGGTTATCCTAAAACCTGTGAGAGAAGTAGCCATTTCCATGAGGACACAAACCTGGCAGTTTCAAAAATGGAAAGATAGTTCAGAAGGGCTGTTACACTTGTAAAGTGAACTTCCATAAAGAGATTCCAATCTTCTCATTGACTTTCACTATAGCATTATATATATATGTATTTTCTTGGGGAGTAGGATAAGGTACAGATTCTTCAGTAAAGTGAATGGAAAACTGGAAAATAGAGTAATTTCAGAAAGTTAATAACAATAACAACAAAAACTAGCATTTATATAGCACTTTAAGGTTTACAAAGCACTTTACGATTATTATTTTATTTCACCTTCACAACAACCTTGGGAGGTAGGTGCTATTAATATCTCCATTTTATATGAAGAAAAAAACCAACTGAGCTAGACACAATAGGAAGTGGCTTGCTCAAATTCACACTAGTATCTAAAACTGGATTTGAACTCGGGTCTTTCTGACTGCAGATCCAGGGCTCTATCCATTGCGTTATCTAGTACAGGATAACTCCTCTGCTTTTGGTTCTCCTGGGTACTAATCACTTTGTCAAGGTAATATTATCTATACTGCCATTCTACCATCTTTGTGTAATTCTGTGATACATTAAATTCTATTTTTCCTCCTCCTCCAAAAATCATGTATTTATCTATATGTTTATGCTTGTAAGCTCCTATACAATATAAGCTCCTTGAGGGCAAGAACAGAATGATTTTTGCCTTTCCTGTCCCACTATCTAGTATCTTGCACACAGTTAGAGCTTAATAAGCACTTGTTGATTGATTGATAAAATAACAACACCAACAATGTAGGCACCAGTTGCTCAGAAGTACCTGCAAACAGGTCTATAGGTGGGGTCTCTATGTGAGAGATTTTCTTGTGACCAGCAGCCACTTCTGGAGGCTACAGGAGAGGGTTTGTGGACACATTTAAGTAGCGTTGATTATGAGTCATAGGTGTGTGTATTCTTATTAGCTTAGTATTTAAACCCTATGACAGATTTTGTCTTACCTGCTAGGATATAGTCATGGACATATTTGTGTGCCACAAATCCTTGCCGTTAATGGTGTCATTGATCGTATGGCTATTTACTAGCTTGCTTTAAAGACCACTGAATGGAATTGAATCATGGCATCTTCATTCCCTCCTTGGGCATTATAGGATCAGATTTTAGTATGCCTGATATAAATAATAATTTAAGATATTCATTTGTACATAATGTCACCAAAAATCAATAGTAATTGGTTTCTCTTGGATTAAGAGCTGGCCCTACACAATCAGTTAGCGCTGAGCTTTGAAAAAGTGTTACTTGTCAAACTGAGCAGGACGTAGGTGGCTCTGTGCTTTATCATCGTTTCATCCACCTTGTGCATTTGAATAAATGAGCCGATGTGTTGCCTCAAGTCCCTGAATCTTGGGTCGATAATTTCTGACTCCTGCTGAAATACTATGGGGTAATTTTCTGTAGTAAATTTTCTCAGTGATTGTCACAGACTCTAGTAATAGACTTTCCCCTTCCCCACTTCACCCCATATGTCACTGAACTTGAATGAAAAGAGATGAAAGACAGGGCTGTGGCTATGTCTGGCTTCAGGCAGCAAGGTGTGCATTTCTTATTAAGAAAAATAGCTTTCCCTAGAGATTTTATTGAAAATCCTATTCCTTCTCACATACACACACATGCATGCACCCAATGCCACAGGAGCCACTCAATAAATATTGGTTGAATTGAATTGTGTGTTAGATAACAGCTTCTATTTTAATTCACCGCTCCTATCAAGGGGTGGAATTACTACTGGAGTTAAGCTCAATGTGTGCCATTTATATGGGATGTCCCAAAAGTGTAGTTTCAAGCTTTAATAGCTTAAAACACTATAGTTGTCACTTAACTTCCTGAATAAATGTTCATGGAGTTTAGAGCTGGAAGGGACCTTAGAGGTCATTTAGTCAAATCCCCTCATTTTACAGATGAGGAAATACAGAATCTCCAAGCTTAAATAAGTTGCTCAAGGTCACAAAGGTCATGATGAATGTAACCAGGAGTCAGATCCCACTCTTCTCCAATCTAGTGCTCTTTCCACTACAGTACCCTGTTTCAGGAAAACTGGGAGACGGCTGAACAAATTGTGGTATGTGAATCTAATGCAATACTATGGCACTGTAAGAAATGAGGAAATTAATGATTTCACAAAAACACAGAAAAGCTTATATGAAGTGATACTGAGCGAAGTGAAGAGATCCAGAGTACTGTTTATGCTATAATATCAATATTATGAAAGGAACGCTTTTGAGAGCTGTCAGAACTCTGTTCAATATAGTGACTGTCAAGGATTCCCATGGACCATTGTTGACTCCTGCTATTCACCTCCTGGCAAAGTAATAATGGATTCAGGGTACAGAATAAGATTTATATGGATCTGTATATATGCATACACCTAAACATATGTGTGCATATATACACACATATATACATATATATATATACACACATACACATATGTATCTATGTGTATATGTGTGTATATATGTGTGTATAAATGTTTATTGTACACAGCCAATGAGGGAATTAGTTTTGCTTTACTAGGCATATTTATGATAAGTATTTCATTTTTCTTTTTTTCTTCTAATGAGGTGTGGGATGGATAGAGAGAAAATAGATTTATAATAATAATAATAATAATAACAACATTAGCTAGCATGTATATAGCACCTACTATGTAGCAGGCACTGAGCCAAGTGCCTTACAATTTATACTTGATCCTTAGGCCCTGAGAAGTAAATGCTATTATTATCCCCATTTTATACTTGAGGAAACTGAGGCAAATAGGGTTTTTTTTTTTTTAAGTGAGGTGCTTAGAGTCACATAACTAATAAGTGCTGAGGCCAGATTTGAATTCAGGTCTTCCTGACACCAAGTCTAAAGCTCCATCCACTGTAACATCTAGCTGTTTGTTCTGCCTGTCTGTTCATTAAAAGTAAAATTTGACTCAAAAAAGCAAATGTCTAAAGTAAATTGCCATAATGAGATTCTAGCTGATGTCCATTATACGAATGAAAATGTATTCCCATGAGTATAGAATTGGATAGAAATCCTTTAATAGAGTGAGATATAAAAACTTTTAATGAGGGAGAGTTACAGTTGGAACTCAACTGAATGGATTATGTGTCATTATATACTAGGTAATCATAGCTCTTCCTTGGTTCATTTTTCCTTTCTTTTTGAGTATTTTTTTTTCAGTCTTCCCTCTGTTATTAGGTAGATTATTGTCTCCCCATGACCTGAGAAATTCTTCCCATAATTAGGAAGGCTACAAATTCATAGCTTCCAGTAATTCATTCTTTTATTTCTCATTCTTATAATGAATTTGTAATTTCAAAAAAACATCTAAAAAAGCTAGTTTGCCAGTAGGCAAACATAGAGGATCATAGAATCATAATAGCTGATAATAATAGCTAACATTTATATATCACTTTAAGGGTTGCAAAATATTTCACATATACTTCTCACTTGATCCTCACTAAACCCTGTGAGGTGGGTATTATGGAAGAGACCTTAAAGGCATCTTATCGCATCCTTTCATTTTATAGATAAGAAAGTTAAACTTCAGAGAAGCTAAGGAGTGCATAGTTCTTTTGTCCTTACCGAGACAGTAGTGAAAATAGCTAACATTCAGTGTATATATTGAGTAAAGGTTTTCAAAGTACTTTACATTTATTATTTCGTTTGATCCTCACAATGACTCCATGAAGTAGGTGCCATTTTATCCCTATTTTACCAATGGGGAAACAGGTTGAGTGAGGTTAAATGACTTACCCAGAGTCATAGCTATTAAGTATTTGAGTTAGGATTTAAATTCAGTTCTTGCTAAGTCAAAGTTCAGTGCACCATGCCACCTATCTATAATGGCAGTGTATTGACATTTGGTTAAACTTTTGCATAGAATTATGATAATTTGTGTTGATGACATTTTGTTCACCTGTTAAAGTTCTCTTCCTGTGCTTCATTGAGGTATGAAGGCTTTACTAGCTGAGCCTGGGCTCTGGCAATTATTACTAAGCTGGAAAGGCTCCAAGCAAAGGTCAGTGACAGACAATAAGTATTTCATTCAAGGATCAGCCTAGGCCATTTTGGAGCAGGTTGTTCACTAGCTGATGGATTTTTTAAAGTTATTTTTATTTTTTAGCCAAGCTACTAATGAAGACTTTCTAATAGAGTATGCCAATGTTGTTATATATCCCCAAGGTCAAATACATAGTAAGTGACAAATCCAGGATCTACTTACCTTAAGCTGATAATTCTTAAGTTCAGAGCTTGAGGTTATATAACTAGAATGAGCTTTCTACTCTAACATTATATAAATTCTAAATACCATCTAAAGCATCTTTTTGAAATGAAGAAGAGTTGCACTCTTTTGGTTATTCGGCAGGAAAGGCACTAAGTAAATATAAAATAAGATCATCCTTGGCTTCATTTAAGTCTTAACTTAAATCCAACCATCTATAGGAAGCCTACCCTAAGCCCTCTTAATTTGGATGCCTTCCCTCTTTTAATTATTTCCCATTGATTTTATATATACCCAGGTAGTGCAGTGACTAGAGGGCTATACCTGAAGTCAGGAAGACCTAGGTTCAAATCTAGCCTCAGAAACTCACTCATTAATATGACCCTTAACACTGTTTGCTTCAGTTTCCTCATCTGTAAAAATGAGCTATAGAAAGAGATGGCAAACCACCCCAATACATCTGCCAAGAAAACCTCAGAAAGGGGTCACAATGAGTTGGATGTGACTGAAACAACTAAACAAAACAATCTTGTACATAACTAGCTTTGTTTATATTTGTTTGCATGTTGTTTCCCCCATTAGAGCATAAACTCCTTGAGGACAGAGACTGTCTTTTGCTTCTTTTTATATCCCTGGTGCTTTGCAAAGTGCCTGACAAATAGATATTTCATAAATGTTTATTGATCAATTGCTCACCCTTACCTAATAATAGTATTAATAAGAATAGCTCACATTCACATATTTGATCTTTTACAAAATACTTCCTCAAAACAATTCTTTGGGGTATGTAATACAACTCTCATTCTATTTTACAGATGAGGAAACTTATTGTCTTTATGATGGTAATCTTCAGAATACATTTGATATTTACTAGACAGAAGCCCATATTTGTTACCATTGATAATAAAATTGTGAAAAGAAGGAAGGTCATAGGTCTAAGAAGATTACGAATCATGCTGTCTCTCATTAGGGAAAATTTTGGCCCAGTGGCAGATTGTCCCTCCATCTGATGATTCATCCTTAGGTTCTTTAAACAGATGCTGATGTTGGTATATTATCACTTCACCCAGTGTTTTCCTTATAGCTTAATATTTCAAATAATGGATCCTCTATTCCCAGGATTGCACAGCAGCTTTATGTAAGAAGATGACTGGAGGACATTTCTGAACATCTGTCTAAACAAGTTGTAGGAAAATTTGGAGGTTTTCTTACATACCATAGATGTAAGTGTGGAAGTAAGGAAAAGACAAAGCATTAAAACTATATTGAAACTGATCTTTAAATCTCTCCTGAAAGATAAAGCTAAGTTTGTTAGCATCAAGATTAACATATGTAGTTAACATATAAGTTTTATAATGTACTTTGAGTCCAAATCAATGTCTACAATATACAAGCATCTAATGGAAAGTGTAATTCATTGCACCTACTGACATACATAAAATGGGTCAAGATGAGTGATATTTGGGACCAAATCACTCAAAGTCTGAGAGCAGCTGCTGAAAATGGGGTCATTTAAGTCAAGATGGAGACAGTTTTGTAATAGGGAAACTGGCATTTGGCCTTCAGCAATCCCTGGATAAAGTATGATGTTTCAATTTTGCTTGGCTATTTCAGCCCATCTTCGTATATCTCTGAATCTTATTGGGGTTCTAATTTTAGAACACTGGATTTGGAGTTAGGCAACCTGGACTTGAATTCTGGTATAACCTTGGGCAAATCATTTCGTTTTTCTTGGCCTCAGAATCTCATCTGTAAAAATGAGGGGCTTGGATTGGATGACCTAAGATTCCTTTCAGTGAGCCTATAGGATCACTCATTTACTATAACCAAAAATGACTTAATTTCTTGTCATCCTATCTTTTTGTATACAAATATTCTCATCACTCAATCAATTACCCTACCTAAAGCATGCAGTCACTCTCAGGACATGGGATTGATTGACCATTTTGACCAAATTGAACTTTTGGTCAGTCACTTCAGTCTCAAATCCATTTGATTCATTTTTTTTTCAGTCAATCATCAGCTTGCCTTTTTCCACAGAATTTTACTGAATGAAGACTTTTTTAAAAAAAATTTTCATCTTGAAGCTCTAAACTCACCCCAAAGTACCACAAAAAAGTAGGTTTTATCTTGTGAGGTGTGTGGGTGGGTTTCTGGGAGACAAGAAGAGCCCAAGACACAGTTGGGGAGATACTGTCTTTAGAGAGAACCAGCAAGTCTATGTATTAGTAAAACTCTCCATAAAAGCACCAGATGACCTTACCTTCAGCCAAGAAAGAGTGAATGTTAGGGCATTGCACTCCTGACTGAGATGCTCCAAGATTAGCCAGAGATGAGCTTGACATTGCACCAAACTCTCTTTACTTTGATACCTTGTCATTGTCACCAGGGAATAAATCACATAGAGTTTCCAAACAGGTCCCAGGTTTGGCTGACCTATGGAATGATGGCTGCTTGCCAGTTCCTGAATTGGCACCTCTTAGGTGGCTGTGCAAAATCATGTCTCAGATGCATTGGCCTTGTGAACATACTGTGTTTTCATAAACCTTTCTTGGCATGCAAATAACAACTCAATTCCTATCCCCTCCATTGACCTTTATCACTTGACATACCCTGAGTCAGCATGCTTTGAAATAGAGACAGTTGTAAGATGCCAAATTCTTTAGAAGCTAATTTGATAATAGTTATGGCTTCGGTCCACAAAATGAGTTATGTGAGCTCACCGAAATTCTTTTCTCTCTCCCCCACCCCACCTACTTCTGGTTTTTAGAAGAGAGAGTTCGAGAAGGAAAAGAGACTTTGGAAAGAGAGAGGTAACATATTAAGACAGCCCTTAAAGGATTCTTATGGAATTTTATAGTTCCTTAGTAAAATCAAATTAAGTTTGGATAGCGTACTCATATTGTTTTAACCCAAATCCTCATAACTATATGCTCACTTTACTATATCTATCATATTAGTTGTACTTGTGAATTTTCTAGGCAGCTACTATCTGACTAGGAATAGGCCTTCTAAACTGGCTACCCAAAAATAAATCAAAATAAGCTATTCTTATATTTAATTTCTTTTTTGAAGTATTTAAACTGTTCAATTCACAAGCATTTCTCTCTCCATCTAACTATCCTTTATTAAAAAACAAAAACAAATAAGACAAAGAAAACATTTTCATGTTGTTCATGTCCCAATGTTTTTGTCTCATTCTGCATCAGAATCCATCACTTCTCTTATTCCTAGCTTTTAAAAAATGACAGCATCCTTTTATTTGACTTGTGGCATCAAGGGAAATCATAGCTGCTATTATTTTCTTATTTTTAAAAATGCATTCCTCTATATTAAGAACCAGAAGCTACCCTGCCACTTTAATAGCTCTTTATGATGGGACTCTTCATTTGTTTGCTCATTCTTCCAGCCTACTTGCTGACTTTAGATTTGACTTACGGCTGGCCTCTTCCATATTTTTGGAGGGAAGGTGTAGGTTAATCTAGTTGATACTTTCTTGGATTATTAAGTGTTATGTTATTCCAGGATCTCAGGGACAGGCTGAAGACCTGTAAGCTTGGGGAATTCTTAGAATGATCTAATTTAGGGCAAAATGTGATTATTGTCACCCCTTGTCTTTGCAAGTTCCTGATTGGGTTTAGGTCTGAGCAAGAGTAATGCTGGTGCTGAATTCTGTTTACCCTGAAAAGCTCTGTTGATTCAGAGTGGCAGAATTGTACTCTCCCCTTTGGTCTGGAATTGTTGCCCTGGTTATTCCTCTACAGACTAGATGCTGGAAATTAGACACTGTTCTGTGCCTGAGGTCTGAGCCACACCATTGTTACTGCTGCTGTCTTCTGAACTTCCACTTTTCTTGGCATGCCATGTGGAACATTCCTACCCAGAACATCACACCCATGCATATTTGCTCTTCTCAGTTCACTCTGGATCTGTGACCTGAAGCTAGGTAAGTGGCCAAAAAGCTGCCACTTGGCACCTTTTCCTATCACAATACTCTAGTATGGGTTTAGGGGTGTTCCAGTATGGATCTGGACCTCCTCTTGTCCTGGTGCCCAGCTTTTTCCTTGGTACTAGAGTACTGTATGGCATGTTCCTGGCCTGACCCTATCTCCCCTGGCTACAGACCTCCACATCTGTCTCTTATACTGAAGTGGGCTGGAAGAATGACTCACTGTGACTTTTTATGGATTTCCACATTACTATTTAGCCTGGTACATTTTCTAGATCTGTGTGAAGGAGTTTTGTGGAAGGGAATTCCACTGTACTCTTTACCATCTGCCATCTTGGCTCCAACTCTAACTGATGTGATTCAAGTTGTATTCAGTACTCCCAATGTATTAGTTGTTTTTATAGTTCAAACACATGACACTACTCTTAGATGACAGGAGGTGCAATTTTAAGGAAGCATGATACACAGACTTCTGTTGAAGTTCTCCTCAGATATCTCATTGTAGCCTTCAGAGGATCTTGAGTTCATGAAAGTTATACCAATCCAGTGCAAGCTCTGGAAAGTCTACCAACTTGGAAAAGCTTGACATTTTGTCCTGTCAACACATTTTGTACCTGCTATGAAAGGATCATTCTAGATATGTTCAGAAAGCTCATGATAAGAAGACTACTTGGTAACCAGGGGATGATTTTTCTGAAGGGACCACAGCAAGTCATGAGTGTTATCTACTAGAGAGTAGAGTAGTGAAATCAACAAAGTATTCAGATGAATATAATCAGGAATGCCTAGAACGTTCTCCCTCCTCATCATGAATGTTTCCTGGTTTTCCTAGCTATTCACATGAATATGAACACATTTATATACAAGAATGATTTGAGTATTATAAGTAGTATCTATATGCATATCGTGGAGTTCAAATTCTATGTCTACCACTTACTGCCTGTGGGATCTTGGGCTAAGCATTTAACTTCTCTGGGACTCATTTTCTTTTCTTTTCTTTTTTTTTTTTTGTGAGGCAATTGGGGTTAAGTGACTTGCCCAAGGTCACACAGCTAGTAAGTGTTATGTGTCTGAGGCCAGATTTGAACTCAGGTGCTCCTGACTCCAAGGCCGGTGCTCTATCCACTGCACCACCTAGCTGACGCAGGACTCGTTTTTCTCATCTGTAAAGCAACTGGGTTTGATAACATGACTTTTAAGATCCCTTCCAGCTATAAATCTTTGATAGGATAGTGCCAGTCTAGGATTATTTGTATGCATTTTGTGCTAATGGGGCCCATATATTTTAAGGTGGGCCCATATAGGAAACTCTCAGGGAGGAGCTATCTGCAAATCCAGACGAGTTCTATGATTGATAGTTTGGGGGAGTTGCCTAAGCATCAAGAAGTTACTAAAGTTGCTCAGAGGCACACATCCAGAAGGTCAGAAGCTGAACAGGAACTCAGGGTTTCTTGACTATGAAGCCAGCTTTCTATCCTTTATGCTACACCAACTCTTTATCATGTATAGGTTGGACTGTTGTTAGTGTTTTCTGACTCTTTGTGAACCCATCTGGGATTTTCTCAGCAAAGATACTGGAATGGTTTGCCATATCCTTCTGCTCATTTTACATATGAGGAAACTGAGGCAATCAGGGTTGAGTGACTTTCCCAGGATCATACAACTAGTAAGTGTCTGAGGCTGGATTTGAACTCACAAAGATAAATCTTCCTCACTTCAGACCCAACGCTCTATCTGCTGTGCCAACTGGCTGCCCTTAGGTTGAACTAGATGGCCACTGAGGTCCATTTCATTTCTGAAATTTTTATTCTATATCCCTAGGAAAGCAGAATCTTCACATAGGCCAAGGCATTTATGTACCCCAGCGTGCTTAAATATAGCATACGTTCTTAACCTTGATATGTAGTTTCAACTTTTTTATTACTTTTTTAAAATTTTGTATTCCTAGTTAGTAGTATAGAAGAAACTGGAGGACGATGACATGCTGAGGTCTAGTGAAGGTCTCATTTTATCAATGAACAATAAAAATCAGGTATTAGGAATTGGTCCCTTTCTTCTTGGGTTGATAGAAACTACGATTTTGGTCAAGAATATGATATTATCCCATTGTAGATTAATAAACCAGTCTCCAACCACTTTATTACAGAAACACAGTGCTGAAGACAATGAGGCATTGCCTGAAAAATCTGTATCTGTAAAAAATCCAGGACAGAAGAACTGCTATTTATGGAAATCACATATTTCTCTTAGAATCTCTATTACTCAATATATTTTGCTTGATGGTTTAAAAAGCATTATAAGCAGTGAGAAATTACTTTAAAGGAATATGTCACATCAATCTAAATAGTGGATATTAAAAATGTGTTTAAAACTAAATGTGTATTTTAAATTGCATTGTCTCTAATGTTTCCCATTTTCTCATTTTAATATTTATAGGCCTCTAGGAAAGATAATATGATTATCATTAACATTAAGAATGTTATTATGATTTTTATATTCAGCAAATAATTTTTCTGGTGCTATGCTATGCTGATTATCTGCTAGGAATGGTCATAGCATTCTGGGCTCTGCAGAAACACATGTTTCTCAGCATATGGACTTCTTAAGTGTAACCAGATAAGTTGGTCTTATTACCAGTAGTGATGTAATAACACATCTAATTACATAGAGTATGTTACTTCACACCAAACTGATATTCTACTAAAGTAGGAAAAACCTTTCACCCTGGGGAGAGAAGAGCTATAGCAAATACAAAATGTTCTGATCCAGCTGAGGCCATAACCACTTTCAAGCACATGAAATGCAAATGAAGCTGTGAAGATATTTTAGAGTTGACACAGTTTTCCATTAGTTTATGTGCAGAGTTAGACTTACTTTTTGACATATGAGGCAAGATGGGCTTGCTAAGGATGAACTTATTAGCTGAAGTAACTCAGCTAATAAGTGAATGAAATGAGAAATAAAAATTAGATAGCAGTCATTGTTCCTTTATTCCTTAGGTCAACAAAGGCTAACCCAAGCTCTAGCTATTATTCTGATTAAGATGAATAGATCAAAGGATCATGGTTTCAGAGCTAGAAGGCCTTAGAGGCCCTCAGAGAGACTGAGTCCAACCCCCTCATTTTCAGATGATAAAACTGAGGTACAAAATAGGGGATCTGCCTAGGGTCGTTTAGGTAGTTTGTTTGAGGCAGGATTTGAACCCAGGTCGTCCTGACTCTAGTCCGGGGTCATATTCATTACAGCATTCTTCCGTTTAAACCCGTCAACCTGGTTTGGATAATTTGCCATCTCCAATGCCTAGAACCGTGCTCTCCCTCTTATTAATTGATATCCAAATTCCCCTTTACAGCTTCGTTGCTGTCATTTATTTGATTTTGAGATGAAAGAAACAGACATGATACTTTACTAAAGTCTTCTCATTTGGCGGAGGAGGACATTGATTAAGGTTTTGATTCTTGTTAAAAGGAGGATTCATAACATAGAGTTAAAGCCAAATTGGACCCCTGAGGTCATCTTTTCCAATTCCCTTATTTTATAGGTAAGGAAACTAAGGTCCAGAGAGATGAAGCAGGGAACTTGCTCTCCCACAGATTGCTGCAATACCAGCAAGGGAAAGTATCAAACTATGTTTGTTCAGGGAACATGCATTGATTGATAAAACACCAACAGAAAACATGAATGGTCATAGAACGCATGTAAAATAGTACACATGGCAAAAAAACCAATAGACACATGGACAACGTGTATCCTCAATTTCAGTGTTCCAGAGCCACTAGTGCCCTCTGGTGGTATAATCACTTAAAGTTGTCTATAACTTTCTATAGAGTTTGACAACTTTGGTTTTTGCTAGGCATCTCCACATGTCCTCTGATAGTGAAGGTGCTCTCTGCTACCACATGCTGATATTTCAGACTCTTTTGGGGGCCACCTACTATTCTTTGCTACCATGTGCTAATGGTGTAGTGGCTGGTAAGCCTCTCCATGGCACAAACTTGAAGGAGTTTCTTATGATGATGTTGTCATGCTACTCTCAGAAGGACCCACTCTCCTCTAAATGTTACCCTCCTTTGTTCATTATCAGGCATCATATCCCACATTTATCCAGGTATCTTTATGGTCACCTGACACTTTGAAAAACATCTGCTAAAGATGCTGTAGTTAGCAGAACTCTCCACTTAAAAGGAGGGCTATAGCTCTATTAACTAGTTGTTCCAGCTAGCTCTACCATCCACTGTCGAGAGCTATGGTTATTAAGTCTCTCATGTTGAGAACAAACATAGATCATTCAGCTTTTTCATTCAGCCTTCTACAATGCTTTAGCTATAGTTATGGGTTTACTGTATAAATGACTAGTCATCTAATTTAATAACTTGGTTGATAAATTGGAACTTCTGGTTTGCAGTTTTTGTCTTTTGTGAGCTTGATTGTTATAAAAACAATTTATCAATAAATTTGGTTATATGTTGGCTATGTGCTGGACGATGTGGGGTGTGTGTGTGTGTGTGTGTGTGTGTGTGTGTACTTACACACACATGCATACATATACATTTAAAAATCTTAAGGATTGTTTTTTGGCCTCAGAAAGCTTTTGATATCATTGGAGAAATAACACTAAGAGATAAACAAGCAGAAAACAATACAAGGCAGGGAATAATAGCAAAGTAATGAGCTTTGTGGTATTGATAATGCTAAAGTAGTTATGGGAGGGAGATGTTTATGTCTCCCAAAATTGATGTATAGATTTTCACTAAATATAGAACTTGAGCTGGGTCTTAAAAGAGAGGTAGAATTTGAATAGATGTTCAGAAGAGGATGTGGTATTCCATTTTAACAAAATAAAATGTAGCAAGACAAAGGAGAGGCAAGAAGCATTATATTATATAGGGAGTTTGAGAAGACTGGCCCGGAAAAAAAACATCAGATTCATTTTGGAGAGTAGTAGAAAATTAGGATAGCTATATAATTTGGAGTTGAACTATGGAAAACCTAGAATGCCAGAGAAATGAGATTAGCCAGACTTGACACAGTAGGCAATAAGGAATCATTATAGGGTTTGGAACAAACGAATAATGTAAGAAAGTGCTGTTTGAGGAAGCTTGACCTGTTGCTTGTGTGAAGAGTAGGTTGGACAGAAGAAGGAGCCAGATGGTTGGAACCAGATCAACTAGGGATGTGTTGGAGTCATGCAGATGGGTGCTTAAAAACAGCATGAGGCAGTGGCAAGAAAGAAGACTTTGACAGATATTTTGGAAACAGAATCATTAGGACCTGGGGACAAATGAAAAAGAAGGATCCTATGAGTCAAGGGGGCCATCACATTACTAGGGCTTTATCACCATGGATAGGACTCTATGCTTCTAGAAAACAAAGACTCTATTTTGTACAATTTTCAAGGCAAGTAGGTGATACAGTGTATGAGATGCAGGATTTGGAGCCAGGAAACCCTATGTTAAAATTTTGTATCAGATAATTACTCTCTGTATGACTCTGGCCAAGTCATTTAACCTCTCTGTTCCTCAGTTTCCTCATCTGCAAAATGGGGATTATACTAGCACCTACCTCTCGAGTGAGACCTGGGGATGCTGGAAGCAGCTCTCACCAGTTCCAGAGAGCTGATTGTTCAATTTTCAGTGTGAGAATTTATACCTCAAAAATTATTTATCATTACAAATCAGAGCTTGATTTATTGTTTTGTTCATTCTCTAGACTTAATACATTGGTAGAGGCTGGGGTTCTTATAATCTAGCCAGTGCTCAGATTCTTAGAATCTGGCCAATACTTCATAGACTCTCAGATTCCTCAAGAGTCTGGCTAATATGGCAGATCTTTAATAAACCTTGTCTTTGGCTGAAAGAAGGCTTGGGTCAAATTCATTCGGACAGGATCCCTGTGTCGTGATCTCGGGGTTGCAGCACCCCTATAATCTCTAGACCTCATCATCCTGATTGGCTGATTCTGATTCCCAGTCAGTTTGGTCTCCTCTGGATAGTAAAGAAGCTCAAGCAAATCAAGGTGGTTAGTAAAGTCATTTTTCACATACATGCTTTTTCTATCATGTGTCATGGAATATAGGTGAAGTAACTGCCACACTCATAAGAACACCACTCTTCACTTTCCCATAGTTTACTATACCCTGTAGAGATCAATTTTTTTGTTGTCATTCTTTTTTAAAATTAATTTATTTTGATTTATCAACAATAAATTGGTAGAGAAGACATTAATAATGTCAATTAAACTTTGAAATGTGTTGTGTTTACTTTTTTCTTCCACAGAGATGGTTGTTAAAAATTCATCCTCACAACATTAGATTAACTCAACACAATTGTGTTTTGCTTGCCATGTCTGCGTCTCCACATTGGGAAGTCCAAATTAATAACAAAGAATATCAATGAAAGCAGGCTATTGTGGGGTAAAGAGTGCTGCATTTAGATTCAGAGAATCTCTGGTATAGGATCTTACCTCTGCTGCTTACTACATGTAGATCCTTCAATTTCCTTACCTATAAATTGAGGGGATTGTGTCCTGGGTGTGCTTTTATCTTGAAATTGTAATCACATATGTGATCATATAAATTGCAAGTGTACATAAATGATCTCAAGTCTCTCCCAGCTCTATAGCATGGATTTTAATTGCCATCATTATATCCTTCTGTTTTGAATCTGGAATATATATCCGTCTTTATAACCAATCAGAAAACATACCCCAGAAAGTTCTAGAAATGAGATACAATAATTTTTAAAAAATGTTATAATGACATTAAAAGGTCAGGACATCACCATATTTGAATGGAAGATGTAAAACGCAGTGAATACAAATTGCTAACACAGAGGGAGAGATCATTTATTGTGCTTCCATTTTTCTTTTAAGGAACAAGCAATAAAATGGAAATAAATGAGCCAATTTAAGACCTAATTTTCATATGGGGACATTACTCCTGGAAGTTCATCAAAGAAAGAGACTTATGGGAAAAAGAAATTCATCTTTTATTCTTCACTTCTGTGAAGATGACTGTCTATCCTCTCTCAGGAACTTTATCCAAAGTATAACTGCATTTTTCTTTTTAAGAAAATTGAGAATTCAAAATTGTAAACACATGCACCTCTGATAGGTAGAAGACTAGAGTTGGAGCCAGGATGATCTGGGTGCAAATCTGTGGCCCTGGACAAATCATTTAATCTCAGTTTCCTCATCCATAAAAATGGAGATAATAGCATCTACCTCTCAGGGATGTTGTGAGGGAAAAAAATTAAATGATGTATGTAATGTGCTTTTCAAGATTTACTATTATGTATGTGTATGTATATTTGTGTCTTGACATGTAGTGATTTATATATTCATACATCCTTTGGATAGTCAATTTCTGTATAATTTACTAATTGTTTAAAATATTTCTCCAATTACATGTTTGATAGGTAGGGTCTAGCGTTGTGGTTTTTTTTAAAGATTCTATAACTGTCTTTTTCTTGTCAATATATGGCATATTATATTCATTTGTCTCTTTGGAGAAATACCTATTGACTGGGGCAGCTAGGTGGCACAGTGGATAGAGCATCAGCCCTGGATTCAGGAGGACCTGAGTTCAAATCTGGCCTCAGACACATAATGCTTACTAGCTGTGTGACCCTAGGCAAGTCACTCAACCCCATTGCCTAACCAAAAAAAGAAAAAAAGAAATGGGAAGGAAAAAAAAAAGAGAAATACCTATTGATATGGGGATTATAAAAATTAGAAATCTAATTTTTCCTTAGAAGCCATAGACTTATACATATATTTATTTGCAAATATTAACACTGTTCCTGACAGATAAAGCTTAATTCATCTGTGCACAGGGTTCTCATGTCAAGCTCATGAGCTTTTTTTTTCTTGCCTTATTTTGATCATCCTTGATACCTGAGGTACCCTGGACCATATTAGCCAATCAGTGTAATAGGCGGTGTGTATAGGCCTTCAAAAAAAAAAATAAAATAAAATGCTTATACAGTTTTTTTGACAATGAAAAAATTGTCCCCAAAATAATAACCAGTATGTCCTCTTGAATATATGTATACATAGATGCATATATAGATATGCAGATTATAAAATTATATGTATATATACATGTGTGTGTATGTTTGTATTCCTAGCCACATAAATATCAAGGCTCAGAACAATACCTACATAAAGAAGCAGAGGCATATCCTTGTCACGTTTTTTGTTTCTTAAAATGGTTAAGGGAAGCGTAGAGACCAATGATTTCATTGATATAAAGAATTCCAGGGTGAGGAAATTCCACAGCAAATTGATTCTTAGATTCTTTTTTTTTTTAATTTTTGGTCCAAATAAGCAATTTCATTTTCTTTTTTTTTAATTAAATTTATTTATTTTTAGTTTTCAACATTCACTTTTATAAGAAGTTGAGTTCTAAATTTTCCCCCCTCCTGGCATGCAATCTCTACATGTACATGTGCAATCATATTAAACGTATTTCCACATTTGACTCTTAAATTCTTAGAGAGCCAGCCCCCTAAAGCATAGAGAGGTTAGATGACTTTCTATGAAACATCTGTCCAGTACACATCAAAGGCCTAGGCCTTGAATCAAGTGTTCAAGGCCGTCTCTATCCATTACTCCACACTGCCTCTCACCGAGTGAAATTCAGTGATACTGGAGATGAACTTTAGGGGATTTTTCTTATTACACAATCAGTTAAACTTAGAAACCTATATTCCCCAATGCGTTTAGGACACAGAAGTGCCTGGAGCCTACAAGCACCTTAATGCAGCCCTGAAGGCACCACGTTTGTGTACTGTCCTTCACTCACTCAGCTCACTTTTATCATGCTGTGCTATATTTAGCTAATCATCCAGAGGATTTTGTTATTTCTATATTTTGAAAATCTAGTCCCATGGCATGATACTGAACATCCTATTTCATGTCTTCATCCGCGGGCAATATTTTCCAACAAGTTATGAGTCATGTTTTCATTAATGTCCCTGGCTAGTCAGGATTCTTGGCAGGATCTGATTAGTTTTATCCTTAAATGTTCACTTATTGAGAAATGCTTTTTCCTAAATCTTTGAAAATTCTAATAGGTCTGTACTGTTTATCTAATTTTAGTTTCAGACCAAGAGAAGACAGTATCCAAGAGGAAGCATGGCTTCCAATTCTATTTTGAAATATGCAAGTCCACGGCTATCTTTGGCTTCCTAGATCAAGCCAAGAAGTTCTAAACTAGTATCATATACATTGGAGGGGTGATGAAGGTAACAATATTGATTTTTTTAAATTACACACCAGATGCTTACATGGCCAAATGAGTAGCGTTCCCTCGGAGGCTTTTACTTATTTAGAACAACAAAAATAACTTACATGGCTAAACAATTTTCAAAGTATTTTCCTACTGTGACTCTGCATGGTACATAATCCAAATAATTATTATCCCCACTTTATGGATGAGTAAATTGAGACTGAAGGAGGTTAAGTGACTTGCCCATAGTTATATAACTGAATCATAGTCAAGAATAAAACTTTCAGTCCAATTATTTCCCCAGCATATTATTCTGCCTCTCCAAATGTTTTTGTAACTTCTTTATTAGAATGACCTTCAGCGTTTGAGTCAGTGACATCAAAGGACTTTGTTCTTTGGGGATAGATTTTAAGAATCATTTTCCTGTGTGACTTTTCAACTGGCTGTGTCTTGTGTAATGATAGCACCACTGGGGGAAAAAACTGTATATCTCCCCAGGAAAATTAATTTGAGGGGTAGTATATGAAAACTTCCTCCAGTGGAATGGGCAGATGAGAACAGCAAAGGTGACTAAATCAGGTGCTGTGGAGTACTTACAGCTTGGCTAGACATCAAAGACTGCAAGGTCATCCTGTGCACCCCAGGACTTCCCCAGTCATCGTGACTTTTGTCGTGCCTCTGGACTTCAACGACTCTGGAAGAAGAGAGTGAGGCTGATGACTTTGTGCAGCTCTGCCTCCCTTAAATCCAATTCACTCAAAAGTCAGGACATCACCCTATGATGTCATTGGTCCTCTCAGAAAATGGAAGATGAACAACGACAACGTTGAGGGATACCTTCCAGCAGGCTGGTTTTAAAAACAAGTCTCATTACTTTATCATCACACCCTCCATATTGCCTTGCATGAATACGCTAAATATGTCATTTGAATTTGATTCATTTAACTCCCCTATAATTCTTTCCTTACTGATCAAATTGTTGAACTCATAACATAGACTCAGGCTGTATAAGCTGCACCAGAATAGCTATAATAAATGAGGATACTAAGAAATTTAACTTTAAAATCAGTAGACATATGCCCACATGAGTCTAAACCCTGCTCCCAGTATAAAGATTTTTTTTTGAGGTCTAATGGAAATAGTACTGAATTTGTAATCAAATATTCTGGGTTTGTGCCTCTACTCTGTCATTTACTTAAACCTTAATAAGTCACTTAGACTTTCTGAGTCTTAATTTTCTCATTTGTAAAATGGAGACCAAGAAAATGCACTTTTATGTTACTCATCAAGCTTTGTAAGAATCAGATTACTTAGGGGCAGTGTTCTAGAGTGGAAAGAGCAATAGATTTGGAGGAAGAGGACCTGGGTTAATATCCTGCACTTCATTTTTACTATCTTTATTATCTCAAGTAATTCATATAACTTCTTTGCGCCTCAGTTTCCTTCCATGTACAATGAGCTTTGGTTCACAGCCAGAAGGGATCTCAGATGGCAAATAATTCAACTCTCATTTTACAGATGGAGAGAACCAAGAGTAAAGAGATTAAGCAGCTTGCCCAAGGTTACACAGCTAATAAGCAGAACAGCTGGGATCTAGATGGAGTAGTGGATAGGGGTTCATCTTCCTGAATCCAAACTGGCCTCAGGCATTTACTAGCTGTGTGACACTGGGCAAATCATTTGACCCTCTTTGCCTCAGTTTCCTAATCTGTAAAGCGAGTGGAAAACTACCCCAGTATCTTTGCCATGAAAATCCCAAATGGGGCCATGAAGAGTTGGACATGACTGAAAAACAACTACCTCTGACTGTGTTTCCACTATAGCACCCAACCTTAGATGAGCTCTAAGGACGGTCCCAGAGCTAAATACTATGACCTGTCACATACATTGTTATGGGAAAAATGATTAAGTGTCATCCATCATTCAAGTCAGAAAACCCTGAATTCAAATCTGGCCTCAAGCACTTAACTGTGTGACCCTGGGCAAGTCTCCTAACCTTTTTGCCTTAGTTTCCTTAACTGTAAAATGGGCATAATAATAGCACCTACCTCATAAGGTTGTTGTAGGGATAAAATGAGATCACATTTGTAAAGCTTTTAGCATAGTGCTTAACATATGCTAGGCGCTGTATAAATGCGTATTCCCTTCCCTTCCTTTGCCACTAAGTAACTGTGTGACCTCAGACATGTAAGTATTTTTTCAGTACAGAAAATAAGAATAGGGTGAATATGGACTAGTTGAAATCTAAGTTCCTGTTCAACTCTCATAATCTGTGATGGTTTGCAAAATAGTCAAGTAATATGAAAGTTAGGATTTGTGAATTAATGTTCTGCCTTTTCTATATCGATTTGTCTTTTTATCCTTCTTGGAGGCAACTGAAAACTGAAAAATCTGGGTGTTCCTTTCAGAAAAGGTTGTATCTTATGGAGAAGGAAAAACCAAAAAGGAAAAAAAAAAAGAAACTATTTTGTGTCATTGTGAATGTCAGGCCAAATGACTGACAGGGGTCAATTGAGAGTGCAGAGCTAGAAACTGGGATCAGGAGAGGCAATGCAGAGGCTGAGAATGAAGCTTGAGAAAGCCCTGTGGAACCACAGTATTACACAACTGCAGGATTTATACAGCTCTCTCTCTCAGTCCGGAAGGATATAAAATATGGTGGTTAAATTAAAAAAAAGAGCTGAAAGTCAAAGCTGACCAAAGAGTCAGAAACTTGGGGAACCACACAGAATTTGGAGGTCATGATAGGCCAGTGAGAAAAAGTCAAAGAAACAGTCAAAAGAATAAAATATATCAAAACTCCGTAGGGACAAGAGGACCCTGATACTTAATCACAGCCTGCTTTGAAGAGGAATCTCGTTCCTCCTGTATCAGAAACCAATGTCTGGTTTTTCTGAGAATGGGGTTTGGAAGCTCAAATCTGCTATAATATAATCCCCAAAGACATCTGGGAGATCCCAACAGAGATTAAAAACAAACTAAAAAAGCAAAGTCACTTTGTAAATCCCTGTGGAGGAAAATGTGTGATTATACACAAGGGATTTTGATTAATTATCATCACACAATATTTTTTCAATTTTTTAAAAAATTTTAAGCTTTATTTAGTATTTTCTTTTCCCCCTGTTTCATGTAAAAACAATTTTGAACATTCATTTTTAAAATTTTGAGTTCCAAATTCTCTCCCTTCCTCCCTCCTCATTGAGAAGGCAAGCAAATTTGACATAGGTTATACATGTGTAGTCATGTAAGATATAATCATGGGGCAGCTAGGTGACACAGTGAATAGAGCACCAGCCCTGGAGTCAGGAGGACCTGAGTTCAAATCCAGCCTCAGACAGCTAATAATTCCTAGCTGTGTGACTCTGGGCAAGTCACTTAACCCCAATTGCCTCACTAAAAAAAAAAAAGGCAATCATAATGGTCATGTTGTGAAAGAAAAGAGACAAGAAAAAAATTCAAGAAAAATAAAGTTAAAAAAAGTATGCTTCAGTCTGTATTCAGACACCATCAGTTCTTTCTCTGGAGATGAGTTGCATTGTTCATCATAAGTCCTTCAGAGTTGTCTTGGATCCTTGTATTGCTGAAAATAGATAAGTCATTTATAGCTGATCATCTTACAATATTGCTGTTGCTTTGTACATAGTACATTTCACTTTGCATCAGCCCATGCAAGTCTTTCCAGGTTTTTCTGAGAGTATCTTGCTCATCATTTCTTATGTAATACAATAGTATTCCATCATAATCACATACCACAACTGTTAAACCATTCCTTAATTGGTGGGCATGCTCTCAACTTTTAATTCTTTACCCCCAGAAAAAAGCTGCTAGAAATATTTTTGTGGATGTAGGTCCTTTTCTTTTTGTTTTTTATCTTTTGGGATGCAGACCTAGTAGTGGTATTGCTAGGTCAAAGGTTATGCATGGTTTTATAGCCCTTTGGGCATAGTTCCAAATTGTTCTACAGAATGGTTGAATCAGTTCACAACTCCACCAACAGCATATTAAAGTCCCATTTTCCCATGTTCCCTCCAACATCACAGTATCTATTTTTAACGACAATAAAATTTCAAATCTCCCTCTAGTCAATTATTGGAACATTTCTAAAAAATCCTAAATTCTTCTCCTCCATTTTCCTTTCCCTCCATATCCATTCCCTCCTCTCAACCCTAAAAGATATGATATACATTCTTGCATGAGTTAAATCCTGTACCTATTTATAGTAAATAAAATATAACTTTCTTTGAGTAAGGTATCTCCTCGCAAATAGAATCATAGTTTGGGACAAGACAGAGGAATCAGTGAATATGTCCCTACTGTGTATTCCCCCATGACATATCAGGGAATAGTGTAGGTAGTTAGGTGTTTTTCTCTGTGACTCGACAGAGAATGTGTCCCTGCTGTCATCCTCTGGGAAATAGTAGGAAACGACCTAGATAGATGATGGCAAAGAATCATAATGCTAATATTCATTCATTCTGTGTGCCAAGTCCTATGATAGGTCCTTGGGATAAAATGAAATAGTCCCTGCTCTCAGAGACATTTTATTGGGGAGGGAACAATATGTAAAATATAAGTTATAATCAAATATATACATATGTGTATATACGTATGTGTATATGTGTATATATACACATATATATGCCACATACATATACACATATATATGCTGTATATATGTGTATATTCACACACACACACACACATATGAGAGAGAGAGAGAGAGAGAGAGAATTATGTGAAAGGAGGGTACTACTGCTGTAGAAGGTTTCACCTGAGCAGAACTTTAAAATAAGATAGGGATTCTCAATGGGGGAAATAAGGAGGGAAGTACATTCCAGGTACTGGGGACAGTCTGCAGAAAGATGGGATGATGAAATGTTTTGAATGATGAATAGCAAATAGGTCAATTGGACTGGAAGATGTAGTGTATGAAAGACAGAACTGTACAGTAAGCCTGTGTTTCAAATGCCCCATCTGAGGTTTTCTTGGCGTGGATACTGGAGTGGTTTGGTATTTCCTCCTCCATCTCATTTTACAGATGAGGAAACTGAGGCAAACAGGGTCAAGTGACTTGCCCAGGGTCACATAGCTAGCAAGTGTCTGAGGCCAGATTGGAACTCCAGTCTTCCTGCCTCTAGGCCCTGGGCTCTACCCACTACTCCACCTACCTTCCCCTCCTCATCCAAAATACCATAGCACATAGCACAAATGCCAAACATTATTTTAACCTAGAGACAAGAGAAAGCCATTGGAGTTTTGAGGAAGGGAGTGATATGGTCACTTGTGCTGTTGGAAGATTACTTTGATACCCAAATTAACTACAAAGGAGCTATGAAGGAAGACTCTGTATTCAGAGAAAGAACTTATACGTAGAAGTATATGCAGATAGATTTTACAAATACATACATATTTGTGTCTAATGGTAGCTATCTCTATGGTAGAGGGAGGAGGTATGAAAAGAATTATGTGATAATTTTATTATATATTTAAAAGAAATAGCATGTTATAATAGATTTGCAGTTTCGTGTACAATCATCTTTTATTATGCTGTTATGGAAATGCTTGTTTTATTCCATAAATTCAGAATGAAGAAATAAATATTTTTAAAAAGATTACTTTGGCAAACATGTATAAGACAGGTTGAAAAGATGAGAGACTGGAGGCTGGGAGTCCAGCTTTTGCTGTATTTGAGGCAAATAATAATAAGTCCCTGATAGTGAGGGAGTGGAGCATCATTTTGTTTTAGTTTGGTTTTTCGCTATGTGAGGTCCAGCTGAGAGCAGCTAATAGTGACCACTAGTCAGTCTCTCAACTCTTTCATTCCTCATTCTTTCTTCTACTTAGTATGATAGGAAGAAGGAAAGAGGGGAATATCTGTGTAATTCTGTTCACCAATTAAATTCAGCAGACATTTTTTGGTCCCCTACTCCAAGCTGAGCATTCTGCTGAATGCCTCGGGGGACACAAAGTTTAAATATGACATGGTCCCTGACCTTATGAAGCTAACACTTATGTAGCATTTACTGTGCTACATACTATCATGTGTGTGTACCAAAAACGATGCTGAGTTCTTTACAATTATCTCATTTGATCAATTATTATCTTATTTGATTCCCACAACAACCCTGGGAGGTGGGTGCTATTAGTATCCCCATTTCACATATGAGAAAAGTGAGGCAAACAGAGGCTAAATGACTTGCCCAGGGTCACACATTTAGTAAGTGGCTAGGCCAGATTGGAATTCCAACCTTCCTGACTCCAAGTCCTGCATTCTACCCACTGTGCTACTTGGCAGCCCCTCACAAAGCTTATGGGGTGTTTCAGGAACTTGAGTTAATGGTGAGGGTGGGCATTAGAAGAAATTGTGAAATAGATAAAGTTTAGCTCCTCCTGCCCTTTCAGGTCTTTAATACTGATGCCTTCGTGCTTTGCTTCCTCTCAGCCCTGTCAAGGAGGTCTTTGAGCTCTGTGAGAATATGTTAACAGATCAATCACTTTTACTAAGACAGAGATATCCCCTTCCCACCTAACACACACACACACACACACACACACACACACATACATATACACACACACTTACAATCTGCTGCTAGACCCCAAAGTTTTCCTTTGTAGCTCTTTCCTGTTGGCTTTTCATGTTTAAATGTCTCCCTTGGCTTCTGTTTGGCTACTATACCCAACTCTTCGTTGTATCTCCCTCTTCACATTTTACTAGGATTCCCCTTTTGGGGTGGGAGATCAAAACTGACAATGACATCATTCTCCCTTCCACAGAAGCAGTTCACTGTCTGAATTTCCTAAGTCCCATACTCAGGTGAATGCTGGAATAGTCTCAGACCAGAGCCAGTCATTAAATTTTCAGTGTGAGCATTCACACCTCAGAAACTAGCAAACACTCAAATCAAGCTGGATTTTTTTGTTTTGTTGATTTATCTAGACTTAAGAAAATGATGGAGAAAATCATAATAATGCAGATTAAGCTTAAAAGTACGTGCTGAGGACACCCCCTCCCCTTTCCACGTCTAAAAGGAAGCTGAAAGGTTGGCAGAGTGATGAAAGTATAGAAGTGGAATGGAGGACCTGACCCGTCAGAGGAAGGGTATTGGCATGAAAGAGTCTTCAAAGTGAAAAGGCTCACTCTGTATGTCCTGTATGGTGGAGAAAGAAGTCTGAAGAGTCAGAACTAGAGCCCCCGGAAAGCTGAGGAGAAGGGAAATAGAGCACATCACAGCTATTGTTGGGCTTCTAGAGAGGAATAGGTGAATTTTTATAGGCAGACATGGCAATTTGAATGCCACACACTCAAGCAGCAGTTTCAATGACCTAATGGCACTGAAGTCTCTGGACCTCAAATTTCCCTTCATTCCATCGCCTTTCTCTCCCTCACTTGGCTCTGATTAACTTGCCTTCCAAAGCAACTCCATGCGCCACCAAGATCTCCTTTCAGAGCTGGTGATAATCTCAGTGATCTTGGTCTTTCCCAGAATGGAAAGAAATAATAATGGACTCCATTTTCCAGAAGCCCATACAGCTAATTCCTGAAGCTTGCTCATCCTGAAGAGATCCTTCTCCAAAAACCTGTGACACATTTTAGGAGTGTTTTTTATCAGTAGCTGTTAACTATGGACAGTAATAATAGGTATACCATCCTGACTGGCATGAGGAGGAGTTGGCAAAAGAAAGTAAAGACATCTTTTTGTGAGGCAAAGGAAGCTGGTATTCTGAATCTTGTATCATTGCAAGGTTTTCTGCTCTGCTCTTCCTTTAACCACCCAAACCAATACCACTACACTGATATTGATTGGGATGCTATTTGATGACAAAAGCAGAGTTACCACAAAGAACTGTCACTGTTTGTCACCAGCTATATACTGTTAGAAGGCATTGCCTCTTTTTTTTTTCTTTTAGGCAATTGGGGTTAAGTGACTTGCCCAGGGTCACACAGCTAGTAAGTGTCAAGTGTTTGGTCTGAGGCCGGATTTGAACTCAGGTCCTCCTGACTTCAGGGCCGGTGCTCTATCCACTGTGCCACCTAGCTGCCCCCAGGCATTTCCTCTTTTTACTGTGCTGCTTTATTTCAGAGGTGTCAGACCTGGCCAACAACACTATCAAATGTAGCCTGAGCCAGATTCAAATATAATTGGGAAATATTTAACAAAATAAATTAAAATAAAATAAATCATGAATAACTTCACATTCTAAAACTATTTCAATATAAGCCCTATAGCCGGGGTAGGGAACCTGTGGCCTGGAGGCCACTTGTGGCCTTCTAGGTCCTTGGGTGCGGCCTTTTGACCAAGTCTAAGTTTTACAGAAGAAATGCTTTTATAAAGATTTGTTCTGTGAAGTTTAGATTCCATCAAAGAGCTGCACTTGAGGACCTACAGGGCCACATGTGGTCTCTAGGCCACAGGTTCCGCACCCTTGCCGTATAGGGATTCTTGTGGCCCTCATTTCAACTTGAGTTTGACGCCACTATTTTACATCACCCACTTTCCTTGTTGGTTACTAATGCTGGCACAGGATTTGTATCTTCCACACTTGAATACTTCTGAGATTTGTGATTTCATCATAATAGGTCCTTCTTTAGCCAGTGTACCTCACAACCATTCTGTGCCTTAGTAGGTGATCTTTATAAGCAATGATGCCCCCAAAACTCATAAAATCACCTTATGATCAGTCAGATGATAATCCTTCTTCTAACTTAGCTAGGCTGATCCTTGGATGAAAAACTCTGATCTCCAGGCTAAGAGTTAAGCTCTTTCCAACTTGGTAGGCTCTGTGTGAATTTGCACACATTGCCTTCAGGAACCCAGGGTTTCTTACATGACACAATAAAGTATCTGAGAGGGTCTTGAGGAGAGATTTATCTTCCATAAAGCACAAAAATAGTCCTTTCTTATCTTTAAAATGTTCAAAAATAGAATCTCAGTTCTTAATACTACCGTCACCAAGAATGATAATTTTAACGATAGAAACACTACATATGGAGGAAGGGTCTTATGAGGGAAAGAGGCTAGACTTGGAGTAGGGAAGATCTGGGTTTGAAGCCATCTCTTGACACTTACTAGCTGTGTAAATGAGCAAATCACTTAAACTCTATGTGCGTCATTTTTGGCTTGTGAAATGGGGATAATTGCATCTGTCGTACTTATCTGTCTCATAGGATTAGTGAAAGGATCCAATGAGAATGGGTATTTAAAGCACTTTGTAAACCTTGAAGTACTACATAAATGTCAGCTGTTATCATTAAATCCACTTCATCACATTTATAGTCAACTCCCACAACAGCAGTGATTTTGAGTTAGAGATATTTGATAAATGCCAGCAAACCTAGAAAAATCTATTACTCCTAAACATGGTTCTAACTTAGCCACAAATGAGGGGAGACATTTATATGATAGGTAATAAGAATTCAGTGAATTTAAAGAACTTCATCAAAAATCTCTGAATACTTTCTAAGCATTTATTTAGTCTCACATGGGTTCTGTGAGATAAATTTGAATGTATCTGTTTTAATAACAAGTAAACTCAAGGCCAGGGGGGTTTTAATGACTTGCTTATAATAGCTTAAGGTCACTTCTAGCTTTGTGAGTCTATGAATATATCATTTTCTTTTACGGGAAAGACTAATAATGTTTATGGCTCACTAAAGACTTCAAATCATTATTTTGATGGGGTAGTGTAAACTCTATATTTCAAGTTTAATGTTTCATTAATTATTTGTAGGAAATATGTCATATTGTCTTCATTTCACTTAGAAATCTTGCGTTTAGAGAAATCATTTTAAAAAAAAAACAGAGACTAGATTTTGATTTATTGCTGGGGAAGATGGGACAAAGATCAACTCCTTTTCAGTCTATTCCAATCTGCACAGACTGTGATTTTCAGAGAGTGGAGGATAATGATTGGGGAAGGTTGAAAATAGTTTCCTCAACAGAGTTCCATTTAATTTCCTTTTATATTTTAGGAAATAGAACCCTGAGAAGACATGCAGGGACATGTAATAATAACAATAACAATAATAAACAGCTACCATTTATATGGTGCTTTAAGGTTTGCAAAATGCTTTAGAAACATGATCTCATTTTAACCTCACAACAAACTTGTGCTATTATTATTCCCATTTTACAGATGAGGAAACTGAGACAGAGGCGAAGTGACTTGCCCAGGATATTTAACTAATAAGTGTCTAGGCAAGATTTGGACATAGGTCTTCTTAACTCTTTGTCCACCAAGCCACCTCTAAGAAATAAGAATTATAATGGCTTTCTGACCATGTCAGTTGAGAGTTGAACTGGGAGAGACAGAGGACAAAGAAATTAAGAGAGCAGATGTGATCTCAGCTTGGGCATCTGCTACCTTCTGTGTCACAGCTTGATAGAGGAGAGAAATCTTTTTGGCTAAAAGAGTTGTGGCCTTATACTACATAGGAGATGTTTGCTAACCTTAGCTCTCCAACAGAGACTTCTTGTTTAGTCATTTTCAGTAGTGTCCAACTCTTTGTAACCCCATTTGGGGTTTGCTTGACAAATATACTGGTGTGGTTTCCTTAACCAGCTCATTTTACCGAGGAAGAAAATGAGGCAAACGAGCTTCAGTTACTTGCCCAGGGTCACATAGCTAGTAAGTGTTTGAGGCCAGATTTGAACTAAGGTCCTCCTGACTCCAGGCCAAGCACTTTATCGACTATGCCACCTAACTGCCTTAGTGGATGGTGGTATTGGCTAAAAGAGATAGCAAAAATAAAAAAAGAAGCTATAGTTGTGGTATACTAAGCATAATATCTGCTCAAGTGGATGTTAGACATAACAGAGGAGGTGTGATCCCTGGCAGAGAGCCCCTGAGAGCAACGCCAAATGGAGATCGGATGCAACAAGATGACAAAACCAGAAAACAAACTTCAGCAGCTCTTCTGCATTGGCAGAGGACTGAATTACCCTTCTGTACATGTGCATCATTACCCTTCCACCGCGTGTTACTTGAACTGGGCTGAGCGTGCCCAATTTGGGTAACACGTGTATTATCCAAGTATCTACCCCTCCGTATTAGTACCATGGCCATACATACTTCGTATATGCATATACAAACTTGTGTACAGGCATATAGACATATGTCTATGGAAGGTCTATGCAAGGCATGTTCTGTTGCCTTATTGCTATGCTACTTCATTAAATGCCTTTCATCTCTGAGTGCTTCAGTGAGGTTGACTTTAGTCCACCTCAGACTTCACAGCCTAATTACTGTATACATGACACCTGCAGCCTAAAACAGTGATGCTAAAGTTGAAGTATGCTAATGATTGGTAATGTATGTTTGCAAGGAGGGAAATGAATTTCATGCTTGCTGGAAGAGAGGACACAAATTGGTAGCTCCACCCTGTCCCTCCATTCTTTCTAAGTGAAAGTAATGGAATGTGATTTGCGTGAGGTGGCCAAGTGCGTACAGTGGGAAAAAATGTGGCTTTGGAGTCATGGGGTCTTAGTTCAAACCCTGTTTCTGACACTTAGTCCCTCTGTGATCTTGGACAAGTCACAACTTCTCTTGGCTTCTCAGTCCACACCTATAATATGAGGGAGTGGATTAGACGGCCTTAGGATTTCATGGCCTCTGAGGCCCCTTTCAGTAGTTTTAGAGTGATGATCCTAGGATTCTGTAATATATGATTCTGCGAACTGAAAGGACTTTTCTCACATGGACTCTGAGTAGGCTGAATTTAGAGGGTGGCAGCCAAGGCAAAATAAATGCAGTTTAAAATAGAGAGCAGTTTAAAGGCTTCCCCGAGAAAACACAGTAAGTTAGAGATGAAAGTATAATGTTGGCATTTCCCCTCCCAGGCCAGTGTTCTCCCATTTAGAGTAGGGGCCTCAAAGAGTAAATGCTGAAAATATGTGACAAATGCCTAGAAACTTGATTTTTCTGGCAGAATCTCGATCTATATTGATTTAATGCTCACTCTATCCTAAGTTTTGCAGAATAAAAGATGTGCCTTAGATGTCCACATACTAAAATAGACAGCATAGTATTCTGGCTGAGAGACAAAAGAATTTTTTCTCCACCACAACTCCCCCCAGTGAAATAAAACCAGATCTCTTCTACCTTGCTTCTTCCTTGTATTTCAGAGCTCTTTGAAATTGTCATCTGATGTGTTATATTTGATTTTCCACAGCTTTCATAGATGTATAGCTCTCCAGGACAGGCTTTGTGCATAGGAAGATTAAGCAATAATCTAGCTTTGAAGAAAAATCTAGATTTGAAGAACACAGAAATGATCCTTTCCTCTGTCCCCAGATTCCTCACTGGTCTGTAATTTGAGTGATATTAAGTCATAAAGCCCAACTAAAATGCAAATATTATCTAACAGTTCTAACATTTTACATCATTATTAACCATTGACACCTTGGTCCAAATTAGTATGAAAAACTTCATTCTATTAAAAAAAACTTTTGTTCTCTTCATTTGAAATATATTAAAAGATATTAAATTGGTAGAACTTTAGGAATACCATATAAGAAGCATTTTTGTTGACTTAAAGTCAATTATAATCCACCCCCAATTAGAGCAGTTGAATTAGTAACCTTCAGTGCTCCTTGCATATACTTTTCTACAGATCTCATGCAATCATTGAAATTCAAAGAAGTAATGACTGACAACATAATTGGTGTGTGTGTGTATATGTGTATATATATATATATATATATATATATATATACACACACACACATATATATATATATATATATATATATATGTATATATATCCAAAGTAAACTTAATCTTGAGTAAGAGAAAGTCATTATGAAAATAACTATTAAATATGTAACCACTAAGTTTTTTTGTAGTGCCATTTTGAGCTATAAAGAGATAAAGAAGAGAGAAATACAAAGCCAGATACTGGTAGCAAGAATTTTCTGTTCTATATTGCAGTGACTAATAGCAAATAAAACAACATGGGAAGACACTAATCTGTGCCTAGATGGTCTATTTCTTCAAATCTTGATTCACTTATACACACACATGTTCACAGATATAGAGATATAGATGTAGAGGAGTATAATATTTCATCAGTATTTGTAAAATTATCTTATTTAGCATTACCAGAAAAAGCATTGTTGTATTGATCACATGCAATAAACCATAAAACTCTCATCCATACATGGAAAAGGAGCCTAAATATTGGATTTATATTAGAATGTTCCTACAGAACACCCTGTACCTGGGTATAATCAGGCATTATATACTGACACAATGGCAGGGAGGAGTTAATCTGCCTCTAAAGCAGGGGTTCTTAACATTTGAAATAAAATGCATGGGATTACAAAGGATAACAAATTATATCAGACATAGTTATGAAACGTTTTTAAGAAAGGTTCGTAGACCCCAGGTTAAAAACCCTTACTTTAAAGCCTTGTAAATTCAAACCCAACTCTTTGACTAAAATGTTAATTTCAAATCTACTTGTTTCCTGGAAAACCTTGTGGTTAAGTTTTAATAGGGAGGAGAAAAATATAAAGGGCCAGGGCAGGGGATGCTAAGAAAAGATATGTAATTCAGCACTGGCAAGCTACAAGGTAGCCAAGGAATAATAAGAGGTTATTGAGTGCCCATTTGTGTTGGGAGAAAGCAGGGGAAAGAAAGCAACAAAAGGGTGGAGTAAGTAGAAAATAAAAGAATAGATGATCCCTGAAAATGGAAATTTTGCTCGGTCAACTCATCAAAATCTCATTGTTTAAGCCTTTTTCCTAAGATACCACTGAAACTCTTTGAGGAAAGCTCAATCTTTGTGATTCTTGGGTTCTGTTTCTATTCTTCTCTTCACCTCAACTCAAATTTCATTTTGACTTAGGACTGTATTGCTAAGCATCTGCCCAAGCCAACAAATTTGCCGTCCATCTTGAAGTACACAGGCTTCTACATTCCATTGGTCAACATTTGTCCAGCCCAACCCCATCGCAAATCTTTCTTTTTGTTCCTTTTGTTTTAATGATTCAGATGTGGGTGTGGGTGTGCTTTTTTTTTTAACTGTGATATAGGACACTATAGAAAAATGATAAAGGAAAGTTGTGCTTTTTGCATGAAAATTGAATAAGCAATGAAAGTGTTGATGATTTCATATATTCATAAAATATTTTGTTTTGATGTTATTTTGTTCGCATGTCACCTAAATGTAATCATCCATTTATATTTAATTCTTCCTTATATCAATAAAATGACCAATAAAAATCTTTTCTTTGTTTATCCTCTCACATAGTATGTACTCATTAGTCAGTACAGTGTATAAATATTATTACCAAATGAAAAATTGGAATTTTATTCTGGTCACTTGTCCCTCAATAATGAAATCTTACCTGGGGCTCTCTGAGTCAAATGAAACACATGCCACACTAATATCTATCTGCCACAGTGATGTCCCTGTTTTAATCTTGATACATTGCATTCAATTCAGCATATTTTACCAATTTGAGTTCTAGGATTCTTGATGTTCTTTCTGACTGCTTTTGATGTGAAACATGGCTAGAAATCTTGGCTGATGGTTAAGTGAATTCATTCCATTATTAGATGCTTTAACTGCATTCCTTCTTCCTTCATAATTCTAATGGTAGGAAATTCCAGTTACTGAATCAAGCTGGTTGGAGAACTCTTGGGCAAATGCATGGGTAAAACTGTATGCTAGATGGTATAGAGGGATACATAGGTAATAAGACATGGTCCCTGACCTTGAGGAATTTGCATTTAGTAGAAAAACTAGTATACATAGGGAAATAGAAGGTAAGGAAACAATAAGTGTTTTATGTTAACAAACTGAAAGAAACACAATTTAAATTTGAGTGGAAGATGAAGTTATTCTTGATTTCTCTTAAGGATCAATCTTTCCATCCTTCCAAATACAAAGGAGATGATGAAAGAATTCCTAATGTGGAATTGATTCTGGGCAGTAAGAAAGAAATGGTTGTGAAAGTAGAGATGATGGGGGCCACAGGAAGAATGACAACAAGAACTTGGACTATAATAAAGAGGGGAAAAACATATTCATAGCCTGAAGCATACCCTATCTTTTTGGAGAGCAAATTTCAGAGAATTTAGACATGTAAGTTCTCATGACCTAAAACTGTGTAGGGGAAATAAGCTGAAGAATGAGGAGATGGTCTCAGGAATGAAATTCTGATGAAATAAGTATAATTTTGATGAAGAAAGAATATGCTGTCTAATCCTTGGCCCCTTTCTCTTGTTATTAATTATTTGGATGAAAATGTAGGCGTCAAACATCAAGTTTGTAAATGATGCAAAGCTGGAAGGGAAGGTTAATATGTCACATGATAGGCTAAAGCTCAAAAAGATCACAAAAGGTTGAGAACATAGGCTTTTATTCAGTGGCAAAGTTCAAATAAGATAAAGTTCTATATTGAGTTAAGTTGCACAAATATAGGATAGGGAAAATATAGCTATATGGAAAAAATGCCATAGAGATTTTAGGGGACTGTAAGCTCAGTAGTTTAACATGGCAGCCCACAAAGCTAATGTTGTTTTAGGTTGCATTAAGAGAGGGATAGGCAATAAGTCCTATTGCCTTCATTCTCTTCCTGGCCCTATCCTTGACTTTTGGACTTCAGAACCATGTCTTTTCTTTTGCTGGTCATCCTAGAACTTTCCTCAGTGATTAGGGCTTCCTTGACTTGGAATAACTTATCATTCCAGTGGACTTCTCACCCCTGTCTCCTTCTCTCATTTGTAAATTCCTCCAGGAGCCTCCATATTGTGTACAGACCCAGGCTGTCTTGCCTTCATTCTCTTTCTCTCTCTATCCCTGCCTTCACCTTATACCTTCTTCCTCTCTTTACCATCCTCACTTTTCAGCTCCCTTTTTTTGTTTCCTTCTGCCATTACATTGTAAGCTCAGTGAAGACTTTTTCTTTTTGCTTATATTTGTATCCCAAAGCTTGTCACAGTGCCTGGCACATAGTAAGTACTAAATAAACTCTTTCCTTCCTTCCTTCCTTCCTTCCTTCCTTCCTTCCTTCCTTCCTTCCTTCCTTCCTTCCTTCCTTCATTCCTTCCTTCCTTCCTTCCTTCCTTCCTTCCTTCCTTCCTTCCTCCCTCCTCCCTCCCTCCCTTCCTCCCTCCCTCCATCCCTCCCTCCCTCCCTCCATCCCTCCCTTTTTCTGTCCTGGTCAGATTATGTTTCAAACATTTCATTCTGACTATCAGATTTTATGAATGATGTAATGACAAGCTGGGGTGAGAGTAAAAGAAAGGAATAAAGATGGCAAAGAGTCAGGAGATCATGACAGGTTGGATAAATTGGAGGAAGTAGGGCTGTTTATCAAGTGAACAATACAGTCTGGGAGTACATGATAATTGTCTTCCTGTATTGAAGGGCTGTCATGTAAAAGAGGGATTGGATTTGGTCTTCCTATTAGTGGAAGTTGAAGAAGCAGCTCATTATCAAGACAGTACAACTTATCAAGGAGGAAAATCTTAATAATGAATTAATTGTTTGAAAGTGGAGATCTTTGTGAAAAGACTAGATTACCACGCAGAGGAATTTTCTTCTGTGGTTCAGGACATCTGTGATCTAGTCCAATCCCAGGCTTCCACTCTTCTAGGAGTTTCTCTATCTATCTAGGGACTTACTAAGCAGTCTTTAACTGTAGTTGGACATGACTAACTTTGTGAAGTCCATTGCCTTACTTCTGTTGGCTCAGAGCTTCTATATTACAGTTGTTTTCATGATGATTTTATGAAAAGCAGCATGGTATGATGGAAATAACAATAGATTTAGAATTAGATTATTTTGGTTTGAATTCTGGCTTTGACGCTATCCACTTGACCTTGGTTTAAGTCACTTAACCTTTGTAGGCCTTAGTTTCCTTATCTGTAAGATGCAATGCCTAAACTAGATAATCTCTGAGTTCTCTTCCAACTCTAAAGCTTGTCCTCTACTTGAGTTACTACTCTTGATGGAGTCTAAGTTTTCAACTTCAACTTTCATTGGTCATTTTTTGACCTTCTAGACTTTTCTAGACCTTCTAGAATGGCATTCACTCAAATTATGCCATGTGGATGAACCCCTGATTCCTCTTTATTGAGAGTATATCCTCTTGGAGGCCATCCAGAATCAGAATCACAGAATTTGAGAGTTGGAAGGGACTCAGCTGAGTGTCCTTCTAATCCAACTCATCCCTAAAAGGGATCCCCACTATAATATACCAGGCAAGTGATCATCTAATCTTAACTTAAAGGCTTGCAGTGGGGAAGGGGCCCTGCTACCTCTCAAGGATGCCTATTCCATTTTGAGAGGGCTTAAATTGTTAGGAAAATTTTCCTGACATCAAACCTCAATGTGCCTCTCTGCAATGTCCAACCTTTGTTTCTGGTGCTAGACTCTGTAACTAAGTAGAACAAGTCTTGTCTATCCTCCACGTGACAACTTTTTCAAATCCTTGACGACATCTATTATATTTCCTGAGTCTTCTATGCTTCAGGCTAAACATCCCCAGTTTCTGGGGATTGTCCTTTTGTCATCCATTGTACTAGCACCTTTCCCTGTAGTAAGCACCAGTGAGGGAAAAGCAAACAAACATAAAGGTACCAGCTAGAAAGCTTCTGAGGTGACTTAGAATCCTATAGAATCAGTGGTGTGAGGGTGATTATGAAGGTAATAAATAATCACAGCATTGCCAGTAAATTAAAACGTCACTGTGACTTAGAGGGTTTGGATGTTTGGAATGAAGGCTCACGTTTCTTGTTTCACTCCTCCACAGATTCATGGGAGAATACTAGCAACTGATGTTTATTCTTTAAGCCTTAGCTATATACAAATGATGACATGGGTCAGTGTTGTGTTTTGGGTGAATTTCCTGGATTTAGTAAACAATTATTAAACTGCTTGAACCATCTAAAGATAACTATTTTTTTTAAAGATAGACAGACAGACAGAGACAGAGAGAGGCAAAGAACTTATTCAAGTTGGGTCCTGAATTCAGATTTCAAGTTTCATTGTCTGAGGCCATATGTAACATCGAGTCATTTGTAAGACTGAACTCTTTCACATTATAAATGTAGACGAATGTCAGTAACATATGGAACTCAGAGATCTCATCTCTATTGGCATTTCCTAATGAGTAAATACCATATAACAAAGCAGATTGCCACTTTCTATTTGCCATAATTTCTGGAATCAGAAAGTTTCCTGGGCCACTGAGAGGTTAAGTAACTTGCTTAGTGATACAGAGCCATTGTGTATCACAAGCAGGACTTGAACCGAGGTCTTCCTGACTCCAAGGTCAACTCTCTATTCCTTACAGCCTCCACTGGTAATAAACGTCATCTCAGAATCAGAATCCTTTCATGGTTGCATAAAACTACAAACTTTGCATGTTGTGAAAAAGTAATATGCCCCTTTTTCCAGCTCTATAAATATCAACTTTATTCCTCAAATTGACCTCATAGTATGATGAAGTGAAAACTGGGGCATATCCACTTGGTTGGCAAGAGTTTTCAGGTCTACTTCTGCACCATCTCTCACATTGTCTTCATCTTCAGTCACATAACCACCACCTAGTGTAGGTATTCATAGAATCTCACCTGGACTATTTCAATACCCTCCTAGTTGATTTCTCTGCTTCCAATCTCTCTTTTTTGCCAGTCTATTCTTCCCACAGCTGCCAAAATCAGCTTCTAGAGTCATAGGTCTGACCATGTCACTTTCCTTCTCAAAAGCTTTCAGAAGTTCCACAGTGCCTATGTCTATAGCATAAATATAAAAATCTTAGCTTCACATTTAAGACCCTTCAATAATCAGCTCCCATCTTCCTTTCTAATCTCATTTTCTGCAGGTCTCCTCAGAGATTCTGTTTCAGCCAAACTGGATTACTAGCCATAACCCCAACACAAAACTCCATTCCCCTCCTCTCTATTCACGCAAGTGGATCCTTATGGCTGGAATGTACTTCCCCACACTGCTGCTTTTTATGATCTTTGTCTTCCTTCAAGGCTCAATTCAAATGTAAGCCCTTTAACGAAGGCTTCCCTCATCCTCAAAGTTGTTAATGCTGTCATCTTCTTCAGTCTTCCCTGTTCAGTAGTTACTTCTGTATGCATTATGTCCTCTGAATAGACTGTAAGCTCCTTGAGGGAAAGAACTGTCTCATATTTTCATCTTTGCCTTCCCAGTGCCCAGCCTAGTAACTTTCAAATAGTAAGCACTTCATAGATGTTTGTTGAGTTGAATGAACTTGACATGTGGTTCTTCTCTAACACGTGTGTGTTTGGGAGTGATGGTCAAATTTTATGACGACACAAATGGAGCTCAGAATAAAATTATCCAAGTTCTACATCTGAACTTATTTTCTGCAACTGAGGTTTAAAGTTAAAGATGATGGTGGAAGGATACTTTGGGATATAATGAGTAAATAGGTGTTCACAAAGAATATCACATTATGCTTCTTTCCCTCATCACACACACACACACACACACACACAGATACTCAGAGTAAGAAGGCTTATGGAACCAGGATGCTGCAGCAGCTCTATTCTTTTTACTCCCTTGAAGCTGAAGACTTGATGAAAGCACCCACACTTCAGGCTAAAATGATCTTGATTGACCAAGTTTGCTGTTCCATCTACGTCTTTGAGGTCAGACATAAGATCTCAGAATGTTAGAAATGAAAGGTACATTCATCTAGACGAACCTCTTAATTTTGCAAAGGGAGAAGATAATGTAAAAAGAGGAAATTACTTGCTCAGCATTAGTTCCCAGCTAGTAAATAGAAGAGCTGTTCTTCAAATATAGGTATCTGATTTCCAATTCGATATGCATTCCTTTCTATTGTGCTTCCTCTTTAAGGTGAGCATCTATGACCCAGAACAAGGTGGGAAGCCATTTTTAAAGGACATTGACAAGTAAGATTCTGTGTAGAAAAAGGTAATCTGGTGAGGGATGTGGAAAACATGCTTTTGTTTTTTTGATTTTTTGTTTTGCTTTGTATGTTTGAAATTTGCTCAAGCCAAAAGTGAATTGGCCACTCACAGGGCTGATCCTGCTATTGATTGACAGGGAACCTATAAACTCCTCCATTTTCAACCTGAATTGGTTTGCACTTCCTTAGGCAGCCTGGTGGCCAGGGGCTCACCATATTGGTGCTGCACCTAGAGCAGACATCTGATTGGTTTTAGGTCTTCTGTAGCTAACAGCTCCTAAATTCAAGTTTCCACCGGCTTCAGACTTCCCAGTGGCAAAAATTACAGCTGTATGCTACTACACCAGCATAGAAACCTTGTCTTATGAAGAACAGTTGAAGGAAATGAAGATCTTTCCTTTGGTTAAGAGAAACCTTAAATAGAGCATGATTTGTTTTTCTTATTGAACCTATGACTTCATCAACATAGGAAGCTTGGGGTAAAGAATTTATGGTATGACTGCAAATGAACACCTCCTCTGCAATATGTAATTATAGAGAATTGCCTGGGGGCACTGAGAAGTTAAGCAGCTTGCCTTGAGTCACACATTCAGTACGTTTTAGAGACGGGTTTTGAACTCAGGTTTTTCTGATTCCAAGACCAGCTTTCATTCCACTAAACCATGTTGTCTTTGAGACACAATCGCTGTCTTCTAGCAAGTTTTTTCCTAAAGCAAATGGAATAGTCTTATACTTTTGCAGCTCTAGAAGGCATAACTAGGAACAGGAATGGAAGTAACAGGGAGAAAGTCTTCAGCTTAGTATAAAGAAGAATTTTCTTTCTTTTTTTTTTTAAGAAGAATTTTCTATCCCAAAATAGAATAGGACTGCTTGGAAAGAGTAAGCTTCTTGTCACTAGTTCTCTGAGTGGGCTTTAGGTGACCGTTTGTCAAAAATGTCGGATGGGGATTTGGACTAAAAGACTGCTAGGGTCCCTTCTGACCCGAGGATCCTATGATTTGAACACTGGAAATCATAGTGTATTTTATGTAGAAATACAAATAAAATATTCAATTCCTGATGCAATGTTTACCTAAGAATTCCATGATCAGGTTATTGAAATTAGGAGAAAAATTTTAAAGGCCTGTCTAAGGCACATTGACACATTCTTTCATTTTAAGCTTAGTGATACTCACCTCTGCCAGAGTTACCTTGCCTTTTATTTACACAATCAAGAAAACCTTGAGTTCCAGTCTAGGGTGTTGCACCTTTAATAACCTCCTAACTTGCCATTTCTTCCTCTTCCTAACTCAAGCAGCTTTTTTCTGGCCTCACTCTGGCATCTTTGGCTATTTTCAGGCTTCAGAGTACAAAGTGCTTGGTGTGAAAGCCCACTGTATTAGGTGGTTTAAAAAAAACACTAATTACTTGCTTAATCTTAGAGTTTGGACTAGAACCTTATATCTTTGTATCCTGCCAGTTTTAGGAATTTACCTGCTAGAAAATCTTCCTTAATCTTGCTTCTATTTGTCCAATTTCCCTGCATCCTTTTTTTTTTTTAATCTTGTCTAGCTAGAAAAAAGCTGGAAGATGGAGGAACTTGGCATTTGATTCCTCCATGATGGTCCCTTTCTAATGGGTGCCTTCTCTAGGAGCCGTGCTGTTCATCACTTCTATTTCCCTTACCAGATTCTCTTGAGGTCTTCACATTTTGTGCTCTACAGAAACTGTTTCTCAAAGGATGCCTGCCTTTTTTCTTTCTGAATATTTTAAAATATATTCTAACAGGACAGTTTTCCAACGCAATTATACCGTGATTTACTCACAATAACTAGTGTTGCTGTTCTTGTTCAGTAGTTTTAGTCGTATCCTACTCTTCATGACCCCATTTCAGGTTTTCTTGGCAAAGAACCTGGAGTGGTTTGCCATTTCCTTTTCCAGATCATTTTGTAGAAAAGGAGACTAAGGCAAACAGGGTTAAGTGACATCCCTAAGGTTACACAGCTAGTAAGTGTCTAAGGCCAGATTTGGACTCAGGAAAGTGAGTCTTCCTGACTTCAGGTCCAACGCTCTATCTAGTAAGTGTCCGTAGTTGCCCCATAACTAGGGAGAAAATGACTGACATCTCTGACATCAGAGTACCAAAAAGTACCATTCCTGGGGGAATGAGGAGATGGGGGAAGTACTATTGCACCAATATAATGAGGATACCATCTCTTCCTCACCAGACAAACCTAGCCTGATATTTAGTGACATTCCAAACACCAGATACCACATGCTCAAAATTACAAACTTTAAAAATGTGATAAATGCAATGTGTTTCCTGTTATCTGGAAAAGAGCTGTTAGTTTATCTTTCCAGTGTAAAACACTTAGCAATTAAAGGAAGTCATTATGTTAAAGGACAAATATTTACACTTTAGCTCAATTACTTCGTTGAATTAACAGTTCTTTTGCTTTACTAGAATATTAAGCAGCAGAACTTGTACTTTTCTGTGATTTTAACAAAATGCTGTGCTTTTATATTTCCAAATTATTTTGCAATGACTTGATTATCGAATTATAAGGAAAACGTTTAGAGAACTGAATTTTGAACTCAAGGTCAGAAGGCCTTGACTTTAATGATAGAGCTCTTCAGAACCATAACCAGAAATGTTGGCATCTGGAGCAAGAAGCAGGAATGGGTTGGTGATGGGGAAGCTTACCTGGGGTATGGCTTACAAGGGGATGGAGTGGAACAACGTCTTTAAACTGCTGAAGATGGTGGGTATAAACACTCTTGGGATGAGTTCAGGGCAGGGCCAGTCAGGAGAACAAATGTAGCCCATCATGGTGCTGTCAGCAACCTCTAAATTTTCATCCCTTAGGATAAGCCCCAAGAGCCATGCCCTAGTGACACTGCAGTTAGAGTTACTTTCTGACTCCCTATCCTGAGTAACTTCTAGGTAGACAGGACTGGCCCCATTGGGTTTCTAGTCTCCCTCCTGTTAGACTCAATACTCTGTACCCCTCAACCTATGCCTTCAAACACCATAGGAGTATATCTTCTGCTCTTCATAGAGACTTATATCTGTCCATGTTTCCTCCTCTTCCTCTTTGCCTTTTACCTGTGAAGAATCTGTGTCAGCCACTACTTTAGGTTAGAGAGGAGAGGAAGGATAGAGTTGGGCAACACCATTGCTGTGGACAATCTCTACATAATCCTGGGTCACAGACTGTGACCTTGCTTGTTCTTACTGTGACAGATATGTAGAGTGGATTAGATTATATAGGGATCCTAGATAAGAGCTCTGAATACTACAGTCCTCTTGTGTCAATTCCTGGGGAGGGGAGAGTCATCTTGTAGAAACACCTGCAACTGCATAATTTTTTTCTTTTGATTTTTGATGGTTGGAGATGATGGTAGAGAACAACTGTTTGGCCATCTTGTTGATCTTGTAATTACCCACTTTGGAGCATCTTGAAGGAAGTTTCCCAAGTATAAAACAGCCATGTTGCAAACCTGAAATCTTACTGAAGTCTTCAGTAATTTAACTACATTTGTGATATTTAATGGCTAGAAAGCCAGTTTCAAAGCCAGAAAGCCCTGCTGTTAAGCTCTAACTCTGACACATGCTGGCTATGTGGTCCTGGGCAAATCATAATCCCTCAATGTCTAAGACTATATGTTGCAAAGAAGATGTAGACTTGCAGTAGTAAGACAGTCTCTATTCCAGAGTTCCTTTATTAATGAAATCACAGGCTTATCTATATTCAATTATAACATTCCTGGAAAGGCTTGGTCTGGCTACATTGCAAGGGCACCCAAGTCAATAAAGACACTGGAAGTTGTATTTCTTCCTGGCTAGAGAAGAGAGAAAGCTAATGGGAGAGCATGATTAAAGAGCAGACATTTTGGCTGGAGTGGGATTAAAGGGAAGGCTGGTCATGAAAGACAGGAGAGAGCAGAAAAGAAGACTTCCCCTATACATGGAGAATCAGGGCCACAGTGGAAGGTGATACCACACTCCTCCTCCTGGGAGACTAGAAAGGCAAAAACTATAGCAGCAAAGTATAAGACCATGTTTTTGTTCTGTTTTGTTTTAAATTGAGAGTTCCTGCTAAGGACGGTAAAGTACTGAGAAAAACAATAACAGATGCATAGGAACTGGTAATTCTGCTCTGGCTTTACTTAAAATGGGTGCTACTGTTACCCATTTCCTAGGTATATTCTTTAATTCTGTATCTGACTGCCTCTGACGATCTAATCTTATTTCTCATAAATATTTATAGTTGAATATATCCTTTTATTTCCTCCTGTCCTTTTGTTTGTGACATGAGTGAGTGAACTTTCCTAGCATAGGTTGGGATCCTCCCTTCCCCAGCTCAGGCCATTGTTTAAAGAATTTTCTGTTTCTAGCTACAGGCATAAACACAAGCCATCCTTATGTTTAATAGCTACACTTCCAAAGGCAGAATTACTATGAACCTGGGCATTTAAATATGCTTCGTCAGATGACAATGAGCCTAATCAGTAGTGATTCTCACCCTCTATCCACAATGGTTACACCATAATAGTCAGCTTTCTGTATAGAAAAAAAAATTGTTTACATGACAATGAATCCAAAAAGTTGCTGAGTTTGGAAAGAGACATACAGATGTATTTCAATTTCATTGCAAAGGGACTATGCCTACTCTGGTACCTCTATAAATGGGCAACATTTAGGTTTAGCCTTCAGGAAAATGCAGCGTCAATATGTTCTACTGGCCTTATTAAACCCAGTACTAAAGCACCGAGTCATGTGTCAGTAGTCCTCAGGGAGGGCAGGGCCAAGCTAAGCAAGGAGTTTCAAGATCAGCTATAATTACCTGAAGTCAAACCTTGAAAATAGTTTTAGCTATGGAGTTAGGATTGAAATTCAAACTTCCTAATTTAGTCCGGTGATTAAAGCCCCAGAGTTACAGCAGTGTTGTGTAACACCTCATTGAACTAATATTACATTATTAATTTGGTTTCATATTCACTGACCATGGAAAAATACACAGTTCCCTTTTGGGAGACCATTTATGGTCTAAGTCGGTCTTCTTATTAAAGGCAATGAACAGGATGAGCATGGTGGTTGTGGTTATCAGCAGAGAAAGAGATTTGCAATTAATTATCCTGAAGTATCATTTGAATGGGATTTTTGATGACACAATAATCCCTTGGTGGCCTATTCCACCAATACTGAAAGAAATACTAGAGTTTCTACTGAATCCTAGGACAGCTCTAAGAGTGGGATGCTCAAAGACAAGTAGTCATCCAGCCTTCATGTGAAGGCCTCCAATGACAGGGAACTCACTATATCCTGAGGTAACCTGTTTGACACTAATTTTTAGGAAGTGGTTTCTTTCTACTAGGCCTAAATCTGCCTCTCTGGGTATTCTCCTCATTCTCCTGGTTCTACCTTTCTGGGACACACAAAAGAAATCACAGCTATCTTCTCCATGATTTTTTTTTCAAATTTTCAAATGAATAGATGAATTAAAAGTCATTTAATTGCTTACTATATGCCACACAGTGGTAAGTGTGGAGATTTTTTTTTTTAAAAGTGAGCCAATCACTGCCCTCAAGGAGCTGACATTTTAATTAAAGAATACAACGCACAAAGTAAGTTCAACTATTGGGTATATGGAAAGGTCCGCAAGTTCTAAGGGTAGAACACCAAGGTAGATGGAAAGCCTCAGGGGTTCTTAGGATACAACAGTAGTTCAGACGACAGTGCAAGGGCATTTGAAGGACATGGAGGTAAGGCAGATGGTGAGGTCTCAGGATTTTCAGAGGCAGTGGCAGAGCAGACGGTAAGGTCTGATGATCCTCTATCTCACAACAATGAATGGAGCTGGTGACTCCCATGTCTTTGAAGCTGTATGAGCAGTCAAGCAGCCTGAAAGGGTTCTGGGTGTCTCTGGCTGGGACTAGAATTGAAAGGAAGTCAAGAGAGAGGTTACCCCTCACTGATGACAGGTCTTTCCACTGCTCACGTCAGAGAAATAACTCTAACAGAAGTCATGTGGCCCATGCCATGAAGATCATTAGTCATTCCTAAAGACAGCTATCATGTCTCTTTTAAGTCTCTGCTTCAGGCTAATCACTTCCTTCAAGTGATCTTCATATGGCCTGATTCCAGGCCCCTTGTAGCATGTGGATCCATTTTCACTGGGTGTGCTCCAACTCATTAATGTTCTTCCAAAAGTGTCACACCCAGAACTGAACCCAATACTGCAGCTGCCGTCCTGCCAGTTCAGAGAACTGCAGGACTATTCCCTGCCCGTGCTGCAATTGTGCTGCTCAGTGCAGCCTGGGGTCCCATTAGCTTTTCAATCTTCCACCTGTTTGGTGAGGTATGCTTTTGCTCAGATTGAGCCTATAGATTTTTACAGAAACCCTACATCTTTTTCATGTAAACTTTTTGTTTTGTAAATTCAAGCCACATCTGAATTTCATATTGGTACAGTTGTTGTTGTTGTTTTTAACCCACTTGTAAGATTTTTGAAAAAAAAATCATGGCCCCTTAAAAAAAAAAACACTAATTCTGGGAAAAATAAATATACCAGATGAGAAGGATCAACTGCATAGTAACCGTGATTGTGATATTGTAGTGTATCTGAATGCAAAAATTGTCATGGCATTCTAGAAATTTTTGGTCTTCTTTGCCAGTTTTTCAACTAGGGATGCTCAAGGTAGAAATAACTACAGCTGAGAAAAAATAGATGCCAATTAACTGTTGTGTGTCAGTACATGTATTGTATATCTACATATACATATACACACAACATACATATATCTAGAAATGTTCAGTCATTTCAGTTGTGCTCTTTGTGACCTCATTTGGTATTTTCTTGGCCAAGATACTAGAGTGATTTTCCATTTCCTACTCCAGCTCATTTTAGAGATGAGGAAACTGAAGCAAACAGAGTTAAGCGACTTGGCTAGGGTCACTCAGCTGGTAAATAAAGAGCAATTTTGAATTTTGAAGAGCAATCTGGAATTATGCCCAAAGAGTTATTCAACTGCACATACCCTTTGATCCAGCAATGCCATTACTACATCAATTTCCAAAGATGATCAGGGGAAAAGGAAAAGAACCATATGTTCTAAAATGTTTATAGCAGTACTCTTTCTGGTGGCAAAGAATTGGAAATTGAAAGGATACCATCAATTGAGGAACGGCTGAACAAGGTGCTGATTTTCCATTTGAGAGAATAGGTACCAGACAAAGAAGTGTCTATTTCTGATTCCTTCTTCTTTCTGCTTGAGATAGTAAATATTTACTCCAAATTTTTCTTCTTTTCCTTTAGAGTTATGTTCACACCTTCTGTATTAATATCAAAACCAGCTTTCTACAGATAATAATATCTTTCCTCCCTGCTTTTTGGATTTATGTATGCCCTTAACTGAAAATAGGGCTGTGAGAGAAAGAACAGTGTTGGTACAGATATACAGGAAGAATGTTGTAGGTTTGACCCCTCTGTCTAAGATGACAGAGCTTTTTCTTCTAGTTGGGGGCTCCAAGATAAAAATGAGAATTTTATGGGTTTAATTACTGATGATTCTTTTTTAAATAAATTCCAAAAAAACTAAACTAAACTTGATTTGTTTTACCCTCTCTTGGGCTAAAATGATGCAGATGACTGTTTTTGTTGTTGAGGACAAGGCTGTCAGAGAATGTTGTCCCCTTTACTCCTCCCATCTCCCCCCATGCATATGCAGAGAAAGCTTTCTGCAGAGGAGAAAACTTATGAATAGAAACTGTCTGGTGAGAGGGTAAAAGGTAGCTGGGATTGGCCAGCAGTGCCCACATCAGAGAGGTGAAGGCCAGAGGCTTCACTTCCTACTTCTCAACCGATATCTAGGTGGTAACCAAAGGTTACACACAGGTATGTATGCACATACACACATACACACCGATATACACATGTGTGTGTACATAGATATGTATGTTCATATGTATATATGTGTGTATATGTGAGTGTGTCTCTGTAATGTTATTAGCATAGTGAACACAGCTCAAAAAGTATATGACCAAATGAGGGAACCCCCACGCCTCCTTGTATCCTGACAAAGTGGGTTACAGGCTAAAGAAAGCTGAGAAAAATTGTCCTAGGCTAGAAGATTGCCTGCAATTTGTGGACATTGTCTGAAAATAAAGTTTCTACAGTTAATTGTGCTGTCCGGTAATTAGGGGAAAACTGATGGCGTGCTTTATTGATTTTTTTTTCAGCTCCATGCACACACATTGCCAAATTACCTTTTAAAGCCGACAAGTCAGACTTATTAAAACAAATACCAGTAAACATAAAACATTTTCTAAACCTATGTGACAAACTAGAGGCAAATAAATCATTGAGACTAGATGACATTCACCTAAGACTTCTAAAGACATGGAAGATTGAATTTAAAGGAGGGGTGGGCTAAATATGTAACCTGTTCAAAAAAAGTGTTCTTTCTGCCAAAGGACTGATGGATTGCTTATCTGACTCCCATACTGAAGCATGGGAGTTATGAAGTAGTAAGCTTGGTGTAATGGAAGCAGGACTGGATTTGAAGTTAGAGTATATGGGTTTGAATCCTAGTTTGTAACTATGTGAACTTGAGAGGTAAATTAATTTGGGGGGGCATTAATTTCCTTATCTGTCAAATGAGGCTACTGGACTAGATAATTTCTAAACTTCCAGGCCTAAATCTATTATCTTATTACTCAAAGCTAGCAGAATACACACACATATACATAGACATACACATACATGTATATACACACACACAATTACATAGCCCACTAGGATCATTGAACAAATATCTTATAAGGGGGGAGATGATGTTGTTTCTATGGAAGAAATAATGGCCTACTAAACTTCTTTGAGGATGTTAAAAAATAGAAACAAGAGAAAACTATAGTAATTTACACATATTACATACATTTTTTAAAAAGTCTTAATAAGCGTTTGCTATGTGCCAGATACTTAGGCACTAGGGAACAAATGTACCATACATACACACTTAGTTTAGTGCTTGGCATATAGTAAGATACGTGCTGTTTCATTCATAGAGTGAAGGATGATGGAGCATCTTCAAGGTTCATTTCATTATTACGCACAGAATGTCAAGAATTCCCTCCCCACCCCTCAGACCCTGAGTTTCTGGAGAGCAGGAAATGTCTGATTGTTTTTTGCCTTTCTTTGTATCCCCAACACCCAGAACAGTTTCATGGCACATTGTATAGGGGCTTAATAAATGCTTGTCGACTAACTAGGGATATCACATCGATGTACCATAGATCAGAGTTTTAAGAAATTTTCAGCTCAATATGACATATTTCAAAAAAAAGACCATTAAATTATGGTCATCATTAGGAAGGTATTGAGTGAATGCAAAAGTCTGACTTTTGTATAGGACCATGTCATATCAAATAAACTAAGAAGATGATATTGGAGAAGAGGATTTGAATTTTGAAACTACATGCTCATGGCCAGGCATGGAATATATCCCACAAGGATAAAAGGACTATAGCTCTAGAGTTGGAAGGGGCCACAGTGATCATCCAGCCCTGTTCCTTTATTTTCAGAGACCTTTTTCACTCTACTATTCCGTCCGTAGGGAAGAATAGATTTTCGTGTATGCCTGCAGATCTGTCCAATTTAACTTTAAATTTAAAATGCAGAAGGGAAAAAACTACCCACATATACCTACTCAGGCAGATGGGGACTAGAAATACGGGCAACACCTGTGATTTATCTGTATAGAAAAATCCTAGATGAGGAAAATCCTTTCAATGAGGAAACTCACCAATGCAGGTTAGGTCTGTTCTTGAAACTTAAAGTCTTAAGAGAGTTCTTTGGGCTGCTAAAGGTTAAAAGACTTATCCAGGGTCACAAAAACAGTCCGTAAAAGTCAGGAGCTGACCTTAGGTCTTCCTGATTCCAAGACCAGATTTCTAGCACTCCATGCCAAGCAAGCTATTACAGAGAATAACAGGTGTAATGCAGGAATGTTCTAGTTTGGACAGTGTGCATTTTTCATTCACTTAATTTTTCTGATATGGATTATTAGGCCAATTTCTTTCAAACATACAAATGATACAAAGCTGGAATAGAGAATAGCTAACACATTGGATTTACAGTCAGGATTCAAAAAAAAAAGATCTTGACAGGCAAGAAAATTGCATTGCATTGAATAAGATGAAACTTAGTAGGGATAAGTATGAAATTTTCTGTTTGTGATTTTAAAGAAAATCAGCTTCACAAATATGAAAGGAGGAAGCTCTCGTTATGTAGCTGTTTGGGGAAAGATCTGGGAGTCTTAGTAGATTGCAAGCTCAATATTAGCCAACAGAGTGACATATGGCAGCCAAGAATGGGAATATAATTTTAAACTTCATTAAAAGAGGCACGGAGTCCAGGAATTGAGGTCTGACTCTGCCTTAGTAAAAATAGATCTAGTTCATTATGTTCTGAATCATAGCAAAATTAATATTTGCAAAAACCACACATGTATAAAATAGACATAAGATAGTTCTTGTACGAGTAGATACAAGGGGAAAGTACAGCTATGGCTATCTGAAATTAGGGAGGAGGATGTACATTACAGTGTCCATGCTTAGGTAAGGTCTGGTTATGAAATTCTAAGGAAAAGTATGATCTAATTTGCCATTTGATTCTGGGGTCAGTCTAAGTATGTGGTATATTCACATGAAAGAAGGAAAGGAGACATAAAAATCTAGTGAGCCAAGTAATTTCCAGTGTATCTTACTCTTTTAGCCCTTGTCCATAATGCAGCACATAGGCCATTTTATTTTAAAATCCTGTTACCCCAAAAAAGCATTTGTGCCTGTAGCTCCCAGGGCTCTGCTTTTCCAAATTACTCTGGTTACCAGTTCACAGTTTACAGAATGCCTTGTTGAAGTAAATCCACCAGGAATATGAGAAAAGGTCCCTGTTGACCTGATTTGCTGCTTATTTCTGCTCTGTGTAACTAAACCCCAAATTGGCCCTATTTGGGCCTACCCCTAACTTGCTTCTTAAATTCTCAAAAAGACAATGGCACTGTCCTTTTTCTTCCTTCTTGACACATTCAGTTACAACTGGCTGAATTCTTGAAGGAAGATAAGCCCCAAAGGATTGTTAGTTGGTTTATGTCAATGCTTCTAGCCTGAATCCCTTTGACGCAGCTGGTCATAACCACAGCTACAGGCTCAATACACACACTGGGTCATTGGATCCTTGGGAGCACTGTTAGAAAAATGTGATGTTAGAAAAAGTCTTAGTGCTTGTGCAATTCAAAGGCAAGAGCCTGCTTAGTGGGCTGAAATTTCAGCATTCCTTGGAACCCTCAATGATACTCACTGGAGCATTCATCAAATCATTCCTCTGCCCTCTGGCAGGAAATGTAAGAGTGAAGACTCATCCTATGTGCATTAGCATCAGCTCAGTTGGGGAGCCATATTCTCCTATCATCTGTCTATTGTGTCCGAACTAGGAAGAAGTCAAAAGGGAAACTCAAGTTTTTTCTTTCAAATGGGCTTAATGTGCCTTGCCATGGTCTGTGGGAGTTGATTCTGTTTTGTTTTGTTTTTTCCTTTAGAAAGGGAATATCTGCAAAGCAAAGTGGAATGTCTTGTCCTCATTTTCTCTTTTCTAACGCAGTGCCTTTGTGAAGGAAGGCAGAATCACACCAGGCAGGTTGATGAAGAATAAGTAGTACTATTGCTATTTAGGATTGATGATAGTAATCATTATAAGAATATATCTTGGAAATGCTTTGGTCTCTTCTCTCCTCATTGTTCACCATTTGTTGAAGCCCTAGTGTCATTGATTATCATTTTTACAGTATCATTTATTAATATTACTTACTAATGCTAATAACTATTTTTCAGCTAGGGCTTTACATATAGGATCTCATTTGAGTCTGAAAACAACCCTATTTTTGTGCTTTTTATAGGTGCTATTATTATTCTAGCCATTTTACAGATGAAGAAATTGAGGCTTAGATTAAATGACTTGATCATAGCCAGTATCAGAGGTGGGATTCATACCCAGTCTTGACTTCAGATCTGGTTAAAGGTGGAGTTCAGACAAACGACCCAAATATCTTGACTCAGGTCAGGGCTCTTTCTGATATGTAATCCTTACTAGGAAAGATCCCAACCTTATTTGTACAGTCATCTGTGACATGAAGAGAACTCTTCTGTAGGCCATAATTTAGACCTCCAAAAATTGTTTGTACTTCATATCCAAGGTGTTCCCAAAGTCTTGGTGCATTTTTTAGCTATTAAAGCTTAAAACTGCACTAATATTTTGGGGACACTATATACTTGAGGAGCACTGGTTGACCCCAACTGCAGTTGGAACTTTTATTCTTCCTCCCTTATTTCCTCTCCTTCCAAACAATTGCATTCAAGATGTGTGTGGTATGAATGGTTAAGTGGCCACTGGAGGGCAGCTGAGAACCAGACACATGGGTAGAGTGTCTAATGAGATGCTCAGGTCAATTTGAGGAGTTGAGGTTGCCAGGATGACTCATTTCAGGCCAGAGAAAATGTGCAGGTCGAGTTCCAGTTTGTCTAAAGGCAATTTGGGGATATAGAAATGTGAACAAGGAGGAAAGAACTCTTCACAGCTTGAGCAGACTCACAAGGAATAGTAAGATAACATATAAGGCAACAATGGTAGCTAACGCTTGCATAGCACTTTAAGATTTGCAAAGTACATTGGAAATATACTTTGCATTTGAACAAACAGGTCCACTGGAAGGTCAAGAGCCAGAGACAGGGCCAGTGACCAGAGAATTAGGATGCCAGTACGTCACAATCAGGTTGCCAGGAAGGCAGCAAGACAGAGAGAGACTGGCTTTCGAAATGGCTGCTGCAGAGGCTGCTGGTTATGGGTTTTTCTCAAGGAGTTGTGTGGAGTTTGACAGCCTTCCATGTTTTCTCAAAAGTGTAAAGCATGGGACAGAGAAAAGAGCTTTGGATTTTAGAGTCAGGTGATCTGGGTTCAAATCCAGGTTCTGCCTCTTACCACTCTGGGGGCCTCGACAGTCTGTTTCATTCCTCTAGAGTTAAACGTCTACCTATGTGGAATGAGAGGGTCTTACTACATGAACTCAAAGGTCCCTCCTACCTTTAAAATTCTCCCTTCTTTATACTGCATATTTACATGTATTTGTTTCACTGTACACCTGAGTAAAAAGTAGAAGTGGGAACTGGTGGGATAATGTATGTGGGACCAGTGCAATTCACCTGTAAACTGAGGAAGGAGGAGAGTTGGTCTATCAAGAGTTCATTAATTTTTTTTTTTTGGTATTATGGGGCCTTTTGACAATCTGGTGAAGCCTATTGACCTCTTCTCAGAAGAATGTTTTTAAATGCATAAAATAGAATGTATAGAATTTACAAAGGAAACCAGTTATGCTGAAACACAATTAAATGGAATAGTGAATTATGCATAGTAGATTTGCTATTTAATATGCATGCATGTTTTTATTGTACTATGTTACAGAAATGCTTGCTTATTCCATAAATTAAAAATAAAATAAAAAAACCACAGTTACAACATTTTTTAAAAGTTCATAGATTCCAGGTTAAGAACACTTGATAGATGAACTCTAAGGTCTCCTCCAGGTTTACATGTTATAGTTCTATACGGGTCGAGTATAGCATTGCTGACCACGTGGCATAGACATAGCCTGGCATGCTATCATCAAGAATGAGATATGTTCCTTAATTTCCTTCTGGAATACATCTTCTGAAACTTTCAATACAAAACTGCCAAAGCTCCCTGTCTTTACTTCTCTTTGTCCTGTTTTTCACCAATGACCACTTTGCCCTTTGCCTTCTGCCCATCACCCTTGACCCTGTATTCCACTATGAGACCGTGGTTCCTGCCAAATGTCACTGGGATCTCTTTCCAGGGTGGAAACTGAGTCCTGACAATGGGTCTACCCAGTGATGAATCAAAGTCCAGTTAAAAAGCTTTCAATCATAAATGCCCTCTTCATGCTACAAATCACCTACATGGTTTGTAAAAATGTGACCAAATTCGATTATGTCATATCTTGTTCAAATAGAATTATAAAATAGGAGATAATTATAGTCAAATTAGGATTTCTTTCTCCAGAAATTTTAGAACTTATAAGATACCTCCTTTCGTTTATTAATACTCCTATGCAATTTGTTAGTTTCAAATGCTGTATTATACACATTGAATGTAAGTAATTATATTACATTCATGGTGCAGAAAGAAAATGCTATTAGACAAGAAACCTCATGAGGGCAGGGACTATGTCTTATCTAAATTTTGCATCTATCTCCAACATACAGCTAAGAATACCATAGGAACTGAATCATTTTTTCTTTAATTGAATATAATGAAAAGTACATAATGCTTGATGGCAGAAAACCTGATTCTTGCATCTTCCCCTTAGTTGTTGTAACTTGAAATATCATTTCTCTGAGCCTCAATTTCCTCATCTGTATAAGTAGGAGGTTGTGAATAAGATTTCTTCCAATACTATTATTTTATGAGCTTACAATGAATTTACAATGTAGTAACAGCCTTCCATATTAATGACATCTGAATCCAAAATGATAATCTTGATATTTCACTAAACACATTAAAACAGTCCTTTACTAGAGTGGTAACGAATAAATACTTACTTGGACCTTGGATGGCAATCTGGCTTTGGCCCACTGGAAAGACACATATACATCAGTGTTAGTGAATAAATAAATAAAACTGTGAATTGCATTATTCTATAAATCATGGGAACAAAAACCCAAGCAACTTTAGTGGCTCAGGCTTCAACAGTAAATTGCAAAATCTCTCATAAATGTAAAAGCAGTGCCTGAAGACATCAATATATCTTCTCTCATTTATATTTGCTTCTTGGTGTGACAATTCATTGAAAGTTTCAAATTATGCCTTTGATTTCATTCCTACTAATAGTTAACTTATTTTTAGGCAATAAGTTTTATAAGGGGACAGTAGAGGAGCTACTAGCCATACCTTAGAAGGACCCACTGACCTTAGGTGCTTGTCAGAATGAAAAGGAAGAGTGAAAGGATGGAGGGGTGGCAAAGGTAATCTAACAAACAATAACAAAATGTAATATTGAATTTAGGAGAAACATTATTCATATTTTACTATCTAGTCACATCATTGTATATATTTAGTGACCCAATATAAACATGAGGACATGGGTCACATATAGGAATGGATTTACTGAGCTCACAACTACAATTATCCTTTCCACATTGCAAGCATTGGGGCGCAGACCCATCTCCCCAATCTGGAAAATCCTCATAAAATATTTTGGCCCTGCCTTTATACCAGAGAAGTCTGAACTATTATGGTATTAAAAGGTAAAATGTGTTGATATTCTGCAATTCTATGCATATATTTTATGCATTTCTGAGTTTCTAAACTTTTTCTGTGTACTTTACTGGCCCTTGCATGTCATGTGCAGATTCCGCAAAACTCCCCCCAAATTCCCATTTAATTTCTTATGCCATCCTGTGATGGAGAAAGTCGTGTTGTGGAAGGGATAACTGTACCAACACCTAATTATAAATTTTTCCAATGACTATTTTTTAAAAATGGACTACTTCTTTCCATCAAATAGATATAATAAAATATTTATCTATTATTTAAATACTACTTGCTTCCAAAGAAGGAGTTTAGAGGGAACATAAGGCCAATAAATGGGGCAGTCTAGTATTATAAAAGATTTAAAAGAAAAAGAGTGAGTTTGATTCCTGGCTCAACCACTTAATGGCCATGGGACCTTGCACAAAATCAGTTCCCTTCTCTGGGACTTCAGTTTCCACATCTTTAAAATGAGTTGGGTTGACAAGAAGATCTCTAACATCCCTTTCATTTCTAAATCCTAGGATGTGTTATTTTATGATTCATTCATCTGATTAAATCATGCATTCATCTGATAAAAAAAATTAATGGAAAAACCACAACAAAACAAATGAAACTCTAGAAAGAGAAATGCGCTGGCCACCTGGGATGAATAGGCTACTGAATTTAAGCTCTAAAGTTAGCTCTGGGCTTCTCAGAACCTATTGTCTGATAAAATAAAATATACAAGTGTATGAGGAGAAACACTTTTTCTGCCCATGGGAAATTAAACTCTCAGAGGAATTTATCATGTGGATCTTTATAGAAGGAAGAGTGGATTCCATAATGGATAATGCTTCCAACTATGGCCTTGTACAAGATACAGAAATATTGTTAAAATGGATGCTTCTTATATCAACTCTCTATGGAAGATAAAGGTCTGACATAAAATCTTTACTCAGTGAAGGCATTTCAGAGGGGAGCTAAAATCAGGTACTGCAAGGATGCCATTTTCTGGTGATCTAATTTAACTTGGAGCAGCTAGAGTGGATATTTAATGTATCCATTAGCCTTCCTCTCTAAGACATCAAATATTTCAAGTTTTGTCAAGGGCTGAGTCACAGATATTTCCCTGCTCTGCTCCATGCCATGCCTTCCCTTCTCTGACCGCCACTTCCTTCCCACTGCTAACTTGGATTTGATCTCTAGGTCTCTTGTCCTTGATAGGTGAACTTCTTCCTTATCTTGTTGGGGCCTCTTGGTCAACTAGACAACATACTCCTAACTTTTCTACAGTCATTTCATGCTCTTCTTTATATGTTGCCATCTCCCTTTAGAATGGAAGGTCCTCAAGACCTGGGACTGTCTTGCTTACTTAAATTTGTATCCCTAGTGCTTATCTGTGCTTGGCACTTAGAAAGTGCTTAATAAGTCCGTCAGTCTACCTGTCTGTCTGGCTATAGTGGATGAGATGTACAGGTGTTGTGTTGTTGCTTATAGTAGCATCGATGCGGTTGTGATACCAGAAGTACAGAAGACAGAGTGAATGTTCTATTATGAAAAATGTAGGGGGCAGCTAGGTGGCACAGTGGATAAAGCATTGGGCTTAGAATCAGGAAGTTTCATTTTCATGAATCAAATCCAGCCTCAAACACTTACTAGCTATGTAACTCTGGGCAAGTCACTTAGCACTGTTTGCCTCAGTGTCCTCATCTGTAAAATGAGCTGGAGAAGGAAATGGCAAATCACTCCAGTATCTTTGCCAAGAACACCCTAAATGGGGTCACAAAGAATTAGATACAATTGAAACAAACTGAACAACAAGAGGAGTCCAAATTGTATTCTCCTTCAATTAGAGAGCCATCCTACTTCTGTAAAGACCAAGGCTGGGTGAGAATAGAAGGATAGGGGATATCTATAGAAAACAGAATAACAAGAACACTTTTCTTGAAGAGGCTCTTGCAATCTCTTCCATCTTTGAGACAAGTACCTGGATGTGGTCCCAGAGTTCAATGCCATGAAACATGGAAGAAAAAGTTTTGACCTAAACTCCCTTAAGAGCGTTTGTTAACAATGAGCCCACGAAAATTTTAAAACGCTTCGTTGCTTGAGTTCTCAAGAGAATTTACCCAGGAAAAGCAACTCTCTCCTAAAAAGAGAATGAAATTGAGAGAGGGCATATGGTATTCAGAGAGATTATTCAATTTATGTCCAAAATGAGAAGTTAAGAACAATTTTCTACATAGCATTCAGGTGCTATCTTTCTCCAACTTGCTTCTGACTTCTGGAAATGGCAATTTCCCTTAGGAAATGACTCCTGTAAAAGCTGTCAAGTCACCTTTCATGGTAACCTAATCCATGGCCCTTGAATTTGGGCTTCTTTTCCTTGAGCCATAAATCCCAGCTTTTTAATTTATTAGTACCTTCTTGGTGTAGACCAGCACTAAGACGTCTCTAGAGACTGAAACATGCACATACCATTGGTCAAGCTTCTAATGCAAATTATCAGTGTTAACAAATCAGGAAATGCCTATGCTATAATAATAATAATAGTAGCCAACACTTTACCTAGCATGTTAACACTTTCCAAAGTGTTTCACATGTGGAAAAAAAAATGTTATTTATATAGCACTACAAATACTATTTTCTTTTATCTTTATAGCAACTTTGAGAGGTAGGTGATAATATTATCCCCATTTTATAAGCAAGGAAAGTAGGCAGAGTTAAGTGACTTGCCTGGAGTCACACAGCCAGAAACTGTCTGAAGCTGGATTTGAATTCAGCTCTTGCAGCTTTCAGGGCCAGGACTCCATCCACTGAGTCACCTAAAGTCCATCTCATTCAATCCTTATAAGACCTGGGGGTAAATGCTATTATTTCCAACTGAGGCCCAGAGGGGCCAACTGATTTGCTATGAGGTCACTAGAACAGTAACATTTGGAGTGGCACATGAAACCTTTTTTATTCCAAATCTAGTTCCATATATAATCTTCCACACTATATAAAAATTGCACCAGCAATCTCAAAGTAGTTTCCTGTTCATAAATCCTTTTAAAGTGTTCAACAAATACCATCCTACTGAGTTTCTTTTTCTGTATTACCTAGAGCAGCTTGGTCATTCTCAAAGGCAGGAGCTGGAAGGGAAGAGATTACTTATCTCTAGGCCCCAGTATTACTTCAGGAGTTAGCCCCAGGTTCGCTTTAGTTCAGTTCAATCCAGGACACCCTAATCAGTGCACTTAAGAAAACAACTGAATTAAATGCTAAATTCTGTCAGATTTCCTTTTTGTTTTGTTTTGTTTTGTTTTTTCCTATTGATGTCTTTCCCGGAAGTCTCCTATTTCCTTTTCAAATTGAATTATTATTTTTTCAATTAAAATCTGTTTTTTCTCTCTCCTATCCAACCCTCATTGAATAATAGAAAAGAAAAAAAACCCCTTTAACAGATATATGGAGTCAAGCTAAATAATTTCCACATTGGCCATGTCAAAAAAATACATACCTCAATCTACACCCCAAGTTCATTACTTCTCATTCTGTCAGTACCTCCTTGCATAATATCTCTTTCATATATCTCTTTCTCTACATTCCAGCTATCACCACATTAGTTTAGGCCATCTTTGCCTCTTACCTAGATTTGTATAAGTTGGAGGTTACTTCTACCTTGTCCACTTCATTCAAAATAATTTTTTTTCTTTTTTTTCCCTGTGTCCCATCTAGGCTGGAAATTCTGCCCTAATCCCACCTTAATTGGCAGGGAGCTTTGACTTGTTCCATTTCTGACCCAGGATCATTTGTCTCTCTCTACCCTCTTACTATATTAATCATGAATTTAGAGTGAACACCACTGCATCTCAGAACTCTCAAGCTTAAGAGATCCACCAGCCTCAGTTTCCCTAGTAGCAGAGATTCCCACCACCCCCAGGAACAATCTGTCCTGTATACAGTAGTTACATAGTCAGCATAATCTCCCTAGTGTATTGTCTTTGTATCTCCAGCCCTTGCACAGTGTCTGGCATACATTAGGTGCTTGATAAATGCTATTGACTAATTGACTGCTTAGTGAACAAGCATATCAAATCATTTCTCTGATTAAAAAAATATATTAATAGCTCCCTGTTGCCTATAGAAAAAGTTTAGTCTCCTTATTCTCCTTTTCAAGAACTCCTCAGTCTGGCTTCAGTTTACCTTTCCACCTTTATCTCATACTGTTTCCCTTATATTATACCTAGTCTAGTCTACTCATTGCTCTCTGTTCACATTCTTTCCTCACTCATCCCTCTAGCCACCCCCCATATATGAAAAGGATGCCCCCCATCTTAGGTTGTTCCTTAGGTTCCATCTTCCCTTCCATGCCCAAATCTCCTTCCTCTTTGATCCTCCCAGCTTAAAGGGATTTCTCTGAGTCCTCCAATTTATCATGAGGTATTTGAGGTCCTTTCATTTGCTTTTCTTATATTCAACCTATCCAGTAATATAGTTAGGTAATACTTGATTCCTATCCATCCATTCCACTCCCATTAGTCTTTAAGTTCCTTGAAAGTAAGAGCTATATTTTCTTTCCGCTGTCTAGCACCTACCCCAGTACTTTGCATATACTTGATACAATGTTTGATGAATTGAGTTGAATTGATATGTGATATAGACTAGTAGTTTGAGCTCAGGGAGTAAGACAATAATAATAATAGCTAATACATCAAGATTTAAAAAAGAACATTGCGTATATTAATTCATTTCATCTTCACAACAATCCTGAGAGGGAGATATTCTTATTTTCCCCATTTTATTGGTTGTAGAAAATGAAGCTGCGAGAGGTTGGCTTGCTTAGGACCACACACCTATTATGGGTTGGAAGTAAGATTAGGATTCTGGTGTTCCTGACTCCAAATCCAGTACTCTATCCATTATACCATTTAGGTGCCTCAAGGTAGGGATTCTATACCTTCTTCATCATAAACCTTTTGTCATTTTGAGCAAACTCCTTTGAACTTTTGTGCCTCAGTTCTCTCACCTATGAAAAGATGAAAGCAATAATTGCTCCTCACAAATGCTGTCTCAATAAATATCCTCATGCTGGTAAAATGGTTTTAGACCATTGTGGCAAATGATTTACACATTCCAGGCATTTTTAATATAACTTTGCATACCTTAGCACTAAAGGGAAAAAATCACCTCCACTTTTTGCCAGTTGCAGACTTGTTGCAAGACTAAGCCATATGGCCACTAACCTGAGCATCATTATGAAAAATGACAACATGCAATAGTCACAGGTCTTTTTGTTTATTGTTTGCATGCTTCTCTTGTGTGGCAAACTATTCCATTTCAAACTCAGAGGCTAGATCACCCTCGAGGTCTAAAACTTAATCAGTGGCAATTGCTTCAGCAATCAGGCTGCTGCCCCTGCAACCTAGTCGATTTTGTTGACTGTGTGAAATGGATAGAATTGGTTGGGGTTAGGAAATCATTCTGTAAACTTTACAGCACTAGAAGGCAGTGCCAATTTGTGCCTAAAGCTAAAGTACAATTCTGGAAATCGGATAATATGTTTGTGCAGTGAAATGGTTATCCACAATTCAAGAACCCTGGATTCCAATTCTGCCTTTGACACTTTCTTGCCGTGTCTCATTGGACAAGTCACTTTACCTGTTGTTTCCTTTGTTCCTTTTTCTACAAAATCAGGTTAATAGTATGTTACTTCTTTGTATTGAGGCCTAATATCTAGAAAAAGTGTTACAGTATACATGTGGGAGAAGAGTGACTGTGGGCTCCTGTTAGCATGGAAAAATGTAGTGGGCTAACTAGTAAGTTCTTTGGACAGGGGAAAAATAGGATTCTGAGGGAATAACATGCATACGGGGGTACATTTTTATGTGAATAGATGCAGAAAAAGTCTAGAACATCTTCCAAGGAAAGGCTCAAGTACAGTATAAGGTCCAGAGAGTCAAAGAAGAAAGCAACAAAATGAGGGTAGAATAGGATGAGAAGAAGGGAAATAATAGAGAAGCAGTAACTATCATCTTTGGACGTTTGGCACCATTGCCTCGTGATGATCCTAGGGCCACATTGCTTTCTCTCTGCAAAGAGCAAATGGCGGTTTCTGTTGTCATCATTGCCAGCTTTAGGCTGTGTCTACATTAGGGAGCTCAAATCACTCAGGGAGTGAAAAAAACCCAAGGGAAACATTTGAAAAATATAAAATGGCCCTCACTCTTATGTTTTCCCAGTGATATTGGCAGAATGGCAGAAAAATAAGTCACAGGCTGCTACAACTCAAAAAGTTTTTCGGCTTACTATAAATATTAATTTAATGTTGGTACTCTTCACATGCATTCTTGGTCCAGTGACCTTTGAGTTTACACATTACAGAAGGAAAAATAAAGGACTGATGTCTTTGTTAGACGTGAAACCAGAAAACATAGAAAAGATGTCATTGTAAGGTCCTCCTCAGAGGGATGAACAAAAGAGTTGGTGAAGGTAGTTTCATCATGTGGCCAAAGGAAACAAGAAAATTCCTTTTACGGGTTATTAAGCTATCTCTCCTTGCCATATGCACGGTGAGTACCAGCCGACACACCATAAGAAAGATGTGGTTTGTGCACCAGTATTTATTATAGAATTTAAAGAAATAAAGTAATTCTATCAAGAACTTAATAATAGTCTCCAAATTAAAATAATTTTACTTTGATCTTCAGTCTTTTACTACAAAAATGAGGAGGATAACAGAAGCAATATTGGAAAATATGGTTCAGAATCAAGAAATGAAAGAGGCTAGAGATATACACTTCTCAGAAACTCCATACTTATAAATCATGGATAACTTCAAGAAAGAAGTCAGAAGAGACTGTAAGATTGAATGCTGAATGACATCATAAAATATAAAATTGATTATTCCTTAATGGACAGAAAATGGCTGCTTATAGACATATGGTAGCTATCATTTCAAAATCACCTGTCTTTATAGAGTCAGCTTATCAATTGTTAGAATAAAATAAACTACTTAGAAGCAAAGATAAAAATGAGAAGAATACTATACATTGAAGCCAGAACAAGAAAGTTTTTTTTTCCCCCAAGCAGCAGAGGTCATAGGGGGATAGTAGGATACAAATAGACAAGGTATTAGCTAGTGTTGACTATGACAGAAAAAACAAGAAACAGTAGATATATCTATCTGGGGCATTATCTTATTAGCCCTAAGTTAGTAAGAGAACCCATTTGGGGTGATTTATAGAAAGATATGGATATGAATTAAATAGGATGAAAGGGTGAAGTCAGGTTACTTTTTGGCATCAGAGAAAATATGAAAATAAATAAAACTGTGTGCTATAAAAAAAATATAGGATCATGTACTTTAGAGCTAAGAGGGGTTTTAGAGATTATTTATTGAAACCTCTCCCTAATTCAAAACATCCATTTTATGGATAAAGTAAATGAGATCTAGACAAGTGAAAACACTTGTCCCAACCCACATAGCAAGCAAAGGGCAGAGATAAGGCTTATATCCAAGTCTTCTAATTTCTGTGCTCTCTTTGCGCATATTATGATAGAAACTCTTTCCTTAGAGGACCCACATTAATACCAGTGGAATGAGATTTACGTATCTCAAACCATCAACATGACTTCTATACATTTAGGTTGTGGAAAAGGGGGCAGTGCTTATTTTAGAAAACAAAGCTTTTCTTACTTTTTTTTTTGTAATGAATCTGAAACAAATTAAATTTGAAACTTGTCCTTCCATCACAACTACTGTTCCAGAAGAATAGTAGAAATTCTGTTTTCAATACAATACGTGTGCGTGTATGTGTATGTGTGCACGTGTGTGCACTGTATTGTGATATATAACATCAGACTTGAAAACAGAAACTCACTTCGGTTTTCTAAGCGTGAAGACAATCAAAAAAAAATTGAATTGAAACCTATTCATTGCATAAAGGAAAAGAAGATTCTGGATTGAGTGGAAAGGGGAGAAATTATTAAAGAGTTCAGTCAAATGACAGCCTGATTCACAAATAATATATGACCACAGATTATGGTTAGTTGGGGAATCTTTAGCCAGACAGATTATTTTTTTAAAAAGCATTAGGAAGTGGGAAATACAGGCTCAAAGATTAAATAGATGTTTTGACAGTGCTCAGAACTTTTCAGAAGTTTGCTTTAAACTCCTCTGCAAAATATTCAAAGCCTTCCATCATTTGGGAATTGCCATATCTTTATAGCTTTATGTCATATTGTTGTCTCCATACTCTCTAAGCTCCAACCAAATCTGTATGTGCCTCCAACCTCATTTTCATGGTTTTGCTTATGCCTAGAATGTCTCCCTTCCTCATGTGCTCATCCTTTATAACCTTTCTCCTTTATGAAGCACCCCTCCACTGATGCCCCAGTTGAAAATAATCTTTCCCCTTAGACTACACCTAAAACTTTGCTTTTATTTTTCTTATGCATTTATCTTCATAAATCAAATTTTATTTTTCTGAAGTTAAAAGAAATCTATTTTCTCTCCCTCCCTCTCACTCCTGTGGGGAAAAAATGTAAACAAAATCCTTGTAATAAGTATATGGTCAGTCAAGTAACATTTATTAAGTGCCTATTATGCACCAGTCATTGTACTAAGGACTGGAGATACAAAGAAAAGTTTAAAAAATCCCTTCTTTCAAGGATCTCACAATCTAAGCAGGGAGACAATATGCAAGCAACTATATACAAACAAAGTATATACAGGGTAAATTGAAGATAATCACAGAGGGAAAGCACTAAGATTTAGAAGAACTGCAAAAGCTCCTTGAAGAGGATGGGATTTTAGTCAAGACTTGAAAGAAGCCAGAGAAGGTCAGAAATAGAGATAAAGAATGAGAGAATTTCAGGTATGGCGGACAACCAGTGAAAATGCATGGGGTCAAGAGGCAGAATGTCAGGCCTAAGTAATAGCAAGGATGCCAATGTCACTGAATTGCAGAGTACATGGATAGGGAATAAGGTATAGGAAGACTGGAAACGTAGGAAGAGGCCATGTAATAAAGTGCTTTAAAAATTAGAGGGTTTTGTACATGATCCCGGAGATAATAGGGAGCCACAGTGGGGGGAGGGGGGGTGTTATTGAATAGCAGAGTAACACAGTCACCCTGCACTTTAGGAAGATCAATTCAAGAACTGAGTGGAGAATGGACTAGAGTAGGGAGAGATTTGAGATAGGGAGACCAACCATAAGGCTATTGCAATATCCCAGGTATGGAGTGAGGAATGCACCACTGTGTTTGCAGTATCAGAGGAGAGAGGGGGCTTATATGAGAGATGTTACAAAGGATCTTGGTAATATTTAGGATACGGGGGTAAGAATAAGGAGTTGAGAGTGACACTTAGGTTGTGACTGGGTGAATAGGAGGATGGTAGTTACTTTGATGGCAATGAGAAAGTTAGGAAGAGGAAAAGACTTTGAGGAAAAGATAGTAAGTTTATTTTCAGACAGATGTCTACCTGGTATCATTTCAAGATGTCTACTAAGCAGTTGAAAATGTGAGACTGGATATTAGGAGAGAATGTAGGCTGGATAAGTAAATCAGATAATCATCTGCATAGATATAATAACTGAACCCGTGGGATATCACCAAGAGAAATAGTATAGAAGGGGAAAAAAGAAGAGGACCAAGGCTGTAAAACACTCATGGTTAGTGGGTAAGATCTAAACTAAAATGCAGCAAAGGAGATCAAGAATGAATGGTCCTACAAGCAGGGGAACAAAGAGGTAAAAGTGTCACAAAAACCTAGAAAGAAGAGAGAATCAAGAAGGGGGCAATTGACAGCGTCAAAGGCTTCAGAGAGGTCAGGAAGGATGAGGATTGACAGCAGGCCATTAGATTTGACAACACAGAGAACACTGGTAATTTTGTGCTAACACTTTTTAATTTAATGTAATCAAAATTATCTCTTTTACATCCCATGATACTCTCTATCTTTTGCTTGGTCATGAATTCTTCTCTTCTCCATAGACCTAACAGGTAAACTATTCCATGCTCTCCTAATTTGCTTATGATGTCACCCATTATGTGTACATTATGTACACATTTTGACTTTATCTTGGCAGACAGTGTGAGATATTGGTCTTTGCCTAGTTTCTGCCAAACCGCTTTTCAGTGTTCCCAGCAATTTTCTTGCTCCATAAGCTTGGTCTTTGTGTTTATCAAACATTAATTACTACAGACATTTAGTACTATGTATTGTGTACTTAATCTATTCCACTGATCCATAATTCTATTTCTTAGCCAGTACCAGATTGTTTTGATGATTACTACTTTATAATACAGTTTGAGATCTGGTATGGCTGAACTACCTTCCTTCACATTTTTTTCATTGATTCCCTTGATATTCTTGACCTTTTGTTCTATGTGAATTTTTTTTCTAGCTCTAAAAATAATTGATAACTTTGAAGAAAGCTGTTTCAGTTGAATGATGATGTTGGAATCCAGACTGTAGACAACTGGAAAATGAGTGAAAGGAAAGTAAGTGGAAGCATTGATTCTCAAGGAGATTAGCCTCAAGAAAGAAGGGATATGGGATGATAGCTAATGGGGATGGATGGATCAAATGAGGGTTGTGGGGTTTTTTTGAGAATTTGGGGGTCTTGGGCATGTTTGTAGTCAATAGAGAAGCAGCCAGTAGACAGGAAGATATTTGGATGCTAGAGTATAACATTCAGTTGAATGCCCACTTCATTGAGTGATTGAATACATGAGTATATGTGTGTGTATATAGATATGTATGTGTGTGTATACATATATATGTATAAACACTTATATGGCATATGAATTTATTAGGATTTGTTTGTGTTTTTTCCTTCCAAGCCAAAGTGTACTAAGAAATGCCTATGGTTTTGGTATTTTCCTGCAAGTTCAGTTGAGGCAGAATGGAGAGACAGCTCCCAAATTAAAGAAAAAGGTACCCCTTCTCCCTTCAAAACAACACCCCAACTTACCCCAATCCCTTCAGCTCCTGCATGAAAAAATAAAACAAACTCTTTCAAAAATATATTACACAAAAGGCCCGGGATAAACAGTAGCATGAAGACCACTCTTGCTCCCCAATCTCCCATTGGGTTCATCCTTGGGGGAGGGGAATCAAGGACAGGGCCAGGAGAGGTGAGATGAAGGCCTAGGGATGGTGCTGGCAAATACTCACCATTTCTCTTCCTCAAGCCATCCTATTTTGTCACCCCCAGCCTCCCCTTGAGCCTTTCTCAGCCCTTTTCTGGGTCAAAATCAAGAGACTGTGCTACTACTGGCTTTCCAAAGCCCCTCAGGCGCTACCATTTAAGCAGCTGCCAGAGCTGTGCTGAGACACAAAGGGATTTTAGTGACTTGTGATGTGGTTCCAAAGAAAAGAAAAAAAGGGGGTGGAAGGGGGGATACTATAGCTAAAGGGGTTTCTTTCCCTAATGTGTTCCACTGAGCTAACCTCTCTATTTCTTAACCAGTGCCAATTTGTTTTTGATGATTATCACTTTGTAGTATAGTTTGAGATACGGCACTGCTAGGTCCCCTTCCTTCCTACTTTTTTTTTTTTCACTTGTTCCCTTGAGATTATTGACTCTTTGTTTCTCCAAATGAACTGTTATTATTTTTCTAGCTTTATATAGTAATCCTTTGGTAGCTGGATTGACACTTAATAAGTAAATTAATTTAGGTGGCATTATTTTATTATATTCATTCAGCCTACCACTAAGCAATTAATGTTTTTCAGGTTATGTAGATATTTATTTTTATAGAGGAGTGGATTCCCTAAATGCATTCAGTGGAAAGATATGAGCAAGAACTATACAAGAGCAAAGAGAATGGTGAGATTGGCATTTGTACTAACCTGTCATTGTACTGGTGATTCTCTGGAGGGCTCGATGGATTTCTCCTGAGGTCCAAGTCATTTCTGAAATTTTGTGATTCTCACAGTACTACCCATGATGAGAGCACCGATCGATTTCAAATCTAAGTACTGCAGAATCTTGTCCAGGTTTAAGCAATGGTATTTTGTACACAATATTTAATGAACATGTGTTGAATTGCATTTTACTGGGGTTAAAATAGGAAATAATGTCAACTGAGTGAACATCATAAGTGAGGCTATAGATGGGATTAGCCAGCCACAGGAAACCTTTCCATGTGCCATTAAGAAATAGTCTGTGCAAATGTACTTAAGGTATCAACCTGGAGAGAAGTCATTGAGGATGAATGAGATTGTGAGTGAAAGCTGTGACTTACCGTGATACATTGCATGTATAGTCATTTAAAACCTGATGATACTTCACTGGCCTGAACTAACCTGTGAGTACCTATGGGAGCTAATGAATTTTGTGGTATTCCTCTCTGAACAACATAAACAAACTGCAGTGAAGACATCTGAAGTAAAGGCTTAATGACTGGGGAAATGCTGCTTTGAAGCTCCCTGTAATACCTCAGTCACACAGCTGTGATTCAAGCCAGTTACTCTCATTGCCAATAGGGAAATAAGGCATTCGAGGGTGTAACTGTATTAACCAAACCCCAGGGTAATTAAACAAAGTCCAAACCATAGAGTTCCATCAAGCCTAGTCTCCAGGAAATACAGATATTGGATGACTTCTGGTATTATTGGTATTATTAACTAGAACAAAAACCACCTAAAGCAGTTCTTTGTATTTATGTTCATCTTTCATGCCCTGGACCTATGCAGAAATCAATATTTCTTCCTCATTTAATTTTCTTCTTTTGGCCCTTTGAAAAATACTATAGAGTACCTGTACAGCATTGTAATGGTCATTGAGCCTTGGCAGTAAGCAAAGTTTCATCATTGGCTGCCTTAGTTAACGTACACACTTTGATCCTCACCATCCCCCTGCCCGCACAGAAATGTAGGCAATTCTAGTTTTTCTACACTTCTTAAGAACACCTTTGACAATGTAAAGACAGCAACCATTTGACAGAAAAGTAAGTGATTTGCACATATAGACTGATGAAAAAATAGGAAGGTGTAAAATGACACAGGTTCGTACATGTTGGATTGTAGGTCCTCATAGGCCATAACTTCAAAATATTTGAAAGTGGAAACACGGAAAGGAAGAGGAAAATGTAATGGATTTGTTCAATGTTAAAATGGACAAGTATTCACGTTCTTCCAGATCCCCTGGCTACTAGGCAGTACAGAGAGTATTGGGTACTGGATACGGAATTGAGAAGACTCAGGTTCAAGACCCTCAGCTACTTAATAGCTGTATTACTCATCCAATTGGTTTTTTTTGGGGGGGTGTTTTATCATTCTGAAAGATGATATCAACTCTGAAATTTATACCTCCTAAGTACCTTCTGTCCTTGGGGTGCCTGAGAATGGACATCTGAGAGTCACTACCAGATCTTCACTATGAGGAGAACACCCTAGGAATTCACCTCATTTCCCACCTGGCTATGCTCCCTGACTTCATGAACTTCAGAAACTCATCTTTCTGCAAGAAGAAATCAACCAGTTGCCTACTGGGCATTTCAAACTGCGTGAAGGTCCTAGCGACATGTCTAATTCAACATGTCCAAAGGAGGCAGAGGAAAGGAGAAAAAATATTAGTATTCCTCAACTTCTGCTCATATTGGCAGGTTGGGTCCCCAGAAGGCAGTGACTATTACTGTCTTGGGCTAAACAGACAGTATGTGTCAGTCAGGACTTGAACTCAGGTCTTCTTGGCTCCAAGGCCACTTTTCCACTATAGGAAGCTGCCTCTCTATGTATTCTCAGCAAGTTATGAGTCATTGCGAAGATTTCCTACTCCCTGAGAAAACTGGGACATCTTGTCTTCCCATGTAGACAATAAATCCCTTGAGGACAGGGACCTTTCTGTTTCTTTCACAAAACACTTCATACAAGTAGGTAGCAAAATGTTTACTGATAATAAGTTTTATTAATCCAAGTAGTATCCAACCCTATCAGGGGAGCTCTTTGCAGATGATTAATTACATTCAAAATGTTATTTCTTAAACATAATACTTGTGCTTGTAAACGCCAGTGTTGGCCCCCAAAATTCCCACTTTACTTTGAACCCAGGCTGGTAGATCGACCAAATCAAGTTTTTGTGGTTAGAAAGATTAATTCACAAGAATGTTCAATAGCAACTCAATTACCGTTTGTCCTGTTGCTATGTAGTTGGAGTCCAAAAGGTGGTTACTAAAGTAGTCCCTGCAAAAGTGAATGTGATCTTGGGATGCACTAAGAGAAAGTATTGCAATTCTTAAAATAAGGAGGTGATAGATTCATGGTAATCTTCCCTGGTCAGACTCTCTTCAGTTCTGGATGCCATAGTTTAAGAGAGAATTAGTAAATGTAGAGCATGCAGAAGAAAAGCAGGAATTTGAAATTACTTGAGCTCACGCTACATGAGGATCTACTGAATGAATCAGGAATGCTAAAAAGGAGAAGATTGGAAGTGGAGGGAACAGTAGCTGTCTTCAAATATTTGAAGGATTGCCATATATAAAGAGATTTTGTTGTGCAGTCATTTCAGTCATGTCCAACTCTTTGTGAGCCCACTTGGAGTTTTCTTTTTCTTCCCTAGTATTCTTTTCTTTCTTTCTTTCTTTCTTTCTTTCTTTCTTTCTTTCTTTCTTTCTTTCTTTCTTTCTTTCTTTCTTTCTTTCTTTCTTTCTTTCTCTTCTCTCTCTCTCTCTCTCTCTCTCTTCTCTCTCTCTCTCTCTCTCTCTCTCTTTCTTTTTGCTGTTTAATATGGCTGACATATAGTGTAGTTTCCCTATTTTTCCCATTTGATTAAATTTATTTTACCTTTAACTTTATTTGAGATCATGATTACCACCCCCTGCTTTTTTTCCTAATAAGTTCTACTCCTGGTCTTTATTTCATATTTGTATGTCTCTGTTACTTCCTATGCCTCCTGACTTCTCTATCGTGGTTTTCTTGGCAAAGATATTGAATGGCTTGCCATTTCCTTCTCCAGCTCTTTTTACCAGTGAGGAAACCAAGGCAAACAGGATTAAATGACTTGCCCAGGGTTACAGAGCTAGTTAGTGTCTAAGGCAGGATTTGAACTCAGGAAGATGTCTTCCTGAATCCAGGCTCAGCATTCTATCCACTGTACCACCTAGCTGCCCAAAGCGATTATTCTATTTGGTCCCAGAGGGTACAGCTAAGAGTGATAAGGTATAAGTAATAGGGAGGACAATTTAAGCTTTATATCAAGAAAAAAAATTTCTCTCATTATTTGAGCTGTCCAAAAATGGACACGTATTGGGAGGTGGTGAGCTGCCCTTTATTTGAGGAAAGGCTGGATGATCACTTCTTAGATACATTGTAGTAGAGATTCCCGTCAGTGTGGGCTCAACTGGATGGTAGCTAAGATCCTTCCCAATTCTGTGATTCTGGGGTTTTGTTTAGGAAGTCCCATTTAGACATAGCCCTTAAGGTTAAACTGAACAACACTGATTACTCTGTGGGATTAGTGGCAAAAAAAAAAATCCCGGTGGATTTGAGGATAATACTTTTAATTTCATGTGACTTTTTTTCAGAGTGTGGAATAATGAATTGCTCATATAATATTTCTGCCTCACCATAATATTTGCAACATACTGTATATTTGGAGGAATTCTCTTGCAAAGAAATAATAACTAGCTGGCCAGAGCAGAGCAGGTTTCTGGTGAGGCTTGACAATTGGTTGCCATTCTCAGAGGCACTTTTCTTGGGAAAGGCCTCCACAAAACAGACTAGAAATTCTCTACGCTCATGCGTTTTTCCAGCATGTATATCTTGACAACAGTAGCTCAAGCTCAGGCTGTCTTCTTTCATGTTTCCATTCTGCAGGACCTCTCAGGTAAAAATAATTAAAACAAAAAAAGAAATGAATTTGTTAGCAAATAAATACAAATAAAGAAGTGAAGATAAAATCACTGAAATCCTAATTACATTCAAAATGAAATTCAGTCAGAAGAAAGATATCAAATATCAGCTTTGTATTTCATCTTCTAAGCTACTACATAAAAAGTAATTTATGTTTCTAGTCATTCCCTTTCTTTTAGGAATTGAGTAACAGTAAGTGATGGATAATCCATTTCTCTTAATGAGTCTTTTCTGAGATCATTTTCATTTTCATTGTTTGCCAGAATTGGTGGGTCCCTAATCCCAAGAGCTCTATTTCTAGCATTATTTGATTCAAATCTGTCAAGTCAAGGCCACCTGCTTCAGACAGTTATGAATTGAGCATTGTTGTGCTTGTATAGCTATTGCCCCTGAGAGTGAAGTTCATGAGGCATCCAAATTAAGTAACAGAAAAGGCAGGGCAGTCATTACAATGAATGACATCAACAAACTGGAGGATAAAGAATGAAAAGGAGGTGGAATTGGAGGGAACATGAGTTTGAGAGAATATATTAGATTGTGATCAAGGTGAACTGGCACCAGAGGCTTTATCACAGTGGTTCACCCTGAGTATAGGTCAGAAGAGCCAAAAAAAAAAAAAAGAGCAAGAGAGGGTTGCTAGAAGACTAAAGACCAATATTCTATCCAATATGGAGGTTAGGGGCAATTTTGCAGGGATCTGTATAAAATGTGCTGTGTTCATAAGAAAACCGTGCTGTCTTTCTCAGAAATGTGCCTGTGATATATAGGACTCATAAACCTTGACAACTACTCTCTGTTTCTGGGGATTTTTGTGGTCATAAGTGATACTACCAGGAAGAACCTGTAAAATAATACTAAGGATTATGAAGTCCTGAGCAAGAAACTAAAGAGGTTAAGGACAGAGGTGGTGTTTTCTTCATTGTTGCTATTGAAAAGCAGGAGTTTCAGAAGCAGAAGGGGAGATTTGGGAAGTAAACAGGTGTTTAAGAAGATCGTGTTTGAAATTGGGTTTTGAATTTCTGAACCACAGCTTAAACTATAGGAATGATGGACTATTAGAGATAAAGTATAGCAGTAAGGGCTGGTAAAAAATACAGTTGTCTGTAGTCTTTAAAACATAATTGAGAGAATCAGCCTGAAAAGAAAGAGGGGAAAACCATTTAGAGATAACTATTAAGCCAGATGTCACAGGAAAAAGCATCTATAACGTACCAAGATATCAGTAGAGCTATATAGTAATTATCAGGAGATAAAGTACAAGGACATGCCATTTAAAAGTAAAAAAAAAAAAACTAATTGAGATTAAGACAATTAGCAATGGAAACAATCTTACAGACCTTCATTGGGGATTCCAATCTAATTGGTATGTCATATTAGATTCAATTCAACTTATTTCACTATGCATTAATTAAGCACCTAATATGTGTCAGGTATTATACTAAGTGCTGGGGATACAAATAAGAAAAAGAAAGTTCCTGCCTTCAAGGAGCTTATAATCTATTGAGGGGAAATAATACAAAAGGAAACAGAAAAGTAGGGGGTGGGGGAGAACACACCATGAGATGCCCCGTGCAGGGGCATCTTGTTCTGTGGAATTCAGAACAAGCAAAGCTGCTGATGAAAAGTGGAGATAGTATAGTGTGTTAGACATGGGTTAGAGTTCTGCCTTATACATTCTCTGTGTGACCCTGGTCGTCACTTAGCCTCTTTTAGTGTCAATATTCTCATCTGTAAAATTGAGATAATAAATAGTCCCTTAAACTCAATATGTCTGGTCCTAAATTCCTCCCAAACTTGCTCTTCCCTGTCTTGGGAAAGGTGGTTCAGAGAAACTATTACTATACTAAAATTTTCTCCCATTGGTGAGCTCCGCTCGGAATCTTGATTTTTGATTGTGGGCCGGTTCATCCAAACTTTATTCTTTAGAATTTGCTGCCATTCCTCAGTTGTCTTCTACTTCCACCTCCATTCCCTACTTCTGTTGGAGAGTTCCTCTTGGAACCTCTATTTTGAGAAATGTCCCAGACCACCCATCCTCTCTCCTAAGACAGCATTGCTGTCTTCCTGGTTCCCTGGGTTTATTATCTCAATCACCTTTGTGAAGATTGAGAAAAGGTTGTTAGATGTGGCATTAAGAGTTCACCATTGACTTCGGAGAGAGTAGTTTCAATTGAGTAATGAGTTCAGAAGCCAAATTTCAGAGGGTTGATAGTAAGAAGAGAGGAAGGCTAATGGGTTGTAATCAAGGAATTTGACTGAGACATTCAGGAGAAATGTAATAAGTTTCTGTTCAACTCTCACCTTAACTACTGTACCAGGATCTCCTCTCTTTTTATCTGGCATAGTTTAATAACATCCTAATTGATCTTCCTCCCTCCCTTATCCCCTACCTAATCTATTCTTCATGTTATGACCTTATCTATCCCTCTGATATATTATTCCTCCTCACAAATTTTTGGTGACTCCACATTGCCTACAAAATAAAATATTAATCTGATCCTCACATTTCAAACTCAGTCACAATCTGGGTCCCGCCTTCCCTCCCAACCTGCTTTCATAATATTCCCCATCACATGTTCCGTGTTATACTCAAATGACATTATTCTCCATCTATGTCATCTTCTAGTACTCTCACCTTCATGCCTTTACTAATGCCATTCCTCATGATCAGTATGGCTTACCTCTCACTTCTACTTTGTTGAAATCCCTTTCTTCACTTAATTCAGGTGCTCCATCCATGAAGTCTTCCCTAGCCCCCCCTTCATTACCTGAAAATGGTCTTTTCCTCAAATTTCTCACACCACCCTTATGTACTTATCACATTACCATAGTTATTTATGTCTCTCCTTAAGGGCACCTAGATGGCACAGTGGATAGAGTGCAGAGCCTGAAGTCAGGAGGACTCATCTTCCTGAGTTCGTATCTGGCCTCCAATACTTAATAACTATGTACTCCTGGGCAAGTCATTTAATCCTGTTTGTCTCCATTTCTTCACCTGTAAAATGAGCTGGAGTAGGAAATGGCAAACCACTCCAGTATCTTTACCAAGAAAACCCCAAATGGAGTCATAAGGAGTTGTATACAACTGAAAACAACTGAACAATATCCCCATTAGAATGTACTTTTCTTAAAAGTAGAATCTGTTTTGTATCTGTCTTTTTGTACCCAGAGCCTAGTACAGCCCCTTATAGGAGATACTTAATAAATATTTGTTCAACTGACCTAATATTTGTTTTGCTGAAGAGTAAGGGGCTTCAATTCTCTGAGTTATGAAAAAAAATTATGCCTTCACAATGAATCAAAAATAATTAATAAATACTGTCACCTGAAAATCATTGTTAGGTGATAGACATACAAATAAAACACTCCCCCCCCCCACAAGAAGTTTATCTTGCAGCCTAGGAGCAAGACATGTTTATAAATAAGTATAATACAAAGTGCATATAATAAAAGTATAATATAAAAGAAGTATAGTACAAAGAAAATTGAGTAAGCAGTGAGAAAGGAGAAACAAGTAAGAGAATTGATCACAAAAAGCTTCACAAAGGTTTTGGAACCTAGGTTAAGACTAAAAAAGATAAGAAGTCAGAGAGAGATATGAAGAGAGAAACTGACTGAATTCAACTTGATTCAACAAATCTTTCCCAAACACATAGTATGTATAAGGTGCTGTAGATGTGTGGGCAGTGGGTGCAGGGGAATGGTGATAAAGAGAGAAGGGCTAAGAATGAGCCTGAAAACACAAACCTGGGTCTTACTTGGATGAGGTACAGTATCTCAAGTGTTGACACTAGGTCTGTTGCTACAGAAAATGAGTCTCAGTCTTAAAATAGTCTTTGTGTATCTCTAAATGCATGAATGAAAGCTCATGAAAAAGGTGCCATGACATAGAGGTCAACTATTAAGTTTCTAAAGCTTTATGGTAATAATTCATAACCATCTCACTGAAAGAAATCCACTTTATTGTGCTGTGAAACGTGATCTCCAAACATCTTGTAAATTCAGTCGAAAAAAAATTAATGAAAAAAATCAATCACGTTTTTAATTCCTCTAGACAAAACAACTAATTGCCTAAATTTTTCCTTGTCTACCTAGTTGTGTAAGTGTCCTATAGATCAAACTTTAATTTCATCTCAGTAGCTTAGTGGAATATGTAGCACATGTCTTCATTAGACCTACACAGCATTAGCTTTTGACTTTTATGTCATTGCGAAGCATACGTACACCAGTATGCTAAGGATTTTTTGGATAGGAGAAGGTGGGGTGGTATGAATTTTGATTCTACATAACACTTGCTAGCTGTGTGACTCTGGGCAAGTCACTTAACCCCATTGCCTAGCCAAAAAAAAAAAATGTTGTCATGGAGGGCAGCTAGCTGGCACAGTGGATAGAGCACCGGCCTGGGATTCAGGAGGACCTGAGTTCAAATCCAGCCTCAGACACATAACACTTACTAGCTTTGTGACCCTGGGCAAGTCACTTAACCCCATTGCCTAAAATAACAACAACAAAAAAAGTTGTCATGGGCATTGAGTCTTTACACAGTTAGTATGCATCAGAGGCTTGAACCCAGATCTCTCTGGATCTCTTTTGAGAAATAGTCTCTAAGACCAATTCTCCATCTACCACATCATGCTTCCTCTCTGCTCTGAGAATATGGTTAAAGAAAAAAAAATCATATAACCATTGGTCTTCCCACATCCCCCAATGTAAAGTGCCTTCTTGTAAAAAAAAAAATTAGTTTAATTGTTAATATTAAGGACTAGTTTTATACAATTAGGGGCTTACTTTCTGATAACAGTTGCAGGCATTCTTTGTGGTGTGGAGTATGAGCAAAAACAAAACAAACCAAAACAAGAGATGAGTAGCTCTTCACATGGCAGCCCTTTTATTGCTGCAAAATTAGTTTTGTGACAACCTTATTTAAATACCACCTAAGAATATTTAGATATTTTGATATTATCAATGTGAGTAACGCCTCTACCGGTTTTGAGCCCCATTCTCTGATCCCATGTAACTCTTCTCCACATCTTTCCATAAATCCTTCATGGATATTCCATTCAATATGTTGAGGACTTCCTCTGGGTCTTTTAACTGAGGCCAAATGGAAAAAGTCCTGGGCCTAGAGTCAGGAAGACCTGGTTTCAAATCTGGTCTCAACATCTTAACTGTGCGATCCTGGAAAAGACGCTTCACCTCTGCCCGCCTCCATTTCCTTGCCTGTAAATCGAGGATAATCATAGCACCTACCTTACAGGGCTTTTGTGAGGGTCAAATGAGATAATATTTGTAAAGCTCTTAGCATAATACCTGAAACCTAGTAGGCATTTTTAACAATGCTTGTTCCCTACCTCTCTATATGATCTGTCATTCTAATTAGGGAACATGAAAGAATCGAAACCCTTAAAAACTAAAAATTGATTATTCAAATGTGTTTGTGATCTCATCCATTTTGATGTTCCCTTGTATGATGGAGATAGCAACCCATTTAAGCCTGCCCATCCTATATGTTTCTTGTCTATAAGCTCTCAGAATTTCAACACAGGTTCCAACATGCCAGTTTTGTTTTCTTTTGTTCTCTCACTTTTTCCTGATATCTCAAAGATGCCATTGGAGCACTTGATCTGTGCACCTCTCATCCCTCTCTTTTACCATGTGACTCGTCCATCTTCTCTTCCTGTCATATGCACCTTTCCTTTATGGTCTTCTTTAAAGCTTTTTGATTATATATTTCAGCCTGTTGCACCCATCATGTTCCTTTCCATTGCTCTCTGTGAGATATCCATTTTTAATTCTTCAGAGAGCATTGTATTCCAAGTATCACTTCTGTGTAGCAACACTGAGAATTCTGGTATCAAAAAAGATGGGTCTTTATTTCCAGCCAACAGCTATGAAATCTTTCAACTGTGGTGATAGGATGCTGGGCCAAATGAACCCCACAGAATAAAGAGAGAAAATTGTGTTTGAGAGAGATATTTAATGAGGACCAGCAAACATATGGCTTTTAGGGAAATTTCCAGCAAGCAAACCCACTAGAAATGACTTATTTAAATTGAAGATACATTTCTTAATAATGATGAGACTAGAGATATAGCAGCATTCCCCTAGTAACATATGCTCTGGACTTATTCTCTTAACTTTCACTTGCATTGCTAAGTTGGGTCACCAGTACAAAATCCCCTAAGAGTCTAGGGGTAGCCCTGAAAGATTGGGAGTATCGTTTTTATGCTATGTCTCATGAATCCTCCCTGGTATTCTCCCTTTCCAATAAGTGGGAATTGGTACCAATTAGTCAGCCAGACTTAATTCACTTTTATAAGGAGTTGTCTACTAAAGTGGTATAGAACAGTTGGTATAAACACCCCATCCTCCAGTACCTGTGACACATTTTCCTACAAGTATATACAGAGGGCAAAAGAAAATAAGCTTTTGCTTAGAGCATGTATGGCTCACACCCCCTGGAAGTCTTTTTGTTGGAGGCCCCAAGATATTACTCTTAGTTATGGTATAGTTTTTCTGTTGACATTGAATCAGCTTTCTTCATCTTGTCCAGTCTTTCCTTGGCTCTTGATTTGAACTCTGCCACCATCTGCTGCTGTTCAGGGACAGTGTTGGGGTACCAATTGGAAGACAGAAAGTTCAAAATCCCCCTGACCCTTGAAAGCTTGCAAGCCAAGCCAACCTTCTCCCCTGCCTCACACCTCTAGGGAGGAGACCTAGTGAAAGCTGGGGTGGTTTTTTATCTACTCTTCTCCCAAGTATTCCTGTCCTCTCTACCACCAGACATGCAAATCTCTTGGGCCCAGACCAGCTTGACATTTTCTAGATAAACCAAAGGGCATGCCCAGGTTTCCTCAGTTATTCCAAGTGGACTTCCTGTCTCACCTAGAGAGTTGTCCAGGCCTTGTTTATAACCAGTGAACAATCAAGTTCTCACTTGTTAAATGTATCAAAGCATAGCATTTATTATTTACATTAGGGGGAGTTATTTAATTATTTGACTTGTGACCCTACCCTTACACCATAAACTTTAATGAAGAGTTGGATTTAGAGTACCTGTCCTAAGCTCTGTTTGGCATACCTTAACATGGGACAGCTAGGTGGCACAATGAATAGAGTGCCAGGACTGGAGTCAGGAAGATTTTAGTTCAAAGCTTCCCTCAGATTCTCAACTAGCTGTGAGACCCTGGGCAAATTACTTACCCTCTGTCTCAGTTTCCTCAGCTATAAAATGGGAATAATTAGCATCTACCTCACAGGATTGTTGTGAACATGACACGAGAAAATATTTATAACGCATTTAGCACAGCACATGACATGTAGCGTATACTTAATAAATATGTGTTTCTTTCCCTCCTCCCCATCTAGTTAGTTCACATGCCTTCTTATTTCTGTAATGTGCTCTTTAGCATGACCTGAAGTTTGAAGGCAAAATTATACCTTTTTCATTTTAAGTTGTATACTAAATCTAAAGGTCTCAGGGTTCTTGCCACCTTTTAAGGTGTACAAGTTAAGTTTGAGTCCTGAAGCGCCAACCTTGTTAACAATAGAGAAGCTCCTCTTCAATCTAGTAACATGGCCCCTTTTCTGAGACCTATTTTCTAGCTAGAACAGAGTGGAGAAGGTGTGCCCTTGATTTTCAATAGCTACAAGGTAAGGAAGGGAAGCTAGGTGGTACAGTAGATAGAGATTGGCCCTGGAGTCAGGAGGAACTGAGTTCAAATACAGCCTCAGATGCTTACTAGCTGTGTGACTCTGGGCATGACCCTGTTTGCCTCAGTTCCTCATCAGTAAAATAAACTGAAGAAGGAAATGGCAAACCTCTTCAGTTCTTCACCAAGAAAACCCTAAATGGTGTCACAGAGTCAGGCATGACTGAACCCACTCAGTAGCAACAGAAGAAGGTAAGGAACTATCATTTGAAAATTATGACAATGTCAAAAGATATCTAATCAGACAGTCGTCTAATGAAGACTTCTCAAGGGTGTATTCAATTGCTAACCTCGAGAGGAATTACATTTCCTGTAGTTGTCCAGCTTTAAAAATATCTCCCTTTTATTACTGTAAAAAGGTGGTTTGTCAGGCTACAATAAACAGACAAGGGACAGCGGCAGAGCTTCCCCTGGCACTAATTAAGTTGCTGGGAAATTACTCTGGGCAAAACTCCATCCCAGAAATCACTGCTAGGCCGAGCTATCCAACACAAAAGGGACAGAACCCTAACAGGAACTTCAGCATAATAGCGTAGCGACTCCTAGCATATGTAACATTTCTCTTGGAATGTTAGGGGAGACTGAAGAAAAACATGACAGCCTCCTAGACTGGGCAACTGGGAGTGGCTTTTTATGTTCTGAAGTGTAACAGAAAAGAAAGAATATGTGTAAAGGGATACAAGACTGAAGAGAAAGGGAAAGTGGAATAAATTTAAAGCTTGAAGGAAGGAAGTAAATAAATATTTATCAAGTGCCTACTATGTTCCAGATACTGTGCTTTGCAATTATAATTTCATTTGATCCTGAAAACAATCCTGGGAGGTAAGTGTTATTTTTATCTCCCATTTTACAGTTGAGGAAACTGAGGCAGATAGAAGTTAAGTAACTTGCCCGAGTCACAGAGTTACTTGTCTGAGACTGCATTTGAACTCAGGTCTTCCTGATTCCAGGCCCAGCTTTAGGCCACCTACATGCTGAAGGCAAGTATGCTTTGTGGTACTGATGCACTATTATACCAGCACATTACAACATACATACATAAGCTAGAATTTGTGATTTATACCCCACTCCCCCAATAAAACAAGGAGGCTTTTGCTGATAGTTCTCTCAGAGATGCTATCCCAGCAATGTGTCACCTTTTCTTCTGCTCATCTCCAAGTTAGCATTCAATCTTGATTTACAACCTAGTATTATCCTGTTATGGTATGATGAATTTATATAAGATCGAGGCAGCTTTGTAGCACAGTGGATAGAGTGCCTGGTCTGGAGTCATTGAGTTCAAATCTGGCCTTAGACACGTACTGGCTGTGCGACCCTTGGCAATTCACTTAACCCTGCTTGTCTATTTCTTCATCTGTAAAATGAGCTGGAGAAGGAAATGACAAACCACTCCAGTATCTTTGCCAAGAAAACACCAAATGGGGTCATGGAGAGTCAGACATAACTGAAACAACTCAACAATAGCATACAAAATTGAACTTATTGGTATTCATGGAACTATGGAATCTAAGAGGAGTTGGAGGGACTTCAGAACTCATGTAACCCAGGAAATCCATAGCTACCTCAAGAATCTTGTCTGTAACATAACTGACAAGTGATCATTAAGTCTCTTCTTGAAGACCACCAATGAAGAGGAGCCCATCCTCTCCATAGGCACATGTTCCACTTTGGGTAGCTCTAACTGTTGGGAAATTTTTTCTATATGTCAAACCTATATCTACCTCTCTACAACTTTTACCAGTTTCTCCAAGTATGGGACAAAGCATAAGTTTAATCTCTCTTTTACATGATAGTCTTTCAAATACTTGAGGATTCTTGCTATGTCCTTTACTTTCCCCATTTTTCCCCTGAAATACGTACTCAACATCCTGGTCACCCTTTCCTGGACTTTTCCAGGTTATTATACTCTTTTTACAATGTACTGCCTAGAATGAAACACAAAACTACATATGTGATTTTAGCAGGACAAGGAACTGCAAAACTATCCTCTCGCTATGTAGAGAAGCTGTATTTTTGCTGCCTAGGAAGCAATTGCCTTTTTTGCCTGCTATGTCACATTGCTGACACAGTTCAAGATTGTAGTCCACTCAAGCATTAGGATCTTTTCCTAGGAATGTTTGTAAAGTTACACTTCCTCCTTCTGTACCTACGAAGTTGATCTTTTGAAACCCAAGTTGGAAATTTACATTTGTTTTATGTTAAATTTCATTTTATCATTCTATCCTGCCAAGAACTTTTTGGATGGAGACTTGATCATCCAATATACTAGCAATCCCTCCCATCTTCATCTCATCTGAAAATCTGATTAGTGTATCATCTATGCCTTCATGCAAAATTATAATCAGTTGAGGGCCAAGGATAGAAAATTTTAGTTGTAGTTAATGCTTTGTTATTCAGAGGCTGTATTATCTAATTATCCTGACCTCTTCACTTTCCCACTTCTTTTTCTTGCTAATTTATAGCCTGCTTAGTTTTTCTTAAGCATCATACTTACATTAGATGGAAAAGGAAGAAAACAATAGAATTTCAATCCATCAATTTTCAGCATTTTGGTGTTCTTTTCTCTGGAATCCAAGCATACCTTTTGTAAAATCACCCTAATCAAGCCATTTGGGGATGTCATTAATACACTTTGCCACACCTCATTGTAACATCATAAACCCTCATTGCAACGTTGTCTAGTTGGTGAATCATCTTTTCAAAAGATTATAACTATGAACCTGTTTCCTATATATTATTGTTCCACCAAGTGTTGCATTCTCTTTCAAGCCCTCATCACCATTAGACATGGTGTGGCTCTATAGGGAAAAGCAAGAAAACTCCTGTCATTTCATACGTGCTTTGATTTTTATAGCATTTGTCACTCTTTCATTTGAGGACACAGTTTACAAACTTTACATGAGTCGATATCTTGGTTGGCAAGTGACTTCTCTAAATGTAAATTATGATAAATATCATGGAATAATGCCTAATTGGCACATTCTATTTATTAGAATAATGATAATTCTTCCCCATTACATCGACTAACAATTGTGTTTGCTTCCATCTTTACTCTTTTTCATCTCACCATTTGGACAATACTCATTTTTGTCTTCTCTGGGTTTTTTTCTGAGCAATTTTGAGACACACCCATGTGTCATACTCATCCAAATACAAATATGATCATATTTGTTAAATTCTGAAATCCTTCCTATCTGATGAACTGTATGTATTTATTTTTGTAATCTAAATAGCACTAAAGATTCGGTTCATCATCAACCCTAAGCATGCCTACATCTTCTTTTTAGAATTTCAAATGACTTTGAGAGCATATCATCATTTAAAAAAGCACATATGGAAAAGTACTAAAAAAAAAGTTCCATAATCATCTACTTAGATTTTTTAAAAAAATGAGATGTCACCATAAAATTACGTAACCTGTGGCTCAGAACTGTAGCTTTGTGGTCATATGGGCAGGGTTAAGTTGTGAATACTTCTCAATAATAATTTCTCATATCACCATATTCACTTAGGAAAGTCCTAGGAATTTCTGAATTTTGTCTCTATTGTAGTTCTCCATTAGGAGTCTTAATTTAAGCATCCCACTAACAAGAAGCATTTGAAAATAGAAGAAACTTATTAAGATACACATAAGGATTAGAAAAGAGACACACCACCAAACTCAGAAAACAAGGATATAGTTACAGTGCTGTAAAACTCGTGATACTGACTAATTACGTTCCTGCCTCATGACTTCCAAGCATGAGTCCAGGAGTTAGCAAAAGTATCAGCTGCCTTTCTCATTGTCTCTGGGATCTAGGGTGATCTCCCTTTGCTACTCTTCCTTGGTCTGCAGTCTAATTTCAGCTCTTGATTCTACGCTTCCTATGACCCTTCTGCACAATCTAATTGTTATGGCTCTTGGAGCTTCCAGTTTGGGTCCTGTGGATTCTAGCCACCATTAAAGTGGCTGTTCCTGCCAGCTTGAGCTCCTTAGGTTCACCATACGTCTGCTTTTTCCCAGAAATCTCTTCTCTGTGCTTTTTTCTCTGTCTTCTGTAGAAGATCCTAGGACTTCTAGCCAGAGGTAGAGGTGGAAGGAGAGCAGCTATCCTGCCTCCTTTCAGCTTTTTAGGGCTCCTCTCAACATGAGCACCCTCAGGGTATGACCATTATAATCATGTCGTTGTTGTTATTGAGTCGTTTCCATTGTATCCAACTCTTCATGACCCCATTTGGGGTTTTCTTGGCAAAGATACTGGAATGGTTTGCCATTTCCTTCTCCAGTTCATTTTACAGATGAGGAAACTGAGGCAAACAGGGTTAAGTGACTTGCCCAGGGTCACACAGCTAGTACATGTCTAAAGCCAGATTTGAACTCAGGGAGTCTTCCTGACCCCAGACCAGGCACTCTGTCCATTGTGCTACCTACCTACCCACTATAATAATGACTATAATAATATTTTGTTTTAAACAAAAGCACAACAGCAACTAAACAACTAAATGAATTTAGTTGAATGAAGTTAAACAGCTAAATGAATGTTATGCTAGCACTATGTTGGCCAAATAATAGGTACTTAATGAATGCTTGTTTGATTTCTTTAAAGACCCTATCCTTATTCCAGTGAGGCTGTCATCATTTAAAACACTTTCGAAGCTCCTGTTTTAGAGCAGTCCTCAAAGCCTATAACATATTCATTTAATTCAGTAATGTTAAACTGGGCAATATTGTTTTGAGTCAAAAATGAGGTATGTCTGTATGTTTGTAAGTCTGCCAAATTGATGCTGGAGTTCTAAAAAGTGTTGAGGAAACAGTATCAGTGTCATATATGTATGTACAAATGTATATACATAAATGTGTGTATATTCGCTGTAGTTATTGTTATTCATCCTTCGTTCTTGAAAAGCACCGATGACATCGGGAGGGTGATGTCTTGACTTGCTAGTGAGTTGGACTTAAGTGAAGCAGGCCTGCACAAAGTCTTTAGCCTCAGGCTCTCTCCACAGTTATTGGAGTCTCATATACACACATACAGAGCTATTTACATCTCTGTATGTGTGTAGGATTCACATTTGAAGGGCACCACATTCCTCTTAATATGGTATCAGAATTAAGTGGAAATTATTTTAAAGGAAATAAGTAGTGTACTTTTAAAACAAAAATTTTGAAATGCAAGGTATCCTTTTTAGACAGGATGGAATGGTATGGTCTATAAGAGGCTATAGTGTGATAATCTATTTTTTCCTCTTGTGAATTTCCCTCCTACAGTCATGGGCATCACCGTCCATGTAATCATCCAGGCTCTTAATTTTGGTGTCATCTCATTTACCCCACATATCTCATCCATTGCTGAATCTTTTCATTTCTGCCTTTACAGTATCTCTCATATATGTCACCTTCTCTCTGCTCACACTTTAGCTCAATCACTTCTGTCCTGGACTACTGCAATAACCTTCTAATTGTTTGCTCTGTCTCAAATCCTTTCCACTTCAATCCATCCTGTACTCAAATGCCAAAGTGATTTTCCTAAAGCATATATCTGATCACGTCACACCTTCCCACTTCCCCTACTTCATTCAAGTGACTCCAGTGTCTCACAATTACCTTCAGGATCAAACATTATGTCCTTTGGCATTTGATGCTCTTCTTTCTGGTCCCTTCTTACTTTTCTTATCTTGTCACACTTCATTCCCATACATGTGATCTATGATCCAGCTACACTAATTTACTTTCTGTTTCTTTCTCTCCTTGCCCAATCTACCATTACTGTGATTTTGCACTGGTCATCACCCATGCATAGAATTCTCTCTCCTGTCACCTTCACCTTCTAGTTTCCTTGGCTTTAAGACTCAGCTCCACCTTTCTGAGCCTCCCAACTTCTCTGAGATTAATTCTCATCTACTCTGTACATATCCTGAATGTAACTAGCTGTTTACATGGTGTCCTTCCCTTCCCCCCATTATACTATGAATATCTTGAGGGCAAGAATGGTTTTTGCCTTGATTTGTGCTCCTAGCACTTCTTACAGTACCTAACACATAGGAAGCACTTAATAAATGTTTTTGATTGATCGATGTTCAGTAATCTCGACTCAAAGTCTATTCATTAAGGGACAGAGGTTTCCTTGTTTCTGCTTTGTGGCTTCTTTTAAGTCTCAGCAAAAACCCGCCTTCTAGAAGAGACCTTACCTGTTTCCTTTTAATACTTGTGTCTTCTATTAGAAATCCCCTTCAGTTTAACCTGTATTTGTTTGTATATAATTGTATATTGTAAGATTGTAAGCTCCTTGAGGGCAGGGACTACCTTTTGCCTTGGTTTGCATCCCAATGCTTAAGTATAGTACCTTATATGTAGTATACTCATTATTGGATGTCAGTATGGAAGGAGGTCTCTAGCTAGATGGTGCAGAGGATATTATGCTGGGTCAAGAATGAGGAAGAGCTGAGTTTAATTCTAGCCTTGGACATGTATTAGTTGTATGACCCTGGGCAAGTCATTTAACCTCTGTTTGCCTCAGTTTTCCCAATTGTAAAATGGGGTAATAATAGTACTACCCCCAGGGTCATTTTGAGGATCAAATGAGATAATACAAATAGACACTTAATAAATGTTTCCTTTCTTCTAGTCCAGTAAAAGAAGAATCTATCCTCTGTTGTGTTTACTTTAGCACACTTATTGATGCTTTGATAGAGGCATTGGCAATGTGTTTACCAAAATTGTGGATGACATAAAGCTGGGTGGGGAGAATGCTTTTTAGTGTGATACAGTGTGATAGGATGGGGATCCCACATTTTTTTGACAAGTTGAAAGGATGGAATTTATAGAATGAGATGGAATTTAACATAAATAAATGGAAAGGCCTAAGGTTGGTTTTAAAATAATCCATTTTACAAGTACAGGGTGGTGGAGACAATAGTCTCTATAAAAGTTAACACTGAGATTTATAGTATCTAGGGTAGAAGTAACCTTAACAATCATAGTAATAGGATTATAGATTTAAAGCTAAAAGATACCTTAGAGGTCTAGTCCAATTCCCTTATTTTACAGATGAGAAAGCTGAGGCCCAGAGGGGTTGAATGAATTGTCCAAGACATAAAATGCCATCTGGGATTCAAGCACAAGTCCTCTGACCCCAAATCCATTATTCAAATACACCAGCTGTATTTGAATTGCAACTTCAGTTTCAGGAAAGTATGAGAGAGAGAGTATAATTCACTAGAAAGAACATTTGTTCTGGGGTCAGAGGTTGTTTGCCATTCAATCATTTTCAGTCATGTTCAACTCTTCATGATCCCATTTGGGGTTTTCTTGGCAAAGGTACTAGAGTGGTTTGCCATTTCCTTCTCCAGATCATTTTACAGATGAAGAAACTGAAGCAAACTGAGTTAAGTGACTTGCCCAGGGTCACACAGTGTCTGAGGACAGATTTGAACTTAGTGAGATGAGTCTTCCGACTCCAGGCCCAGCACTCTAACCACTGTACCACCCAGTTGTTCCTTAGGAGTCATAGGACCTATGACTAAATCCACTTCTGAATCAGACTACTAGCCAGATGTTGGCGGCATTACTTCAGTTCCCTGAACCTCTGATTCCTCATCTGAAAAATGTAGACTTTGGATCAGCTGGCTTTTGAGGTCCCTTCTAATTCTAGATCGATACTGTGTATAAACAGCATAATATATCAGCCCCAAACCCTTAATGTGAGCTTTGGCCACATTGATAGAAAGCCAATTTTTAGAAAAAGGAAAGCCATTGTCCTGCTTTGCTTTGTTCTGGTTGGACCATATCTGTAGTATAGTATTCAACTGTAAGTATCACATTTCAGAAGAACATTGATAAAGTCAGACTGCAGTTAAAAGAGTAACCAAGATAGTGAGTGGACTGGAAATTATACCACATGAAAACTGTTCAAGAATTGTTTACCTAAAGAAGATGGGACTTAGGGACTGGACAGCTATCTTCAAATATTGAAGATCTATTTTATAGAAGATAGATTCATCTTATTCTACTTGACTTTAAAGGGCAGAAGTAGGAGAAATAGTGGAAATTGTCAAAAGGCAGAATTAACTTCTACATAAATGAAAAAGCTTCCTAATAATTGTATCTGTCCTAAAGTGGAATCGTATGTCTAAGGAGGTAGTAGGTTTCCCCTACCACCCAAGGCATTCAAATGGAATCTCTAGGAAAGGGGGAAGGAGACAATAAAGAGGGTTCCTATTCAGGACTTGGTTGCCTCTCCTGTCTCTTCCAACTCTGAAATTCTGTGATTTTTTTGGTACTTTCAAAGTGAAACCTCTAATTTTACAGACATAGTATAAATAACTGCTACTTGGACTACCAAATTAAGGCTTTCACCGCAGAAATATTAAAGTGAGATCGATGTGCCTAGTTGTTGTTTTCTCAAAGTTGAAATCTCAGAGATGTGCATGGATGCCAGGATAACCTTGGCTGACACTGGAACAGATCTGAGTCTTTGCCAACAAATGGTTTTATGGTTAAAACAAATTTGCTAATGACCCAAATGGCTTGCCCTACAAAATGCACAACACAGGTCATGCTGTACCATATCCAATGGCATCCTGTTCTAGCTGTAGCTTCTGGGTGTCTATTCAGTGTTGGGATTCATTTTCTAGTGTGAGTTATTTACTAAAGTTTCTGAGTTGGCAACCAAAGTAGCCAGTTTATTTCTAGAAGAATAAAAACTTCAAGCTAATTTTCCTCAGAAGAGATCCCAATTCAAAGCTGGTAGAACCATGTAGAATCATAAGATACTACACTAGGAAGGGACTTTTGACATCATCTAAGCCAACCACCTCCCTTCATAGATGAGGAAACTGAGGTCCAGAAGGTTTGTGATTCCACCAATACTGTAGTGCTAATTAGTGATAACATTTAACTAGAGCCCAAGTCTTCTGAATCACAGTCAACTGGTCTTTCCAATAAACTATACTGCCTAGTACAAATCTCTAGGAGTTAGTATTGTGAAATTGGAAAAAAAAAAAAAACCTTGGCAAATGACACATTTCCTTTTCCAAGGGGACTAGCTCTCTTGCCAATGACTCAGAGTAGAGAGGAGACTGCGATCAGAAATACACTTTTGGATGAGAATGTCTTCATTATTTAAGCTTTCTTTTGTATACTGGTTCCTACAGCCCCCATTTTTATACATAAGAAATCTTCTATGAGCTATAGAAATTCATTCCTCTTAAGCCCCTTCAAAAGAGTTTTCTGTTCAACTCTGGAAGCTCCTGGTACCTCACTATTATTTGAATCCTCTCTCCTCCAATATCCATGCTTCATGTCTACTATTTCGTTAAGCACTTACTATGTTAAAAGAACTATGGTAGGCCTAGAATACAAACAGAAAAGCAAGAGCCTCTTTTCTCAGGCCCTTGCATTATAATAAGGAGAGACCACACATATAAGAAGTTTCAGCTGCAAGGATCCTTGTCTTCAAGATGATGTGTCAAGGCAGATGGTAACATGTTTTCTTTAAATGTTATTTCCATTGATTCATATACATTTCTGATCCTGAGCCATTTGAAAGTGGTGTTGAGAATTTTCTTTCCTGTATCTTCAGTAACTACAGCACCGGTAGAAGTTGCAAGGTCACATCTTTACAAGCAATGATTCCCTGGATCATGGCTCTTGAGGCTGAGCTTGAAGCTGGGTCAGTCGTCTAGGAGACAGTGCTTTTTCTGGGCCTTTTGCCTTAGTTTCTTGGTTTATCAGTACCCTGATTCTGTAATTTTATGCAGTCTTTTCTGCAGGGTTCACTCTAGGCATTCTGTGTTTTAACTTCTTCTGGAGCCCAGATTTCCAGGAGAGTATCCCTATTCTCAAAGTGATTATACTTCTATCTCCCACCTCCCCGCTGGCCAGCTAGATTTGGTTATTCAAATTACTTGAGGCTTTCCAAAATACCTGAAAAGGTAGAGGAGCTTTGCCAAATCCCAACACAACAGATATGTCCAGGAACAAGAGATCTGCAGTCTCTGCAACCTGTATAATTAGTCTTCATATACTTTTAAAAATTGTAATCAATAATTCTCATTGATTGTTAATTTAGCATTTTATTTTTCCCCCTCACTTTGTTATGAATTTCTATAATATGATCTTGGAGTTGGAAGAAATTGTAGAATTCACTTAGTTAAATAGTGCTCCCAAGCCTTTCCCCCACACATAAACACACCAAATTATAATCTTTTCTACAACATAGCTGTCAGGTGTTGCTCTAGCCTCTATTTGAATATTTTCAGTGATGGGAAACTCACTACCTTGTGAGACAACCCATTACATTCTTAGACAGTTTTGATTATTAGAATATTATTCTCTATACAGAGCTAAAATCTGTCTCCTTATAATTCCCACTTATGACTCCTTGTTTTGACTTATGGATTTATCCAGCCCCTGAGATATTTGAAGATAACCATTATATGCCACTCCTCAAAAATTATATTTCATCTCCTTTAAAGATATGTCATATGGTATTTAGGTGTCATCTTCTCACATATCATCAAGAACCATTCTAGTTTGTCAGTGTCACTCACAAAATGTGCCACCTACAACTGAGCACCCTGTCCTAGAGGTGGTCTGACCAACTCAGAATATTGAGACCATCAATACCTTTGTCTGGACATAGCATTTCTACTAATGCTGCCTTAGAACACCTCAGCTTATCTGGCAAAGACTGAGCTTTCAATCAATTGAAACTCCTATGTCTTTTTCATGTGAACCGCACCCATCCTATACTTGCACTGTTTTTTTTTAAATCCTAACTGTAAGGTTTTACACTTATGAACAGTACCAGGGACTTATCCATTTTTCCGCCTTTTCTCTATATCTGAATTACATTTTCCCCCACTTGTCTTTACCTTGGCTGTTGTCAGTCATTCTACATGACAAACAAAACAAAACAAAATGAAAATCCCCTCCATCTTTGTAAATAAACCAAGGTTAGCCAACTACACCAGAAATCAAAGAGTGCTCCTATTAAAAGACTAAAATCATGCAACAGTCACCCCCATCCTGGTTTCTGATGCTTTTCCCACTCTGTGAAAATCTGCAGACTTTTCCCACATGAAGTATGATTCAGTAGAAAGCTACAAACTTCATATTTACAAAATGTGCAAGAGTTTTTGGACTAACCTGTAACTATAATGGATATACTTGGAGACACAAAAGAAACTTACGACATAGGTCTTTTGAATACCTCGAGTTTTATTGGTACATGATTGTAATAGCAGAGGTGATTAGGTCATAAGGCACTGAGGCACTTTGGAGTTCAACAACAGCCAGTGGAGGAGAAGATTAAAGATTCTTACCATTATTTGGAGACCAAAATGACACATTAGTGACAAAGGAAGATGTGCAGCAAGAGCACAGGAAAGAGGACGTGACTGAATAGATGTGGCCTAATTCGAGTGAGGAGCAGGGAAAAAGATTGAAGGGGAAAAGTAGAAAGGGCCCATACCCCTGCCTACTAGTAACAAAACCCCTGACTTCTGCACTATATTTTGGGCAACCACTTTGATGGTTTCCCTATACCTACCTCCAGCCTAGCTCTACTTGCAGTTCTTTCTTATAGAGCTGAGACAAACAAGTGTAATCCCTCTTATATATGACAGCCCTTCAAATACTTGAAGGCTCCTCCCCAAGTCTTCCCTTCCAAAGGTTAAATAACCCTACTTCCTGATTCCCTTCACTACCCTGTTTTACCTTCTCTAGAGTCTGTGCCACTGCGGTCCCATAAAATAGAAATACATTTCTGTATAATCTTCTATTGGGGGCCTTAGCAAATGAAGCAATGTTACTAAATACCCTGATATTGTTATAATTCTGGCTAATCCCTAAGACATTCATTGAATTAGTGACCAGCAGGAAACAATGAGATAAAGAGAAAAGTCCCCAAACTATATTTAATGTTTTTGAAAGTACAAATAATAGTAAGCTTTTTGAATTATTGTGCCGTATTAGCAATACTTTCAGTCACAGGCAAATGTTTATTTGACCTCGATGAGTAAGTAAATGAATTTCTTTAAACAAAATCATTTAGAGACCTCCCAAGATTCTTAATTTCCAGCTGTCTTTGCTCCACTTAGTCTCAGAGTATAAACATTAGAAATTTAGGGGAGAGGATTTTTTAAAAATGAAATTGCAAAGCAGTCTCTATTCTGCAGAGTATTACAGTTGTGCACAGTGCAAACCACATTTATCGTTATGCAAAGTGTTTTCTCAGAGTTTTTAATCAAATTTTAGGCTTCTCTCTCCGTATACCCCACACTTGTCTAGAAGCACAGAGGCCTTACAGGAGATTAATTTATATTGCTATCATTGTCATGGCAACAAATTATAATGTCAGAGTCCCAAGGACTGCAACAAATCCCCCAAAAGAGCTAAGTAAAAAGGAAAAATGTTGCTAAATTTCTCTCATAGACAGTGTTGCCTCTGTTTTTAAAAATAATTCTGATGACCCTAATTTGTGAGCAATAAACCATGAAGACTGGACATGAATGATGTCGGATCCTCTCATGCACACTTATGTTGATCTCCCTCATACCATGGGCTATAGGTTCCTCTTTTCACTTCTCTCCCTACCTCCAGGGACATATTTTTCTTTTGCAAACATTACAGAGACCTTAGAAGTTCTAAGAAGAGTCGCTGTGCTGGTAAATGTTTAACAACCAGCTATCTGGGGGGGGAAATGTGCACCCTGGCGCACTTTTAAATTTAGTCTACATCAACACGTTCTCCATCACTTTCTTATGTCTAGACAATCAGCAAAACAATAAATCAAACTCTGATTTGTAGTGCTTGCTGATTTCTGAGGTGTAAATGCTAACACTGAAAATCTAACAATTGGCCCCAGCACATAGGAGCATTGATCCAGAGAGCTAGAAGGAACCTCAAAGGTTGAGGTTGAATGAATACTGCTCTCTCATTTTAAAGAAGAGGAAATCAGAGGCCAAATTGATTAAGTGACTTGCCTAAATTCACAGAGATAATACCTTGGAGGTAGGATTTGATACTAGGTCGTAAGACTCTAAAGTCAGTGTTCTTTCCATAGTACTACGCTAGTTCTGACCATGCTATCTTCTGACAGTGGTATGAGGGTGAGAAGATGAAAGAGAAATATCCAGACTATGGCACAGTCCAAACTCATACTCATACTCATTCTGAGCATGCACACACACACACACACACACACACACACACACACACACACACAAGCTTGCTGAGCCCAGTTTTCAGATGCCCTGCTTCTCTCATCACAACATACTGGAATTCTAAGCCGTATTCATATTCATTCTCTCTCTCTCTCTCTCTCTCTCTCTCTCTCTCTCTCTCTCTCTCTCTCTCTCTCTCTCTCTTTTTCTATCTCTCTTTCTGCCCCTTCTTCTTCATCTCCCTCTTTCTTTCTTCCTTTCTCCTTTTCTCTCATTCTTCCTATCTCTTCCTCCTTCATCCTCCTCCTTCTCTCTCCCCTCCTCTTTTCTTCCCTCCCTCCCTCCCTTCCTTCCTTCCTTCCTTCCTCCCCCCCCCCCCCCCTCCTCTCTCTCTCTCTCTCTCTCTCTCTCTCTCTCTCTCCTGTATGTGTGTATATGTGTATACTTCCCCCTTACACAGACCCAGTATTCCAACATCACACGTACACACAAACCGCTCGCAAGCCTCATTCCCTCACACTTGACTAACTCACATTATTGGATTTTCTCTCTCTCTCTCTCTCTCTCTCTCTCTCTCTCTCTCTCTCTCTCACAGTGACAACTACTCAATCTTCCTATCTGATACACTAGTGCCCAGTCCAGAATGCCTTTGTTCATCACATCCAAGGGCGACTTTTCACTACTAAGCCATTCATGAATAACAGCAATAAGAATAAAATTTCAGTATTTCTTAAATAGGCCTTAGGGATAACAGGCAGTTGTAAGTAACTGTGTACCCCTACAACCTTGTATCCACAGATATTCACTTTTGCTGTCATTCTTGGACTCAAAGAGAATTTAGTGTCATAATTAAATAAAACTTACAACAGATTTGACTTGATATATATTTAATGATCTGCATTGATCATTATAGTAATTAGGCATAGATGATGTCATTTACATGAATGAAAATAATTAGTACTACTTTATTGTATCCAAACCAAGTATTTCTGGATTCAGCTAGTGAGTACATGCATATGTGTGGGCAGAAGAGTGATTTGTGGTTCTAAGAACCCTATCTTGCTTGATACAGTTGACCAGTGATCTACTTCCCCTTCTTCCACCAGGGTCACACAGTTTATACATATAAGAGGCAGGACTGGAATCTAGGCTATTTTGACTATGAAACCAGGTATATCTATTTCTCCATTCTAAATCTTGTCAACTACATATTGCCCAAGACCTCTAATCTTTTTACCCTGTCCAGCTGCACCCTGATTTCTATGTCAGTCAATAAACATTGATTTTATCTTTTTTCTCATTTTTTAATATTTTTGTTATAGTATTTTATTAATTTATTTATTTTTAGTTTTTAACATTCACTTCCACAAGATTTTGAGTTCCAAATTTTATCACCTTATCTCCCCTCTCGCTACCCCAAGATGGCAGGCATTCTGAATAACCCTTCACCCCATCTGCCCTCCCTCCTATCACACCTCACCCCCTTCTCTTATCTCCCTCCCCTTCTATTTTCCTGTAGAGCAAGATAGATTTCTATACCCCATTGCCTATATAGCTTATTTCCCAGTTGCATGTAAAAACAATTTTTAACATTTGTTTTTAAAACTTTGGATTCCAAATTCTCTCCCTTCCTCCCTCCCCACCCACCCTCATTGAGAAGGCAAGCAGTTCAATATAGATTATACATGTGTAGTCATACAAAACACTTCCATAATAGTCATGTTGTGAAAAACTAACTATATTTCCCTCCATCCTATCCTGCCCCCCCATTCTATTCTCTCCTTTGACCCAGTCTCTCCTCAAAGGTGTTTACTTCTGATTACCCCTTCCCCAATCTGCCCTCCCCTCTATCATCCCCCCCCACTTATCCCTTTTCCCTTTATTTTCCTGTAGGGTAAGATACCCAATCAAATGTGTATGTTATTTCTCCTTAATCCAAATCCAATGAGAATAAGATTCACTCATTCCCTCTCACCTCTCCCCTCTTCCCCTCCACTGTAAAAGCTTTGTCTTGTCTGTTTTATGTGAGATAATTTACCCCATTCTAACTCTCCCTTTCTCCTTCTCCCACTATAATCCTCTTTCACTCTCTCAACCTTTGATTTTATTTTTTAGATATCATTTGTTTATATTCAACTCACTCTATGCCCTCTGTGTGTGGGTGCATATGTGTATGTATGTATGTATGTATGTATGTATGTATGTATGTATGTATGTGTTCCCTCCAACAACTCTAATACTGACAAAGCTCTCATGAGTTACAAATATCATCTTTCCATGTAGGAATGTAAACAGTTCAACTTTAATAAGTCCCTTATGATTTCTCTTTCCTGTTTACCTTTCCATGCTTCTCTTGAGTCTTGTATTTGAAAGTTAAATTTTCTATTCAGCTCTGGTCTTTTCATCAAGAATGCTTGAAAGTCCCCTATTTCATTGAATGTCCATTTTCCCCCAGAAGGATTATAATCAGTTTTGCTGGGTAGGTGATTCTTGGTTTTAATCCTAATTCCTTTGACCTCCAAAATATCATATTCCAAGTCCTCCAATCCCTTAATGTAGAAGCTGCTAAATTTTGTGTTATCCTGATTGTGTTTCCAAAACTGTTGAATTGTTTCTTTCTGGCTGCTTGCAATATTTTCTCCTTGACCTGGGAACTCTGGAATTTGGCTATAATATTCCTAAGAGTTTTCCTTCAGGAATCTCTTTCAGGAGATGATCAGTGGATTCCTTCAATTTCTATTTTACCCTCTAGTCTTAGAATATCAGGGCAGTTTTCCTTGATAATTTCTTGAAAGATGATGTCTAGGCTCTTTTTTTTGACCATGGCTTTCAGATAGTCCAATAATTTTAAAATTCTCTCTCCTGGATCTATTTTCCAGGTCAGTTGTTTTTTCAGTGAGATATTTCACATTGTCTTCTATTTTTCATTCTTTTGGTTTTGTTTTACAATGTCTTGATTTCTCATAAAGTCACTAGCTTCCAACTGCTCCATTCTAATTTTTTTTATTTTATTAACTTATTTTGATTTATTAACAATCATTTCCATATGCTTTTGAGTTTAAAATTTTTCTACCCCTTTCCTCCCTACCACCCTCCCTAAGACGGCGCACAATCTCATGTAGGCTACACATTTACATTCCTATTAATCATATTTTCACATTAGTGAAATTGTAAGTAAAACTTAAAACCAATAGGAGGAACCATTAGAAAGAGGAAATAAAACTCAACAGAAGAGAAAAAAAATGATAGCAATTCAACTTCCCTAGTTCTTTCTTTGGATGTGGATAGCATTTTCCATCATGAGGCCTCTGGAGTTGTCTTAGACCTTTCATTGCTAAGAAGGGTTAAGTTTATCATTATTAATCATCGCACAACATGGCTGTTATTGTGTACAGCATTCTCTTGGTTCTGCTTACTTCACTCAACATCAGACCATACAAGTCTTTCCAGGTTTTTTTGAAGTCAGCCTGTTCATCATTTCTTATAGCACAATAGTATTCCATTACATTCATATACCACAACTTGCTCAGCCATTCCCCAATTATGGGCATCCTCTCAATTTCCAATTCTTTGCCACCACAAAAAGAGCTGCTATGAATATTTTTGTACATGTGGGTTTTTCCCATTTGTTTGATCTCTTTGGGATATAGCCCTAGAAGTGCTATTTGATCAAAGGGTATGCACATTTTTATAGCCCTTTGGGCATAGTTCCAAATTGTTCTCCAAAATGGTTAGATCATTTCACAACTCCACCAACAATGCATTAGTGTTCCAATTTTCCCACATCTTCTCCAACATTTATCATTTTCCTATTTTGTCATGTTGGCCAATCTGATAGGTGTGATGTGGTACCTCAGAGTTGTTTTGATTTGCATTTCTCTAATCAATAATGAGTTAGAGCATTTTTTCATATGACTATAGATGGCTTTAATTTCTTCATCTGAGAACTGTCTGTTCATATCCTTTGACCATTTATCAATTGGGGAATGGCTTGTGTTCTTATAAATTTGTCTTAATTCTCTATATATTTTAGAAATGAGGCCTTTATCAGAGAGACTGGTTGTAAAAATTCTTTCCCAATTTTCTACCTTCCTTCTAATCTTAGTTGCATTGGCTTTGTTTGTGCAAAAACTTTTCAATTTAATGTAATCAAAATTATCCATTTTGCTTTTCATAATGTTCTCTATCTCCTGTTTGGTCATGAATTCTTCTGTTCTCCATAGATCTGATAGGTAAACTATTCCTTGTTCTCCCAGTTTACTTATGTATCAGCCTTTATATCTAAGTCATGAACCCATTTTGACTTTATTTTGGTATATGGTGTGAGATTTGGGTCTATGCCTAGTTTCTGCCATACTCTTTTCCAGTTTTCCCAGCAGTTTTTTTCAAAGAGTGGGTTCTTATCCCAGAAGCTGGGGTCTTTGGGTTTATCAAATAATAGATTACTATAGTCATTGACTACTGTGTCTTGCATATTTAACCTATTCCACTGATCCACTCTATTTCTTAGCCAGTACCAAGCAGTTTTGATGATTGCTGCTTTATAATACAATTTAAGATCTGGAATTGCTAGGCCACCTTCCCCTGCATTTCTTTTCATTAGTTCCTTTGATATTCTGGACCTTTTGTTTTCCAAATGAATCTTGTTATTATTTTTTCTAACTCTATAAAATAATTTTTGGTAGTTTGATTGGTATGGCACTGAATAAGTAAATTAGCTTAGGTAGGATTGTCATTTTTATTATATTAGCTCGGCCTACCCATGAGCAACTGATGTTTTTCCAATTATTTAGATCTGATTTTATTTGTGTGAAAAGTGTTTTGTAATTGTGTTCATAGAGTTCCTGGGTTTGTTTCGGGAGGTAGACTCCTAAATATTTTATAATGTCTACAGTAAGTTTAAATGGATTTCTCTTTCTATCTCTTGCTGTTGGGCTTTGTTGGTAATATATAGAAATGCTGATGATTTATGTGGGTTTATTTTATAGCCTGCAACTTTGCTAAAGTTGTTTATTATTTCAAGTAGTTTTTTACTTGATTCTCTAGGATTCTCTAAGTATATCATCATGTCATCTGCAAAGAGTGATAGCTTTGTTTCTTCTTTGCCTATTCTAATGCCTTCAATTTCTTTTTCTTCTCTTATTGCTAAAGCTAATTTCCAGTACAATATTGAATAACAGTGGTGATAATGGACATCCTTGTTTCACCCCATCTTATTGGAAATGCTTCTAGCTGTCCCATTACATATAATGCTTGCTGAAGGTTTTAGATAGATGCTATTTATTATTTTAAGGAAGACTCCATTTATACCTATGCTTTCTAGTGTTTTTAATAGGAATGGGTGTTGTATTTTATCAAAAGCTTTTTCTGCATCTATTGAGATGATCATGTGGTTTCTGTTGGTTTTGGTGTTGATATGCTCAATTATGCTGATAGTTTTCCTAATATTGAACCAACCCTGCATTCCTGGTATAAATCCTACCTGGTCATAGTGTATTATTCTTGTGATAAGTTGCTGTAATCTTTGCTAGTATTTTGTTTAAAATTTTTGCATCTATATTCATTAGAGAAATTGGTCTATAATTTTCTTTCTCTATTTTGACTCTTCCTGGTTTAGGTATCAACCATATTTGTATCATAAAAAGAATTTGGTAAGACTCCTTCTTCACCTATTTTCCCAAATAGTCTATATAGTATTGGAATTAATTGTTCTTTAAATGTTTGATAGAATTCATGTAAATCCATCTGGCCCTGGAGATTTTTTCCTAGGGAGTTCATCAATGGCTTGTTCAATTTCTTTTTCTGAGATGGGGTTATTTAAGTATTTTACTTCCTCTTCGTTAATCTGGGCAATTTATATTTTTGTAAATATGTATCCATTTCACTAAGATTGTCAAATTTGTTGGCATATAGTTGGGCAAAATAATTCCTAATTATTGTTTTAATTTCCTCTTCCTTGGTGGTAGCTTCACCCTTTTCATTCTTGATACTAGTAATTTGGTTTTCTTCTTTTTTTTTTAATTAAATTAACCAAAGGTTTATCTATTTTATTGTTTTTTCATAAAACCAGCTCTTAGTTTTATTTATTAGTTCAATAGTTTTCTTAATTTCAATTTTTTAATTTTTCCTTTGGTTTTCAATATTTCTAATTTGGTGTTTAGTTGAGGATTTTTAATTTGTTCTTTTTCTAGTTTTTTTAGTTGTATGCCCAATTCATTAATCTCCTCTTTTTCTATTTTATTTATGTAAGCATTTAGAGATATAAAACTTCCCCTAAGAACTGCTTTTGCTGCATCCCATAGTTTTGGTATGTTGTCTCATTATTGTCATTCTCTTGAATGAAATTATTGATTGTTTCTATGATTTGTTGTTTGACCCAATCATTTTTTAGGATTAGATTATTTAGTTTCCAATTATTTTTTAGTCTATCTTTCCATGGCCCTTTATTACATATAATTTTTATTGCATCATGATCTGAAAAGGATGCATTTAATATTTCTGCCTTTCTGCATTGGATTGTGAGGTTTTTATGCCCTAGTACATGGTCAATTTTTGTGTATGTGCCATGTACTGCTGAGAAAAAAGTATATTCCTTTCTATCCCCATTCAGTTTTCTCCAGAGGTCTATCATACCTAACTTTTCTAATGTTCTATTCACCTCCTTAACTTCTTTCTTGTTTATTTTGTGGTTAGATTATCTAGTGGGAGGGAGGTTCAGGTCCCCTAGTATAGTTTTGCTGTCTATTTCTTCCTGTAACTCCCTGAACTTCTCTAAGAATTTGGATGCTATACCATTTGGTGCATATATGTTTAGTAATGATATTACTTCATTGTCTATGGTGCCTTTTAGCAGGATGTAGTTTCCTTCCTTATCTCTTTTGATTAGATCTATTTTTGCTTTTGCTTTGTCTGAGATCAGGATTGCTACCCCTGCTTTTTTTACTTCAGCTGAAGCATAATATATTCTGCTCCAGCCTTTTACCTTTACCCTGTATGTGTCACTCTTTTTCAAATGTGTTTCCTGTAAACAACATATTGTAGGATTATGGTTTTTAATCCATTCTGCAATCTTTTTCCATTTTATGGGAGAGTTCATCCCATTCACATTCACAGTTATGATTACTATCTGTGTCTTTTTCTCCATCCTTTCCCCCCATTTATGCTTTTCTTTCTCCTTTTTCCTTTCCCCCTTCACTAGTGTTTTGCTTTTGACCACCGCCTCCTTCAGTCCCTCTCCCTATTATCCCTTTCCCTTTTCTTCCCCTTTACTTACTGCTTCTTCCTCCCTTCTTTCCCCCCTCCCTTTTCTTTCCCCTCCTTTTCTTTCCTTTTCCTCCTACTGCCTATAGGGCAAGTTAGATTTCCATATCTGACTGATTATGTTATGCCCTTCTTGAGCCAAATCTGATGAGAGTAAGGTTCAAACAATGCTCACCTCCCTCCCTTCTTTCCCTCTGCTGTAATAGGATTTTGTGTCTTTTCCTGTAATGTAATTTACCCTTGTCTGCCTCCTCCTTTCTCAGTACATTTTCTAAGATCAGATTGATCCACTTATTTGGATCCATTTAACCCACTTGATTAGATTTTTTTTTATCATTACATCAAAGTCAACTAATATCCACCCTCTTTATGTATACTCCTTTAACATGGTGTAATAACAATACAGTTCTCAAGGGTTGCAAGTGTCATATTCCCTTGTAGGGGTAAACAGCCCCCTTATTAACAACATATTGTATCTTTCTGTCCCATTTACCTTTTTATGTCTTCTTGAGTCCTGTACTTGAAGATCAAATTTTTTGTTGAGCTCTGGTCTTTTTATCAGGAAAGTTTGGAAGTCTCCTATTTCATTGAATATCCATCTCCTCCCTTGAAAAATGATGCTCATTTTTGCTGGGTAATTGATCCTTGGCTGCATTCCAAGCTCCTTTGCCTTATGGAATATCATGTTCCACGCCCTGCGGTCTTTTAATGTAGAAGCTGCAAGGTCCTGTGTAATCCTGACTGTGGTTCCATGATATTTAAATTGTTTCTTTCTGGCTGCTTGCAGCACCTTCTCTTTCATCTGGTAATTTTGGAATTTTGCTATTATATTCCTTGGCATTGTCAATTTGGGATCTCTTTCAGGTGGTGATGGTGATTCTTTCTATGGTTATTTTCCTTCTGGTTCTAGGACTTCTGGGCAGTTTTCCTTTATGATTTCCTGAAAGATACTGTCCAGGCTCTTTTTTTCATCGTGATTTTCAGGTAGTCCAATAATTTTTAAATTGTCTCTCCTGAATCATTTTCCAGGTCTTGTTTTACATGAGGTATTTTAATTTTCATCTATTTTTTCATTTTTTTGTTTCTGTTTGACTGATTCTTGCTCTCTCATAGACATTAGTTTCCATTTGTCCAATTCTAGTTTTTAACAGATTGTTTTCTGTTAGTTTTTGTACTTCCTTCTTCAATTGGCCAATTGTGTTTTTTAGGGACTTGTTTTCTTCAGTGTATTTTTTTTCCAATTGGCCAATTGTATTTTTGAAGGACTCTTCTACCTCTCTCATTTGACTATTAAAATCCTTCTTGAGCTCTTCTAAGAAGGCTTTTTGGGCTTCAGACCAGTTCATATTCCCTTTCAATGTTGCAGATGTGAGTTTCTTGACAATGTTATCCTCTTCAGAATTTCTCTCTTGATCTTCACTCTTCTCATAATATGAATCTATGGTACGTTTCTTTTTACTCATGGTGTTTCTTTATTCCCTGGCCTTTAAAGAGATTGAGCTCTCCTGCTGGGGAACAGAGGGCTGACCCAAGCTTCTTGTGTTGGGAGCCTAGGTCTTGGTCACTGGCTTTGTGTGCTGGGGCCTCTTATGTTGGCAATTGGAGGCTGTAGGTTTCTGGCAGCTTACCTCGTGTTGGGCTGGAATCAGCAAGGCTGGAACTTTCAGGCAATTCTAGGTTGCCTGCTTTTCCTTTCCTTTAGCTTTCTTCAGCTCCTTTTAGATGGGTGCTGCAGGGTGTTTATCTGCCTGGGGCCCCTGCAGTGTGTCTCCCTCTTTCTGCTAATGCACTGGGAGATTCCTTTGTGGTAGAGTGCCGGGCACCTGGTGGTTTTCTGAGCTGGTTTCCACCGTTCCCCCACCCTCACTGAGGCACTCGAGGTCCAGGTGTTGGTGTTTGCCTGCTCTACCACCTGGGCTTCAGGATTCTTCCTGGTTGACAGCTGAGGTCTGACAGCTCACCTGGTGTTGGGTGGAATCAGCAAGGCTGGGCTTTAGGAAGCTTTAGGTTGTTTCTTCACTCCTTTCAGATGAATGCTGCAGGGTACTTATCCTGGGGCCTTGTAGCTGCTTCCTTATTTTTGCTGAGGCACTGCTGGGCTGCTGCACTGCTTCTCCCCATCTTCTAGTTCAGCTGTTCCAGGGTTTGGTTTTGTTTTTTTCTGGGGTCATATTTTCTGGGTTTTCAAAGGTTGATAGGGGAGGATGAGAGCAACTACCTTTTTACTCTGCCATCTTTAACCCAAGGTGTTATATTCTTCAGTATTTAGCAAGATATTGACTCCTTTTTCATGATTTTCTTGCATCACTCTCATTTCTCTTCCCAGTTTTTCCTCTACTTCTCTTACTTGCTTCTCAAAATCCTTTTTGAGCTCTTCTGTGGCCTGGGATGAATTCACATTTTTCTTGGAGGCTTTGGATGTAGGAGCTTTTACTTTGTTATTTTCTTTTGGTTGTATGTTTTGATCTTCTTTGTTGCCAAAGTAAGATTCTATAGTCTGAGGGGGTTTTTTTGTTTTGTTTTGTTTTTGGTTGTTGTTTTGGTTTGGTTTGGTTTGGTTTTACACTGTTTGCTTATGTTCCTAGCCAATTAATTGACTTTTAAACTCTTTGTTAAGGTAATGCTCTGTGTCTGGTGTGGAGGGTATACTGTCCCAAGTTTTAGGGATTTTGTGCAATTGTTTTCAGAGATACCTCTAGGGACCTATAAATTTTAAGTTCTTCTAAGTTGGTATGATCAAAGGTGAGGTGTTTGCTCCTTTTATGGCCTGTGTCTATGAGTGACCTTAAGCACTCTTTTCTGCTTTGAACTGTGAGGCAGATTCCCTTTCCACACGGCCACAAGCTCCACCACACTAGTCCTCATCCTCTCCCTAGGACCATGACCCAGATCCAAGCACAGGTGAAGCAAGAGAATCCTGCCTCAGCACCAGCAAAGTGATCCCTGCAATCCACCTCTGATCAGTCACCTGATCCTCCCAGTATCTATTGGCCAAGAGCTCCAGAAGCAGCTGGTACTCCAGGGCTGCACCAAGGCTGGGGCCTGACCATGCTCCTCTCT